>NW_006784492.1:2367514-2368461 GCF_000442215.2 Lipotes vexillifer
TGTCCCCATACAGCTCCTGCCCCTCAGCCTCCCACTGGGATGCATCCCGAGGCGCGGGTCCCCGAGGCTGAGGGGGCTGTAGTCCAGGTACGGGGGCCCCTGAAGCAAAAAGGAGTCCCCGGCCTGGGGAGTAGGCGGTCCCAAGAGAAGGGGGCGTCTGCGGCCCCAGAACAGGGATCTGAGAAGCAAGGGGGTCGGGAGCTGCCAGGTGGACCCAGAGGTGGAGGGGGTTCCGGGCGGTCGGAGGCTCCGAGGTGTGGGGAGAGGTTCTCCGGCGAGTCGGGGACTGCAAAGTGCCGGGGGTCGCAGGGGTCGGGGGCCCTGAGGTGGAGGGGGTCCCGGCGGCTGGGGGACTCCGAAGTGGCGGGATCCCGGTGTTCGGTGGCCCCGACGCCGTGGGGGCTCTCATGGGTCGGGGAGCGCCGAGCCGGCTCCTCTCCCGGCCCGGGAGCCCCGCGCGTCTGAGGGGGAAAACTTCGTCAAGTTCCGGGAAAGGAGCGGGTCGGGGCGCGCGTCTCACCGAGGAGCTGGCGAGCAGAGCGCCCCCGGGCCCCGCGATGCTCCCCGTGCCCCACGCGCTTCCCCAGCGCGGGAGGAAGCGGCGGCCGCGCGTCGAGGGGGCGCGCAGGCAGGACCCGAACCTGCGCGGCCAGCTCCGCCCCGCCTCAGGCCGCCTCCACGCTCCGGCCGACGCTGCAGCAGGTGGCAGCGGCCCCGCGCGCCCCGGCGCCCTCCCTCCCTCGGGGCCCGGCCCTCGCCAGAGGCCCTCAGTACCGGAGTTAGCGCGGCTCCGACGCCATCTCCGGGGCCAGCGGGCCCGCAGCCCAGGCCCTGCGGGACCCGCAACTTGCGCGGCGAGGACACCAGGCGCTGCAGGCGGCGGGCCGGGCCGGCAGGTGCCAGCGAGCTGCCCGCAGCCAACAGCGGCGCGCGCCCTCGCCCCGCCC
>NW_006784492.1:2368796-2371764 GCF_000442215.2 Lipotes vexillifer
CCCTGCCTGCGAAGGCTGCTCTTCCGCCCGGGCTGCCGCGCCCAGCCGGGCTGCCGCCGCTCCTCGAGCTCGACGCTCGTCCCGCTGCCCCTCCTCCGGCCCGCTCGCTCGCCCGCCCGCCCGCCACGGGCTTCGGAGCGGCGTTGCCGTACCTTTTCTCTCCCGAAGGGCAAGAGGAGCCTGTGGGGAGGCCTGGGGGGATTTTCATGCCCGCAGACCCCCCCCGTGAACACCCATCAGGGGCTTCCTTACCTGGTCGGCTCCACCCGCGGCCATCTTGGAAGTGGGAAGCGCCCGGGAGGGGGAAGGGGCACGAGCGGGCAGCGACCAGGCGTGGGGAGCCGAGCAGCGGAGCGCATCGATGGGCGCCCCTGCCCCCGAGCAGGTGTGCGGGGGAGGAAGAGCCCGGCCCCCACCTGGCCGCCTGCAAGAGACCAGGTGGGCAAGATCCGAGCTCGGGCCCGGGACGTACAGCCTCAGGAAAGTCGCTTTGAGGTCTTCCCTGCCGGGCCTTAGTCTCTTAATCTGTAAAACGGGCTTTTCTGTTAGTTGTCTTTTATCGAGCTGTTACGCAATGCGTAGCGCCGTGCCTCCCCAAACTTGTCTGCACTTCAGCATCTCCTGGGGATCTTTGAAAATTTCAAAGCCCAGGCCACGCCCCAGGCCAACTAAATCAGTCTCTGGAGGTAAGGTACAGTTTTGGAAGCTGTGTAATGTGCAGACAAGTTTAGGAGCCGCTGGCCTAGCGTTCATGTGCATTACTTCCCGTCAATATTGCAGAAACTCCAGAGACAGGGTCTGTGATCAAAACCGTCGTACAGAGTGGGAGATGAAGTCACTTACCCAAGGTTCAGTGCTGGTCAGTAGCTGAGAGGGGTCAGAAACCAGATGCCCCGCCCCAGACCGCCTTCCAGGGTCATGCAAGGCCCCGAATAAGAAAGCTCTTGTTCGCTCGTTGTTGACCCCTACCTCATCCCCCTCCTAGAATGTAGGCTCCCTGAGCCAAACCGGGCTTATCTTGTTTATTGGTATGTTCCCTGAGCCTGAAAGATTATGTTCTGAGGACAACAAGGCAAGAGGAAAGACTCCAGTGGTTGGGAGCTGGAAGGCCTGGGTTCCAAGCTAGGATTGGCTCCTGCCAACCAGGACCCCTGAGGGCTGTCACGGCCAGAACTACCACAGAGGAAACCTCAGAGAGACAGCCAGCTACATCTAGCAGGGCCGTCAGGGACAGGAAGGGTGATCTCTCCATCACAGCGTCTGGAAGCATGCAATGGAAGATTAATTTGGGCTGTGGTCATTAGCGTTGGGCCGAAGAGCCCCTGACTTGTTTCTCCTGCCTGGGTCATGGCTCTAATAACTCTTAGCACCTATTATGATAGCAGGAGGGGTGAGAACTTTAAAAAGGAAATCTGGGGCTTCCCTGGTGGCGCAGTGGTTGGGAGTCTGCCTGCCGATGCAGGGGACACGGGTTCGTGCCCCGGTCTGGGAAGATCCCACATGCCGCGGACTGGCTGGATCCGTGAGCCGCGGCCGCTGAGCCTGCACGTCCGGAGCCTGTGCTCCGCAACGGGAGAGGCCACAACAGTGAGAGGCCCGTGTACCGCAAAAAAAAAAAAAAAAAAGGAAATCTGTTAATAGAATACAGTAGCACCCTTCACAGTGCTTCTGTTATGCTTAGGGAATAATGGAGGCTTTATAAATGCTTACATTTCTGGATGTTTTAAGGAAAACTAATAGCAGGTCTCTTTCAAGCATCTCCCGCCCAGTGTGCTCTCCTGAGCTTATTTTAAGGAAGCAGGAAAGTACAGACTTGCTTCAGGCCTGACTTAATTAGCAATTTAATACATCAGATTAATAAATCTGCCTTTACAGTGTTCTTTGCGACTCCCCAAATCCCTTCGAGCCCTCATTGTCAGTCTTAGGGTTTTAAAACCCCACAATGACAGGAACCATTGTTCTACATCCAGAACCAAGGAAGTTTGTGGTCCGTGGGTTTGCATTTGGCGCCCTCTGTCTGCCTTTTCCTCGCCCTTTCACCACCCTGCTGCCTCCCTGGCTCCCGCCCCTACCCCTGCCCCAGCCCAGAGCTCCCCACTGGAGCCCATCTGTCACTTAACACCCTCAGTGTGATTTGACCTATTTCTTACCCCTTGTCATCAGCACCCAGGAGTGTTCTAGATGAATCCTCATTGCAACTTCAGCCTAACAAAATTAAAACTACAGTGAACAAGATTAGCTGCGTGGCAGTGGGCACTCACGTCACCTCTCAGAACCTCAGCACCTCCCAGCCCCCGTCTCTGATATGGAGATGAGAACTGTATCAGGGTGGTCAGCACCGTGTCCCCCTCTGCTGGCTCACTGCTGCCTGCCTAGGGGAAGCCATCCCGGCTCCCCTGTGCAGACCTAACCGCCAGGGTCCCAGACTGATTCTCACCTGGTCGCTCCTTTGGGGGCTGTAAAGCTGCCGCTTGATGTAGAGAAACACCAGGCCTGCAGCTGCCTCACCTCAGTTCCAGGCACAGGACTGGTGGGTGGTGGCCTGGCCTGGATCAGCCCTGAAACCTTCCCTCCCTTCCCTTCCCCAACTTTCCCTATCTCAACAAGGCTCTGAGCATCTCCGCCTCCCAAACTGTGTGAGGATTAAATGTAAAACAACTGTCTGGGGAATTCCCTGGTGGTCCAGTGGTTAGGACTCTGCGCTTTCACTGCCGAGGGCCCGGGGTTCAATCCCTGGTCGGGGAACTAAGATCCCACAAGCCACATGCCATGACCAAAAAAGAAAGGAAAAAACCCAGCTGTCTGGTTTTGTCAGTTTCTGGCATATTTGAGGGAGCCCTTCCTAGCAATATGATGTAGAGAAAGTCAACCCGCCAAGGTGAGGAGAGATGCTAAGATTCTCCAGGGACCCCGCGGAGGGACTTCTGCAAGCCTGACCTCTGAGCCTTCCCCAAGCTCGCCAAGCAGG
>NW_006784492.1:2371776-2375357 GCF_000442215.2 Lipotes vexillifer
AGGAATGGGAAGCCCTTCCCAGGGGGACCGAGTCCCACGGAAGGCAGCCCTGAGCCCACTGTATGCCGGCGCCCTGGGCTCCAGGAACAGCAGAGTGACTGACAGCCCACAGTTCCTGCGCCCACGGAGCCCCCGTCTCGAGGGGCAGACAGACGTGGCACCTCGCAAATGCACTCACATCCCCTCACCAGGACAATAGGAGCTGACCAGGGGCAGACCCCAGAAGGGTCACCAGCAGGGTGTCGGAGCTGGCGGGACCCTCTAGAGTCTTCAAGCCCACCCCTCTCATTATTCAGTGGGGAAAGTGGGGCCCAGAGACAGACATGGGGAGGGGCCCAAGGTCAGGTGGGGAAGGGGGTGGGCACAGGACCCTGGCCCGCAGCCTCTGCCCCGCCAAACCCCCTGTGCACCTCTTCTCCGGAGATGTGGGGTTCTAGTCTCCCAAACGCATATTTTGCCCCCGACTCTTCCCCAGCCCGGGGAATGTGAGCTCCTTAAATATTTGTTGAATGCGTGAATAAACCTTTGTCATACCTGCACTCACGTGAGCCCTCCCAGGTGCCCCATGCTGTGCTGGCTGTTTCACCCCATCACCACACCTACTGGCACGTTGACTCCTGCTTTACAGGCGCGGTGAGGTAAGGCCACTCAGCTTGGCTCTCACAGCTTGCCCCCCACTGTCCAAAAGCTCCTGCCCACTCGCCATCCTCCCTCACACCCTTCTTGCCCCCAGCTTCTGTTCAGGGCCACCGGGGACCCAGGGTGGGAATGAAAGCAACGGCGGTGGTGGTCACACTTCACTCGTGAGTGTCAGCGGGCCGTCCCCACCAGGCAGAGGCAGATCGAGCAACCATCATTTATTTCAAAAGAGCTTTCCTCTGGCCCAAGGGCTTTCAGAAATCCAGGAAAGCCTATCTTTCCTGTCTTCATTCCTTGGAATAAAGGAATTCACTGTGGAGATGGACGTTCTCATTTTTAGGACACAAAGCCTGGAACTTGGGTTTGCCTTGTTGCTTCTGAAAATTGATCAAGATGAGGGAAAAAAAACAAAGTCAAAAGTAGCCCAGGTAGCTGGAGGTAAGCCTTCCAGCAGCCTCAGGCCCAGAGAAGATGGCCAGAGACACAGAGACGGAAAAGTGTCATAACACCCAGAGTAGTCACCACGAACCTCTGCAGTTTGCTGCAAAGATGCAGCATCAGACCCTCACAACCAGACCATCGACTCGAATTTTACTCAGTTTTAACAAGGGCAGTTACCTGTTTCTTACCTGCAGAGGTTAAAATCAGTGAATTCAGGGAGGTGGAACTCCTAGAAGTATTATAGCACATTTATAAAAGGGAGAAGGCGTGGCTGCAGCAAAAGAGAAAATTATAACACGCTGAATCCTTTTCATCTAATAGTGCACTTGAAGGCAGCTGTCCTTATAAAAAAAAAATACCCCCAAAGTCAGGCAAAGACTGTTGTAAAAATATGCTCACCGAAGTGTTACTTACAACAGTGAAATGGATATGATGTGGATGTCCAACCATGGGGGAAGCTTAACTAACTGGAGAGACTTCTATGCAGCCATTTAAAAGAATCTTTAGGGCCTCCCTGGTGGCGCAGTGGTTAAGAATCCGCCTGCCGATGCAGGGAACACGGGTTTGAACCCTGGTCCGGAAAGATCCCACATGCCGCGGAGCAACTGAGCCCGTGCGCCACAACTACTGAGCCCGCGCTCTAGAGCCCACGTGCCACAACTACTGAACCCGCGCTCTAGAGCCCACGTGCCACAGCTACTGAAACCCACGCGCCTAGAGCCGGTGCTCCACAACAAGAGAAGCCACCGCAATGAGAAGCCCGCGCACCTCAAGGAAGAGTAGCCCCCGCTCGCCGCAACTAGAGAAAGCCCGCGCGCAGCAACAAAGACCCAATGCAGCCAAAATTTAATTAATGAATTAATTATTAAAAATAAAATAAAAAAAAAAATCTTCAAGTAGTTTATTATAGCAAAGAGGAAATGCATAAGTTGTAGCAGTGATACTGAATTTTAAATAAAATATAATCATAGAATATGGAATGTCATCCACAGAAACAAACAGGTAGAAACACTCAAATGATATCAGAACACACATGATTACCTTCTGATTATGTATTTCGAAACTTTTAGATTTCCCGCAACAAACGAATGCTCTATTTATAATTTTTTTTTTTTTTTTTGGCCACGCCACGTGGCTTGTGGGATCTTAGTTCCCTGACTAGGGATCGAACCCATGCCCCCTGCAGTGGAAGCGCAGAGTCCTAGCCACTGGCCGCCAGGGAATTCCCCTGGAATATTATTATTCTATTTATAATGTAATATTTCTATTATATTATTATCACTATATTATAATAGTAATATTATTATCACTATTTAAATATTATTCTATATATAATAATATTTAAACATTATTCTATTTATAATGAGATGTGTTAAGATGCTGACTGATGGGTAACCGACAAGATTCAAGAGGCACAGTAACCTGAGGCCATCGGATGAGGGCTCTGCACCCTGTCCCTTCTCACCAAAGCAAGACAAGTCCTGTCACCATTTTGTCAGTGGGAACACTCGTGCTCCAGGGGGTTAGGTAATGAATGCACAGCCAAACACACTTGATGTGATGGGAGTGCTGACCACAGAGCCCTGTGACTACGGTCTGTGTGTCCTACCGTCTGTAACAGCGTCTCTAGCTGCCCTAGCAGCCCCATGATGCTATATTGTTGCCCCATTTTACTGGGGACACTTGAACCGGTGGGGTCTGGTGCCCAAATCAAAGGTCACTAATTCTCAGAGCATCCCAAGTAATTGTTTGGAGGAAGTAAGTTATAATGAAACCAACAGACCCTGCAAAGTATGGAATGCACTACCTGGCGATGGTGGGGGGTGGGGTGGGAGGTGTGGTGCAGGGGACCCCCTGTGGCTTGCGGCTCACTGATGCTTAAGAGGAGCCCAGGGCTGGAGGCCTTAAGGCTCTAGGTACTAAGAAACCACAGAAAGCACATGGGGGTGGGGCTCTGCGTTACAGCACACCACAGTGGAATTTTCCAAATAGCCTTGTTTTTTAAAGGCATCGCCCCGTTGCCTTCTGCTGCCGCCACCCTCAGAAAGCAAAACCCGATTTAGAAGCTGCGGGATCAGGTCTCACGTGGGAGCCACGTGAGATGGGTGCAGAGGGCAGAGGTGGCAGGGGATGCAGATGCTTCTCACGCCCAATCATCCACTGCGGGAAACTCTCCCGCCCCTTCCACGCGTGAGGCTCCCCGGAAGCACCTCGAACTCTGTCAAGTCCTCCCCTTTGCACCTGCTCTGCCCTCCGCCTGGACCTCCTGGGATTCCCTTCTCCTTTACTTCCTAGTCCCCTCTGGTGTGTGGCTCAGAATGGTACCCCAGGTGCTCTGACCCTCGGAACAGCATCCCCGACTCTAACCCAACTCCCACCCGAGGCCGTGTAGGGCTCCAGCAGCCCCTGGGCCACCTCCCAGATGCCTTACCGCCTTGTCTGGTCTCTATGCAGTCACCAGGTCCCCAGCGGGTAGCCAGGGCCCACACGGACGAGGGGGG
>NW_006784492.1:2375452-2378359 GCF_000442215.2 Lipotes vexillifer
TGGGGGGGAAGGGCGTAGCCTACCTGAGCCCTGCGCAGTGTGTGTCTACCATCTTTGTCCTCGCAGTCGCCCATGTCGCTGAGAAGAACTGAGGCTCTCGCGGGGGAATGTTCCGTGCCCACGGCCCCATAGCTGCGAAGGACACAGGGAGGATTGGCAACCAGGCCGTCTGGCTCCAGGTAACATACAGTGTGGTGCTTGTTTGGTGGTGACAGACGGGACACCTGGGGTGAGGCCCTGCCCATGCCACACTCTCCCCACCCCTCCTTCCCCACTGCCCCTCCACAAGAGACCCCATTTTTTTCCAGCCCCTGAGAAGCAGTTGATGATAGTAGAGAACATGAGCTTTCACATCAGGCAGATCTGGGCTGGAATCCCAGCTCTGGTGTTTACTGTGTGACTTTGGGCAAGTTACTTAACCTCTCTGAGCCTCGGTTTCCTCCTTCAGAGGAAGGGGTGTCCCACATACCTCAGGTGGGGGAGGGGTTTAATACGTGTTGTCTTTCTTCCTGAGGCATCTACCTGCCCTGACCTAACGACTTCAACCTCTCCCTTTGCTCCTCCATCCTAAGCCAACCTTAGATATTGCCCACCTTAGAGGAACCTTCTTGGATGCACTCCATGTTCCCCTTCTTGCCAAACCTCAGCCCCTGTTTTCTCCTAACTCATCCACCCACCAACCAACAGCTCCTGAGACACACACACACACACACACACACACACACACACGAGCTGGGCCCAGCTCCCTCCTGGCTACAGAAGTTGGCTTCCTAAATGTCCCAGCACCGAGTCCAGCCGCTGTCCTTTCCTCCGCCCTGCACCTGGAGTGGAGGATGTTCTTAGCTCTCATAAAAACACCCCTGGCGGCTCCTTGCCATTCCCCCTCCTCTTTGGGGAGGGAGCAGGCCTCAGCCTGCCCACCCCTGGGTCTCTGCCCTGAGGGGCCTCACACAAGCCCCAGGCCAGCTGACCTCCTTCCCTCCCCACCAAGTGTCACCCATCAGGAGACCTTCCCTCCCGCTGCCGCCACTCCACCCCCAACCCCCAGATACTGTAGGCACCCTCTCTGCACCAGGCTCTGATGCCCAGCTGATACCCGGTGCGCGCCTGAACGAGGTCCACCTCTGCCCTTCAAGGTCTCAGAAGTCTCCAGGAAAAGCCTTGAGATTCTGCCAGTCGTGCTGATTCTCTGAGCACTGGCTGCCCACTCCCTCCTACGGAGGGTGAGCTCATGGCTGGGAGACAGTTGGCTGCGAGTCTTTTGTTCTTGTTTGAATCTGGGCGGGAGGACTTCCCACGGACAGGCCTGCAGAGGTGAAGGTGAGGGTGTGTGGGCCCGAGAGGAGCAGCGTAGCAGCCAGGGTGACAAGTAGACAGAGCGGGGCGGATCCACCTCCAAACTGCTGCCTCTTCATTTGCACCCACCCCCCTACAGCCACCAGGGCACCAGCCCCTATCTCTCCAGGACCCCATCCCAGATCCGGCCCCAGCCTAACCTTGCAGCCTCGCCGTCCCCTTCCCATCCAGACTGGCGTTTTCCAGACACGTCACAATCCTGGCTGCACAGAGCCCGCCTTTGCTTGTCCTGTTCCTTCTGCCTGGACCCCCTCCTGCCTTCTCCAGCCATCACAACCCTGGTCCCCTCGGCCACGTGCCACCCCCAGCTCCCACACCTGGTAGAGCTGGCCACGCCCTCCTGAGAGGCCCAGGAGCCCCTTGCTCATCCCCGTGGCCCTCCGTGCTGGGCACGAGGCAGGTGAACCAGATTATCCGAGGGGGTCGCAGCCGCCGGATTAGGGGTCTCCCAACCCCACGCAGCCTGGCCTGGCACGCGCTCAGCATCAACACCCGCCTGATGGTCCAGCCCTCCTCCTGCCCTGCGAGGGTGGGGCTGGGCTTGGGGGAGGGGCTGCCCCTAAACTCTAAAATGGGCCAAGAGATCGGCCAAGAGCCACACGTGAGGTGTGCTGTCTGGAGCCGCAGGGGACCTGGCCGAGCACCCTGGCCTCTGGTTTTCTCCCGGAGATCCCTCTCTGGGCCCTCTTGACGTAGCCTCAGGTCCCGGTCAGTGGCCTCTAGAATTGTCTGTCCACCTGCCTCCCCTTTAGGCCGTGAGCCTAACCCTGGCACACAGGAAGTGCTCAGGACGGTTTGAGGATGGCTGTTCCAGGCATCAGGGTGCCCCCTCCAGGCATCCCCAATCCCAGTGGGCCTAGCCCTCCAGGGAGATCCAGGCTTCACCCAACAAGCACAACCACTCCCTGGGTAGGACGTCCAGAAAAGATGGGCCTGGGGCTGCCCAGAGGCGCTGAGCAGAGCTGGGTTTGGGCTTCAGGGGAGAGAAAGAAAAAGCTGGTCACTCCCCCAGGGTCCACCAGGCCCCGGGCGCCTTCCCTGGGGGCCTCCTCGCACGCAGGGCCAGTCCCCATTTTCCTGTCCCCAACTCCAGCTCCTCCCCTGGGCCCACGCAAGGCTCAGCTGCCTCCTGTCCCAGGAGGAGACAAACCTCTTCCGAGGCCTGCTCCCAGCTGCCGCTACCTCTTGCCGAACCTGCCCAGCCGAGCTTCCAGAAGGAGCAGTCCGCACGCTCGGGTCCACACTGCCTCGCACTCTCTCACTGCCCTCGACATGCAGGGCCAGGCCCCCCTGCTCTGCCTGCCTCTGCTCCCCCAGCACATGGTGGCGGTTGGAGACACCCGTCTGGCACTGGCTTGTCTTGACTTTGCCCCTCTCTGAGCCTCGGTTTCCTCATCTGTAAAATGCGGATGACCGTCGCCACCTCCCTGGGCTCTTGGGAGCCCGTGGGGAGGTGCATCCCTGGGGAGAGGCGGGGCTGCAGGGGCAGGTGGGGTTCTGCGTGTGGAAGGGGCAGGCGTAGCACCACCTAGAGGAGGTGAGCGGGGGGGG
>NW_006784492.1:2378443-2381354 GCF_000442215.2 Lipotes vexillifer
GAGGGGGGTGGGGGGGTGTGTGCCTGGGACCCCTGAGCCGGGCCCACATTCTGGGGGACACAGAGCCTCCCTCAGCGCCCCATCGAGGCTCCCGGCAGACGTCTACATTGGAGACATAGGAGGGGCCCAAGAAGCCGCCCTGAGCCCCTCCAGAGGCCTATGCAGGGAGACCACGTTGGGGTCAGGAAAGAGGCCCAGGCTAAGAGCCAGGAGACTTGGGTCGGCACCCCATCCCAGTGTGACGATGGGGTGGCGTATTTAACATGCCTGAACTTCAGTCTCCTCATCTGTGAAATGGGCACATCAGGAGGTGTGCGGTTTACCCAAGGCATGGAGTGTGTGGCACAGAGCTCTAACGTGTGTGTGGAGTGAGACAAGCTAGAATTTCACAAGGATGATTTTAGATGTATAGGGATTAGCACTTGCATTTTTATGTGTCTTCCATATTAGAGGAAGGGACTTCCCTGGCGGTCCAGTGGTTAAGACTCTGAGCTTCCGCTGCAGGGGGCGCAGGTTCGATCTCTGGTTGTGGAAGTAAGATCCTGTGTGCCGTGAAGTGCAGCAAAAAAAAAAAAAAAGGTATTAGAGGGAAAGGCTGGCCTTCTGTTTGCAGAAGATATAAAGCATCTTCACAGAGACCCTGAGTGGCCCTCGAAGGGGCGAGGGCCCAAGTAGTTTGGGTTCCTGCTCGTTAACTGGCTGGTGGTGTGATTTTCGCCCTAGGTACTTTTTACAGGTTAAAAAAAAAAGGATCTTTTATCATTACTAAAATATTTACCAAATTATCTCGTGCATGCCAGGTCATGTGGTAAAAGCTTAGGGCCAAGAAATGATTCAGAAACAATCTCTTCTCAGTTTATGGAGGAGACGTGTAAAATGATATTTTATTTTTTTCAAACTTTTCCTTTAGCTCCATGTGAGAGTAATAGCCACCGTGGAAAATTTGGTGAATGCAGGTGAGTCCACAGAAGAAAATACACGGTGCCTGCCACCCTCCCTTCCAGAGAGAGCCACTGGCATGTGAGTCACTCGGACGTCCCCTTTGTCTTCTTTCCTCTGTGTGTAGCAGTCAGCCCCGATGCAGTCCTTCTCTGCTGCTTATTCGGTGCAAGCCGCCTCTGTGAGCTGCACCTTCCTCATCTCTGAAATAGAGCTTAAAAAGCGTTCCCTCCCCCGTGGGACAGTGTGAAGTCGAGTGCAGCAGTGAATGTGGAGTGGTGTAGCCGGCGGGGCGGCAGGTGCTTGGTAGACAGCGGCTGCTGTGTGACGATGAGCAGAGTGTCTGTAGGCTATTAATTTCTCTTTATCGCCCTCCGACGTCACAGCCCAACCTCTTGCTCTCCGGATGCAGAAACTGAGGCCCAGGGAGGAGAGGGTTACAGGAGCGAAGATGAAAACCCAGCCTTTTCCTCTCCTGCCTGGGACCCACCATGGCCAGGCACGGCCTTAGAACATCTAACCCGACCCCTTCTGCACTGTGGCACCTGCAGTAAAAAGTGAAGTTTCTCGAAGGCGCCTGCTTCTCCACGAAGCCTGCCTGTTCGTCTGAGATAGTTGGCAAAGCATTGCTTTTGCATAAATGACAGTGGTTCTCGAGCCCCAGTGGTCTCCGGAGAGTCTAGGGAGGCGGGGCTGCTTCTCTGTCGGAGGTTTTAGAACATCCTCCTGGTGTGAGACAATGTTTTGTGAACTTCCACGGAAAGCACTGGGTGTAAAATCAAACCTATGGAATGATGTTGACTGTGAAACATGCCTATAGAAATTAGCCTGTGGTGGGGTTTTACCACATACATGTTATAATTTGTTAACTTTCAAAATTTCTACAATCTTATTTTTTCTTTCTTTCTTTCTTTTTATTTTTTTTTTTAAGTTGCGGCATGCAGGGTCTTAGTTGTGGCACGTGGGATCTAGCTCTCTGACCAGGGATCGAACCCGGGCCCCCTGCATTGGGAGCATGGAGTCTTAGCCACTGGACCACCAGGAAAGTCCCTTATTTTATCTTCATAATCAGAGTTTTAAAATCTTTGCTAAAATAAGGTGGTGCAAGGGAGCAGAGTGACAGGTCTGCAGGGAGGTTACACTACCCCCCACTGCCCTGGTTCACACATCCTCCGGGAGTGCCCATCCTGAGTGTGAGGGGCTCGTGGGGAGCAGAGACAGGCACAGTCCCAGTCTTCGTGAAGCCTGTGGTTTTAGGGGGGAAGACATGGATCAAATAGTCACACAAAGTAGAGATACGGAAACTGTGACACATGTCACCAAAACATGTACTGGGGTTTGGGGAAGGGGGTTGTCCTGGTCCAGGAGGCTGAGACCTGAAGGTCGGTGGGAGTTAGTCGGGGAAGGGGTGGAAAGAGCGCCCAGCACAGGGACAGCATGTGCAAAGGTCCTGTGGTGGTGGTGGGAGCAGCCGTGGGGAGGGTCCACCAGCACGGCTGGGGCTGAAGAGGGGGTAAATGTGAGCGGTGAGGTCAGCTTTGCAGTTTGCGAAGATCGCACTGCCTGCAGTGCCAAGAACATCTGGGTGCCTTGACAGTACAGCTTCGAAAGGCCAGGAGGAAGCCATCTATGAAGTTAAGCCACCCCTCGAGGGATGCAGGCAGGCGGAGGCAAACCAGAGTCCAGCGGCAAGAAGAGGTCTGCGCAGACCCGTGGAGCCCGCAAGCGCTGCTCCTCTGGTGCCCAGGTGGCTGGGGGGCGGTCCAGGGTCTGAAAGGGTAGAAGGAAGGATCCCTTTTCTCCACCACATCTGCCGCCCAGCAAGGCATGGGGCAGCCCAGGGAGGGGCTGGAGACTGATTTTACACTCCATTCTCAAGAGGCAGGACTTCGGTTTAGAGTGCTGATTGGGGAACCGTGTCGTCGTCGTCGTACCCCCCCCCCCCCCCCCCCCCCCCCCCCCCCCCCCCCCC
>NW_006784492.1:2381635-2387223 GCF_000442215.2 Lipotes vexillifer
AGAGCCTTTTTTTTTTTTTTTTTTTTTTTGTGATGGAGCACACGGATTCTTTATTTTTTTAATCGTTTTATTCTGCTTTTCTTTCTTTTCTTTCTTTTTTTTTTTTTTTTAATTGTTGGGTCTTCGTTGCTGTGCGTGGGCTTTCTCTATTTGCGGCTAGCGGGGCCTGCTCTTGGTTGCAGGGCGTGGACTACTCATTGCGGTGGAGAGCCTTTTTTTTTTCCTTTTCTTTTTTTTTTTGCGGTACGTGGGCCTCTCACTGCTGTGGCCTCTCCCGTTGCGGAGCACAGGCTCCGGACGCGCAGGCTCAGTGGCCATGGCCCACGAGCCCAGCCGCTTCGCGGCACGAACCCGTGTCCCCTGCATCGGCAGGCGGACTCTCAACCGCTGCGCCACCAGGGAAGCCCGAGAACCATTTTTATTGTGGAAAATCTCAAACATACACACAGTGAACCGTAGAGTGATCCCCTAGGTACCCATCTCAACACTGGTTATACTCTGCTCTTCCTGTCACCACCCCATATTCGTGTTATTTTTATTTTTCCTGGACTCACTCACAGTGTATCTCGGATATATCAGAACCCATGAATATACTTCAGCTTCTTC
Source organism: Lipotes vexillifer (assembly GCF_000442215.2). Classification (NCBI taxonomy): domain Eukaryota; kingdom Metazoa; phylum Chordata; class Mammalia; order Artiodactyla; family Lipotidae; genus Lipotes; species Lipotes vexillifer. Next base: position 2,382,242 of record NW_006784492.1, read on the forward strand.
CATGCACATCTTTAGTAGTTTTTTTTTTTTTTTGAGGCATAATCATAATATCGTCAGATACCTATAAAATTAACAAAAATTCCTCAATGTTTTATAATTCCCCAATTATCTCTAAAAATGTCTTCCTATAGTTTGTTCAAATCAGGTTCTGGGAAATTCCCTGGCGGTCCAGCGGTTAGAACTCTGCGCTTCCACTGCAGGGGACACGGGTTCGATCCCTGGTGGGGGAATTAAGGTTCTAAATCAGGTTCCAAAAGCAACACACTGCACTCGGTCATTACGTCTCTTTTAGTCTGAAATAGTTCTCCCTTAGTTTGTTTTTCCTACGCGATATATTTGATGACATTGCGTTATTTGTCTTGTAGAATTTTCTGAATTATGGATTTAGAGGACTGTACATTTGTGGTGGTGTTAATCAAGCTCCTCTAGTCCCCGTATTTCCTATAAACTCAGTTTCATCCCAAGCAGTGGTCCTCAATTTTGCCCCCAAGGAACATTTTGCAGTATCCTCTGAAGAGAGTCCCTTAGGAGGCACTGCGCTGGGGATGGGAGTGAGACCAGTAGAGTGGTCTGCATCTAGGGGTCACTCCCAGCATCCACGCATGTGTACCTCCTACATGTCCCATCAGGAGTGGACAGCTCATCCCACTCTTAGCAACATCGCCTTGGACTAGGGGGTCCCGGTGCTGTCAGCACATCACCTGATGATTCCGCAGCCATTCGTAATCATGGTCTAGATCAACCATTCGGGTTGCAGGATGGTGAGACCTATTTTGTTTTTTAGTGTAATGCAATTGTGACTTTAATACTTTCTCACATACCGTTTACAAAGGGCTTTCCCATCCAGGATCGAATAACCAAACTCACAGCTATGCTGGAGGCTGGTCCAATAATCTTCCTCTTTTTTTAAAATTGATTTTTACTGGAGTATAGTTAATGTACAGTGTTGTGTTAGTTTCTGCTGTACAGCAAAGTGAATCAGTTATACATATACATATATCCACTCTTGTTTAGATTCTTTTCCCATATAGGTCATTACAGAGTATTAACTAGAGTTCCCTGTGCTACACAGTAGGTTTTTTTTTTAATTAATTATTATTATTTTTTGGCTGCATTGGGTCTTTGTTGCTGCACGTGGGCTTTCTCTAGTTGTGGCGAGCGGGGGCTACTCTTGGTTGTGGTGCACGGGCTTCTCATTGCGGTGGCTTCTCTTGTTGCAGGGCACGGGCTCTAGGCACATGGGCTTCAGTAGTTGTGGCACGTGGGCTCAGTAGTTGTGGCTCGCGGGCTCTAGAGCGCAGGCTCAGTAGTTGTGACACACGGGTTTAGCTGCTCCGCAGCATGTGGGATCTTCCCGGACCAGAGCTCGAACCCGTGTCCCCTGCACTGGCAGGCGGATTCGTAACCACTGCGCCCCCAGGGAAGCCCTATACAGTAGGTTCTTATTAGTTATCTATTTTATACATAGTAGTGTGTCTAAGTCAATCCCAATCTCCCCATTTATCGATAATCTTCTGAAAATTTTCTCCAGACAAGGAGGCTGAGGTCAGAGAAGGGAAGGGGCACAAGACCCCACAGCTCAGTAGGAGCAGCAGGCCAGGGCTGGGCAGGGCCGCCGCCCAGAGCTCCATTCACTGGAGGATGCTGAGCTCATGCAGCTGCAGAGAAGGGAGGAAAGGGCCTGTGGTCTTCTTTTAAAAGCTACAAAAGGTCTAAAGGGTTCTCTGCTGTGCGTCAGCTGTTTCTAGCATCCCTCTCCAACCTCAGAGACCACTGCTCACCCATGACACAAAGGGTGGCCCGGCTCACACCCCTTCAGGCCTCCTGCCGCCTCCAGGATGAGACCCAAACCCTCTCAAGCCCCTCCCACGTCTCTCTTCCCATCTTTTCCCACATCCCCGTCCCCACCCCAGCCAAACCCAACTGGGACACCGAACTTGGATTCTGATCCACTAACAGGAGACTTCTGCTACGGCTCGACCAGCTGCTCTCGGTGGGCGCTAAGGAGGGGGTTAACCCCTGTCCAGCACCCATGTGTGCAGGCACGTTATTGCTTTTAACACTGGGGAGTGGGTTTCACCTTTCCAGCTTTCACATGAGAAAACTGAGGCTGGGAGAGGGTGACCGGCTTGCCAAAGGGGGCTGGAGCTCATGAGGAGCCGTGCAGGACGGCCTCGGCCCAGGCTTCTTCCAGGTGGCCCCAGGCAGCCACCTCCCCGGGGCTGGGAAAAGGTGGGCCCCAGAAAGTGTGGCGGAGAGCTCCACTCCACATGCCGCCGGAGCTCCCTGTGCCGGACCTTGGTCTCCTGTGCTTTCTGTCATCTGCAGCGCACTGGAGAGCGGTCACTGCCAGGAAGGAAACCACGCTGTTCACGGCCAATCTGCAGAGTGACGGGGTGGAAAGGGACCCCAGTATGTTTCTTCCAGATGAAACGCGGAACTCATTCCACAGGAAGGGCCGCGTGTATGCCCTTGGAGTGTGTGGAATTGACGACTGCACCGCCTTCCTCCCCCTGCCCTGCCCAGGGATATCACGTGGGCTTGCCAAGGCCACCCAGCTGTTCAGGGCAGAGCTGGGCCCCTCACGCGTCACCCTGCACCCCCAGCCTGCTGACTTCCGAGGCCCCTGAGTGGGGCGGGGCTAGGGGGCCTCCAGGCAGGGAAATCTGGGGGCAAGATAAGAAGAGCCAGCCTTCTAAGGAAGGGGGCTGCCTGGGCTCGGGGGTCTTCACCGCTTTCCTTCAAACTGCTGAAAACTTCAGATGGCCGGAGCTCAGGCAGGCTGCAGAGACCCTCCGAAGTTTATCGAGGAGAGACGGAAGAGAAAATTGTGGTATCTTTATCACCAGACAGCTAGGGCTGAGGGAGGTTTACTGACTTAGAAAAATAAAATTCATACCATTGTTATAAAGCAGAAACTAAGACACCATTGTAAAGCAATTATACCCCAAAAAAGATGTTAAAAAAAAAAAAGATTCATACCAACATCAGGTTGAGGGCCTGGCACATTAGTAGGCTCTTAACATGTGTTTGTTGAATGAATGAATGTTTCCAAACCCTATTTGTTGCGACCAAGGCCCAGAGACCTCCTTTTCTTCCCAATTAGTAGCTTAATGCCTACATGAAGACACGCTGGCCCCCAAAAGGCCCCAAACTGCTGTCCCTACTTCCAGGTGACGGCTCAGTAAGGTCAAGGCGTAGACTCCAAGGCTCCACTGCTCGCCAACCTCGTCCAGGTAACAAAACACCCTCCCAGCGCGATGGCACCAAGCCTGGGAGAAGCGTTTCTGAGTGGGGGACCCGAGTTCAGCATGAGGACATGACCCAGAGGCTCAGGTCTCCCCACTTCCTCCCAAGCTCAGGAAGGGGAGGCCTGGTGGGGGAGTAGGCCTGGGGAAGTGAGGAGCCCAGAAGGAGACCACCTGAGACCCTACCAACACCTGCTGGCAGAGAGGCCAGGCTCACCCAGCACCCCCGGTAGGGCCTTACTGGGGGGAGGTGGGGCTGCCAGCAGGACTGAGTGCCAGGCAATTTTAGGCTCCCAAGGCTGGGGCACGGAGACAGGCCCAGGTGAGTGTGAGGGGTGGTGACCAGAGCAGTGCAGCACCGCTGCTAAGAGCCAGGGCCTGCCACTGTGTGTGCCTCCCGAAGGGTCCCCAACCTCTCTGAGTAGCCCTGGGGTCTGCGAGCGATCACTGCAGGCTGCAGTGACGCCGGGGGCGCACGCGAGCCCAGGGGGGGAGCCGCTGAGGGGGCTGCTGCCTATCGCTGGCTCGCAGGTTCCGGTGTGTGGGAGGACGCCGTGGTCACACCTGACATCTGTGACAGGCAGGAACTGGGCCCTGAGCAGGGCCCAAGCAGGTGCCCCCAGGGCCGGGAGAAGAGCTGAGAGTCAGGCCCAGAGGGGCCAGGACGTGCTCAAAGCCCTCAGTGAGCCTGGGGTTTCTGGCACAGAGTCCAGGGTCCCTCTTCGGCAAAAGGAGGAAGCGCCCTGAAGCTGGCCTACCAGCTGTCGCCCTTGGGCTCGCGGCCTGCGGCCCCCAGGCCTCCGTGTGCCCTCGAGGGGACCCCGAGGTCCCCCCGAGCAGGGAGGAAGGGGCCCTTCTCAGGTAGGCCGGCCTCTTCCTTTGAGAGGCTCAGCGGTCAGTGTGCCCTCCTCTGCCCCCTCCCCAGTCCCCCTCTGCGACCGAGGCTGGGGTTCAGGGGAGCCAGGGCCTGTTGGAATGGCAGGCCAGAGGGGGGCCTCCTCTGTCCCTCCCACACAGGCCTCCCCAGCTCTGGGTCCCCTGGACTGTGACATGAAGTGGCCAGCCTAGTGTGAGCTGCAGCCGGCCACGTGCCTGTCCCCCAGGGAGACAAGTGTTGGCCGGGTCCCAGCTGCCGCTTTGCCGCAGGGTCAGGGCCCTCCTGCCACCCTGGCTCCACTCCGATGGGCACACTTGGTTCTGCTGCGGCCCCGGCACCCGCCAGGAGGGACAGTGTGATCTCGTGAGGGTGACCGGGTAGGACTGAGCAGGCCACCTGATGGCCACGTGACCGTGGTGAGCGCCCAGGAGCACAGGCCTCTGCAAGGCCTGACCCTGAGCCCAGGGCTTTGCTGCCACTGGCTGGTGGGAGGGGAGGGGAGGAAGCGAGGGGCAGCCTGCAGAAGCTGTGATCTTCCTTCATCTTTACAGCCAACCCTGACGAGAGGTCCTGTCGTGATCTCCACTGACAGCCGAGGACACCGGAGCGTGGACACTCGCCCAGGAGCGCACGGCCAGCGGGTGGCAGAGCCAGGACTCACCCCCCTACGATTACGTAACTCACGAGGACTAGAAAGAGACCGCACGGCAGAGGCAGCTGCTCAACACCTCCCCTCCCCGCGCCCCCCCAGCACACTTTTCATAGTGGCATTTTGGCCAGATGGAGGCTTTGGGATGGGCTCCACCGTTCACGAGGCGTGAGACCTAGGCGGGTGGTGACCTTCCCCCCCCCCCCCC
>NW_006784492.1:2387256-2394658 GCF_000442215.2 Lipotes vexillifer
TCCCCCCCCCCCCCCCGTGTATGCTTTCTCACCCGTAAAGGGGGCCAGTTGTACCTACCCCACGGCGTTGAGAATGAACACCGAACACTGTCTGCGAGAACGCCCGGCACGTGCTCGGCTGGTACTGGTGACGCCGACCCCGCCCGCGTGTCAGGAGCTGCTGTCAGTTCACTGAGGGAACTGTCCCTGAAAAATGCTGTCAACTACCCGCCAGCGACGAAAGGCCAGCGGCGGGCTCCGAAGCAGAGGCTCGGGTGCTGGTCTCCGTGCTGGCAAAAGCCCAGCCTGGGAGGCCGTCCACCAGCTGCTCCCGAGGGAAACGGGGGCGGGGCCTTCCTGCTCCTTGACCGCTGTGCAGCCGCCAGCCTCCCAGGCCTGGTCACAGTCACTTCACCCACGGGCCCAGGGCCGCCGGGACGGCGTCTGCAGGGGCAGAAGGGGCAAGGCCGGCACCTCAGGGACATCTAAGCAGGGGCCTTCACGCCCCTCCCTTCGCGGTTCAATCGGCTGTGACGCCACGGTTCCTGGGGACAGTAACAGGCCGGGGCCCCGCCTCCAGCCGCTGTGCACAGGGCAGCCCCGTTTCAGTCCAGCTCGACACCCCACCCTGCTTCTGCGGCTGAGGGCACTTGTGAAGCACTTACGCTCGCAGATCTTCAAAGAGCCGCGACGACAGGTGGGGCCAATGGTCGGCACGGCCACGAGGCGCACACCCGTGCAAGGAGCTGGCGGACGGGAGAGGTCCTGGACGCGGCAGCGGAGGGCACACGCTCCTGTGACGTCTCCTGTCGCGCCCGCACACGGGGCCGCCCCGCCAGCCTCCGGCCCTGCCTCAGTGCCTCCGGCAGGGCGGCCGGCTGCCACCACACCGGCCAGCTGGGCACCGCGGCCAGACCAAGGAAGACGTTAGTTCGGCCAGTTCAGCCAGGGAGGATGCAGACGCAGCCCGGGATGACGCCCACCCGCTGCTGAGCCACGCGAGAACGCTCGGGGGCTTGCTGGGCACGAGGCACTGCTTTAGGTGCTCAGCCCTGGGGTTCCCTTTACAGATGCCGCCTCCAGTCGGGTTGGGGAAGGATTTCACAGACAACGGTGCTGAGGCAGCCGCTCAGCTAGCTGGGAAAAGTGAAGCTGACTCCTTCAGCTTTGGTCCTTGTCTGCAAGATGCATGCTCCAGAGATTTGCTCTACCTAACGCGGGAGACTATTTTTTTTTTTTACTCTTAAGATGGAGAAGGCATTTAAAAACGTGCCTACACATCCCAGAAACCAGAAACAAAAGATGGGTAGAACACAATTCGAATCCTCCTGTAGAAACCCACCTCTCCTCCGTGCTGATGAGAGGCAAGTGCTCAGCTCAAGGACGGTTGAAAAAAAGGATGTCTAAGCTTTCTGAGGTTGACCAGTGGGTAACTGAAACCCTGGAAAGTAAAACCACGGTAAGGGTGGGCAGCTGTACATGAATTTATACATATGATAAAATGACACAGAATTATACATACATATTTTATCAACACATATTTCCTGAGTTTGATACTGTACAATAGTTATGGAAGATGTAGACATGGGGAAAACAGTGAAGGGTTCATGAGCCCTCTCTGTACTATCTTTGAAATTTCCTGTGAATCCCTAATTATTTTGAAATAAACTATTTTTAAAAGTCAAAAAAAAAAAAAAAAAAAGAAAGGATGTCTAAGCTCATGCACAGGTCTAAAGGACCTTGTGTCAGTGTGACGTGGGCGACACCACAGCACCGGCAGCAGGCATCCCACGGGCTGGAACTGCCCTTCCGCAGCCATCGTCCAAGGAGACCCATGTTTAAGGACGTCCACAGAAATGCTATTTAGAATACTGAACAAACACGAAAGGAACATTCTAAATGTTGATCCACGGACTTCCCTGGTGGCGCAGTGGTTAAGAATCCGCCTGCCAGTGCAGGGGACACGGGTCCGATCCCCAGTCAGGGAAGATCCCACATGCCACGGAGCAACTAAGCCCGTGCGCCACAACTACTGAGCCTGTGCCCTAGAGCCCGTGAGCCACAACCACTGAGCCCACGTGCCGCAACTACTGAAGCCCACGTGCTCTAGGGGCCACGTGCCTCAACTACTGAGGCCCGCATGCCTAGAGCCTGCGCTCCACAACAAGAGAAGCCACCGCAACAAAAAGCCCGCACACCGCAACGAAGAGTAGCCCCCGCTTGCCACAACTAGAGAAAAGCCCCTGCGCAGCAACGAAGACCCAGCGCAGCCAAAAAAAAGTTGATCCACAAGGAACCTGTTAAATTCATATAATAGAATCATACAGCTATAAAAATGACGCAGATCTATCATTACTGACATGAAAAGATGTCTGAGGAAAAAAACCTATCTCTGAAGTCACAGAAGAGCAGGTATAGTACAACCCTTTAATGTAAATTTCTCTCTCTCTCTATATATATCCATATATACATTCAGGTGTCTAGAATGGTGTTTTGCACAAACGTTAGAAGCTACCCTCTCAGGGTGACGGAGGTACAGGTGAATATTCCTTTATACTTCTTTAATAATACATTGATTTCTTTCTTACAATGTACAGTGATCATGTTAATATACATACATGGCATTTTTTCTTTTTCTTCAGAACAGAAAGATTAAGCTTTGTCTACCACCACAAGACAAAAATGGTGTGTTCTTTGCAAGGTTCAGGCAGTAGTTCCTAGGGGTGGGGATGGGGGGGGGTGTGGACTCTTTTCTCAGCACGCCCCACCCATTTTCTTCTCCAGCAAAGCAGACTCTGCCAGCACTTTCTGCAACGCCTATAGGAAGAGCTAAATAACCTCCTTCTGGAATGATGTGACCTTGGCACACATAATTAAGAGGAGGCTGGGGTTCTTTGTAAAAGAATCTTTGCTATGATAAATAAAGACAACCAACTGTTTTTTAAATTTTTTATTTGGTGTTAACTCCACAAGAAAACAAAAAACCAGTTACTCTGGTGTACGTGAAATCAGAACAATACAACCACGGGGAAAAAAAACAGCCCAGGAATGGAAAACTGATAGTTCAGTGCTATGGAGATGCAATGCGCTTCATACCACAGTGCGTTTCAGCGTTTTGCCAACTTTTTAAAAAATGCTTTTTCTTTGTGATCATCCATTTACAAAACTGAAAACCGTACTTTCAGCTCTGTCGCTGAAAGCCTCTGGGCTTCAGCCACTTAGCTATGAAAACAAATAAATACATAATCTGTTAATCCCCTTGCCCGCTTATAATCCATTCCCATTCCCCCGTGGAAGGTGCAATGTCTTCCCACTGGCGTGTAAGGAAGTCTGCACCTTGACCACCTGGAGCCCTTTCGTGATAAAAAGCAGCTGTCCAGAAATCAACTGAGCTAAAGGTTGTGTCTGAAATATATTTATTTGGTCTCGGCTACATAAGCAACGATTTCTAGGATGATCGTCACTGTAGTGATCTTAGGAATTTACAACTTCCAATTCTTTTTTGCCTTTGCTGTTAAATTATATTTCAGTGCAGATGCTAATCAATTTTTAGGAAGCTCTGGAAGAAAGAAAAATACATATAACCTTATAAAGTCTGTAAATAAATAACAGCAACATAAAACCTTACACGCGCACACACGCACCCACACACAAACCCACTTTAAAGTGTCAAAGATGTGCTGTATAAAAACAAACCCTGACATGTGGTGAGACCAAACCCAACGGCCCATCAGGTTTCCCACAGTGAGGACAGACAGCGCCGGGGATGACTCCACAGCCCTGGATGGAGTTGTCTGTGTCATCAATTAAGAAAAAGGTAACAAAACCCAATGCTCGAAGCAAATGATGTATTTCTCAGCCAGTTCAGCTCCCAGCTAGTAAATTATGTGTTTACTGCCTGCCAAAATAGTGGTGAAGCTGTCTTACCCATATTAGACTTCCTGATGTTAGACATGCTAAACTGATGTCACACATTGTTTTTTGTTTTTAAAAAAACAATGAGTTGGTTAAAAAAGAAAAACAATTTTAAACGTTTAGGTTTTGCAAATGTTGCTCCTTCTAACTTCAACCTGTTGCATGGCAGCGTGAAAGCTCAAGGAAGCGACCGTCACGAACGGACGGACGGGACTGGATGAGAGGCACTGACCCCTGGGTTCCCGAGTGACACGGGAAAGCGGGTCCCATGAAGCAATCACACAGGTATGGGAGAAATCAGTACTCTACCCTCCGACCCGCCACACACAGAACTTGCCCAGAACATTCTCTCAAACACAAAATGAGATCTAAGCTATACTAAGTCACAGCCACAAGAGCAGCCAGCTGTAGCAGCCAAGGTCTCTTTGGGGTGCTGGGATGGCCTTTATTGCGTGCCAAACGTTTACAGTCTCAAGTCCTGGGGGCTTCGATTCAATATCGGTCACCAGAAAGATCTCATCTGCAACTAAGGTCCTCATCGAGTATTGTCAGACTCACCGCAAATAACCCTGAGCGGTGCCTGGGGGAAATGTAACTGCAGCGTTAAGAGCAGGTCGGGGGTGCGCTCTCACCCCGCTTGGCCTCAAACGCTACCCCGTACCTCAAAGCCTTGGCTGCCTCAGGTGACAAGACAGTCACAAACCATGGTATTGTCCATGATACTCTAGGGGGAAAATCCTAAGAGAGAAAACACAGTATTTTGTAAGTCTCTAAAAGCACACCCTTGTGGTTCCTACTTTAAATGCACATGAGATTTTACTGAATGAAGACCGGGGATGAGTCACCCATGCTGCCCTCTTGCCATCAAGAAAGGCACTGATCCACTGCAGGGTAAGTATTCACATCCCAGTTCTTGGAGGACAAAGCCTAAATGTTCCAAAGCTAAAGTCTCTGAATAGCGGAAGTGGTTGCTGACACTGCGATGCTAATAAGGTGATAGTGATGTGACTGCAGCTGGAAGGAAGGTGACTGCAGTGAAGATGCAAAAGGCAGTGATGCTTCTAAGACGAGCACATGCACACCCATTCTTGGTATGACAACACATCTAGTCTATTTCAAATAGCCAAGAATTTAACAGCTTGAAAAAAAAAATCTTCAACAGGATAGCTGTCCTCAACTCTAAAATAAGCAAGAAGAGAAAGATAATTACTGATCTGAACCAGTTAATTGAAGAAGAAACCTTAGAAACCTAAGTTGTTGTTTTAGATGAACAGGCCTCACAAAAGGGTATTTTCGCTCACATATCAATTTTTAAAAATAATTTGTACTTCACTCTGCAGGTTTAGAGGTGAGTTCGGGAAAAGAGCGCCTCCTCGCTGGGCTCCACCCACGCGCCGCCACCTTCCGAGCCCGTGTCCTCCGAGGCGGAGCTGGCACTGGAGTACATCTTTCTGCGGAAGCTGTTTGCTTTTGCTCCAGAATTCCTCTCTCCTGTGCACCTTGCTTCATAAACAGAAGACACCTAAGATGAAAGGAACAACTGTCAACAGGTCAAAAGCCAGATAGTTTTTCAAAAGGGCTATGTGAGACACTCTATATATGCAGAGATTAAGAAACAGATCGTTGATGTTTTCCAGTGGAGAGTTACAAAGTTCTGAAGAGTCTTCCTGTTTGAAAGCAAAACAAACAAGCTTTCCTCCCTGATCTATACACGATCCCAAGCCCTAATTCTCCATGTTCAACCCCTTGGACAAAAGGTTGCCGATGTCAGGGCTGGATGGAAACGAGTCTTTGAGCGGGGACTCCACTGGGAGGACGGCACAGCCTTGCCCTGCTGGGGCTCACGTTCCAGGGGAGAGGACAGCAAGCAGACTGACCAGCACAGCTTCCCAGCTTCCTGCTGCGCTGACCAGCTGGGGGATGTGGCTGACGGGGCTCTCCAGATAGGAGCGGCGGGGCATCCTCGCCTGCAGGCCGAGAAGCAAGCTGTGCCACAGAAACAGCGAGAGCTGGCTTGGGACTTCGGGGCTGTGCTTCTGAGTTGGGGGTCCATAGGTCTATGGTATCTTTTGGGGATACTTCTGGTTGTGTGGGACTCTCCCCCACCCACCAGATGGTTAGCATCTCTGGCCCTCAGGACACCAAGTGCAAGTAGTAGTCCCTCCCCAGTCCTAACACCTGGTGATGCTTCCCTGCACAGGAATTAGCAACATCACCCTCGCCGCCACAGTGACTAGTAATTCTTCCCCCTCCCCCAAGTGACGAGCAACGCCTCCCTAGTCACCCAGTCACAGTGACTAGCAAAATCCCTCAAGCACCCGCCCACCCCCATTTCCAGATAGCAGTACTGTCCCTGGTTGAGAGCCCCCGAGGAAGGAGGACAGAAAGACCACCACACTCCTGAGGGGGGAGCAGAGGACGCGGGATCAGAGAGGCAGGCGAGGGCAAACACACACGGCCTGGCAGGGAGTGCGCGAGGGCGAAAGGCCATGGCGGTCGGCAGTGGGAGTCGGACTCAGGGCTGAGGGTCATGGCTCAGGTCTGCACTTGGGCTGTGGCTGTGTGGATACACGTTCTGAATCTTTACGGGCCTTGAGTTTTCTCTTCCGCAAAACAGCAGCACCTACCTCCCGGGCTGGCTGTGAGACTAAGCGAAGTAACGTCCTGCCTCACGGTGTGGGGAGAAGACTGGGGAGGGGAAGGCCACGGCGAAGCCCACGGCAGAGGTCCGCGGGGGGCGGTGACGCGGCGGAAGCGCGGACGATGCAGCCGCGGCTGAGGTGGGTGTGGTCAGGACGGGCGCACAGGCCGCGCGTGTGTAGGTGAGAGGAGGAGGAACGAGCGAGTTCTCGGTCTGGGGACTGACGCTGGGGGGTGGGACATCCACGGAGATGGAGAGACGCTGGGGGACGCCCCCAAGTGTCTGCCTTGATGTGCTCGGCCTGACAGGTCCATGGACACCAAGACCGCAGGGCGCTCTGGGAGCAATTTCTCACGAGACTTCAACCGACAATGACAATCACACTGAGAAGCCAAGGAAGCTCCCTTCGACTCATTCACCTGCCTGCCTGCCCGGGCGAGGCACAGGCCCTGTCCCTGCCCCAGGGGGCTCACAGGCGGCTTGGGAGGCGGGCGAGCAGAAAGTGCAGTCAGCTGAGGGGCAGGAATGAGCAACAGAAGGGCTCCCTTGTGGTCGACACTTTGATGGGGAAAAGGGCGCCCACCCAAGGGGTTTAAGGGGAGTGACAGGGTCAGATTCGCATGGAGAAACTCCCTCTGGCGGCAGAGTGATGGACAGACTGCAGGGAGAGAGGGAAGCCTTGGCAGTAAGTGGGAGGCGGTGCAGACCAAAGGGCTACGGGTGAGAAAGGCCACACCCACAGAGCTTGGTGACAGGGAAAGGCAGTCACAGGACTCCCAGACTTTGGGGGTTGTGGTGGCCATTTGTAAGTTAATAATAAGGAGGAGGACAGTCCACTTACCCTATTAAAATCTAACAGACGCTCTT
>NW_006784492.1:2394892-2415250 GCF_000442215.2 Lipotes vexillifer
ACGCTCTTCATTACTGGGCATTTCTTTAACATCTGGATATTCTTCTATACCATTCTCTCCCTTGGCATTTGTATAACATTCTTAATCATTTTGAATGGAGAAGGGAAAAGAGGGAAAGGGGGGGAAATTTCATTAAGACACAGTTACGAAACATACATTCTTGTTTCATTTTTCAATGAAAAGTCAGATCAATTAGGTCTACAGCCCTTTGGAGATTTTAAGAAGTCACTAAAAGCAGACATGTTCAGCACCAGCCAGATAGGGGTGTACGAGGAAAACGTTAGGCCAATTTAAAAATTCTTCTAACAAATTGTTCATGGAGTTAAAAAGAAAAACAAAAACACAGGCCAGCATAACCATGCATTCTTGTTATCCCACCACGAGACATTCATTCAACAAATACGTACTCACACCTCTAAGTGACAGGCCCTGGGAAAACAGGATAAGAAGACCAGCAAGGTCCGAGCTCTCAAGCGCGTACGTGGTGTGGAGGGGGACAGATGATGCACCACGCGTATGTTCACAGAACAAGTGAGCAAAGGAATTTCAGACAAGAGGGGGCGCAACGGAGAAAACAAAGCAGGGCAACATCCTCTGTTCTTCCTCAGCTCAGCAGCAAACTAAGCCACCTGTGGAACAGGGAGGAGGAAGGTGGCTAGCGTTTTGACTGGGTAAGCGGCTCTCGGAAGGGGACAGGACCGTAAGCTGGAATTGGAAGGAATCAGATAAATCATTTAGTCTATCGCTTCTCAACCCTGCTTTCGCAATTCAAATCACCTGGGGAGCTGTAAGAAAAGTCTGGAAGCCCGGGCCCACACCTGAGATTCTGACTGACTTGGTCTGGGTATGAGCACTTTCTGAGAAGCCCCCAGGTGAGGTTGAAGCACGGCCAGGGCTGATGCCCACCGGCCTTAACCTGCACCGGCCCCCCCAGTCACCTTAACTCTACGGAAAGGGTGTCAGGATTCCACCCCGGCCGCCCGCAGCAGCCACCGCGAGGTGCTGGATGAGCTGCGTGCCACCCCACGCGTCACAGCAGCGGCAGGGCCAGCTCCATGACCACGGGCCCTCCTGCCATCACCGGGGGCGGGCAAGCCTGGGCCCTGCTTGGCCTCCCAGAAAAGGCTGTACTCTCCGTGACCTTTAGTTCTGACAGCCTCAGGCCCTCAAACTTACTAGTGTAGGTTCACGAAAAAACCCAGGCTCTGGGATTAGACAGACATCAGTTGATTCCTGATGGTGCTACTTACTTGTGATGTAACTTTGGAGCAAATTATCGAACCTCTTGGAGCCCCAGTTCTCTCATCTCTAAAACAGGATCATCATTTGCCCTCACAGATTTCTGTGCAAGTTCAGAGATCACCTGTGTGCAGCCTCAAGTTCGGGCTGGCACAGTCACCAACACCTTCCACAGCTGCTACTAACGAAAGCCCTGGGCTTGGGGCCAGCCCGCTGCAGGACAGCTGGGGAGGACGCCCTGCTCTCCCATGAGGCAGGGAACCCCTCACTCTCACCCTCACCCTTTCTGGGCCGTCACCTTTTTCTCAGCTCGCCTACCAAGCTCTCATCATCCCCGAGCCCCACCGCATTTGGTCACCACTCGTACGAGGTGGGGAAGGTAACCGTTTCCTTGGCTCGGATATGCCCACAGATGGAGCGGATTCCCCCCACTATTAATTACCTATACTGTTTCCCTGCAGGGCTCTCTCTTTAAGACTCAAAAACACTTTTCTAAGTGAGCTTTCCAAATGTTCTGAATCCGGTGTATGAGCTCTGGAGGTGGACGCGTGGGACAGACTGTGGCACACAGCCTGCGAGGCCCTTGTGGTCGGACTCCCTGCTGCCCGCCTGACCTGCCCCTCCCCCCGGCCCACGTGCTGGGCACACAGGGGCCACAGCACGTGCAGTCCTGCTGCTGCCCCGGCCGGCGCTCCTGCCCGGACCGCGCCCCAGCCGCCAGGCGCTTGTGTCCTGACTCCCTCAGGTCCTGCTCAGAGGTGAGCTGATCAGGAGGGCAGGGACGACGCCTCTGCATCCCCAGCCCCTAGACAGTGCCTGGCATGAGGCAAGCATGCACGAAATATGTGCGGAGTGGGTGTGTGTGTGGGCACACAGCAGGGCGGGGGCTGGGCCTTCGTGCCGACGGGGCCCTCGCTGCCCCTGCTCCGGGGCCACACTGCCTCCTCCTCCTTTGGGGCCTCCATCTCCTGACTCACAGGAGAAAGGGACAATCCTCCTTGCCCTCCTTCCCAGGGAGGCTGGAGCTCCCAGGTCAGACTCAGAGCTGCACAGGCTTCTCAGTAATCACCAGCGCGACGTCAGAAGCTTCAGGAGCGGGGACGAGCGTCGGCAGTCACGGCTGCTGAGTGGGTGAGAAGGCCACCTGCTTCCCGGCTAAGCTTCTGCTGAGTCTATGCCCCCACCCCACAGGCTGAAAGCACCACACTTCGTAACGGCACTACGAGGCAACCGTGCAAGGATTTAACTCACGGTCGTGAGTTCAAGGTCATTCAAAAGTCTGGTCACCACACTTATCCACTGAGGGTTTCCCTGCACGCCACTCCACAATATATAAAAAGCTGAATGGACTAACAACCATGTACAGCACCTGCAAGGCACCGTATAGATAACCATGGACCTGGAGCTGACAGCTGAAGCGCATTCCTCACTAGCAACAGAAAACCGGATGGAGGCTGCAGAGACAGCCCGCGACACAGAGATGGAGCCCCAACTCAGTGTGCTTGGAAGTCACCCCAAGCCGCCCCCCCAACCCTGGCCCTGCCTGCTCTGCCACCACGTCCCTCCTTCCCTCTGGGTCCTTCCTGCGTGTGGGTGCCTTCTTGTTGCACTGCTCCAGGGTCCCCGGCCCTCCCTGCCTGCACTCCCATTAACTGCAGTTGGGACTCACTCAGCCAGTGCACTGGACTGGACTGAGGTCAAGGTCTGGTTTGCACTCCGATCACCCTGGTGTCTCTCGGGCACCAACTGCAGACAGCTGCTGTGGACAGCAAGCTTCTGGACCACAAGGAGACAGCCTGGACTCAAGCCTGAGCTGCATGGCTAGTGCCTGATTCTGGG
The DNA here is from genome assembly GCF_000442215.2 of Lipotes vexillifer. NCBI lineage: Eukaryota > Metazoa > Chordata > Mammalia > Artiodactyla > Lipotidae > Lipotes > Lipotes vexillifer. The sequence continues at coordinate 2,397,971 of NW_006784492.1, forward strand.
CGTTCAACCTGAGACTTAGCTTCCTCATCTGAAAACCAGGCTCTCACGGGGCTTGTATAAAAGACTGAAAGCACCTCGTAAATCATGAAGAGCAACCCAAATACTAGCTAATGATGGAGGAACAGGCCTTTAATAAATGCTGTTAAATAAAAAAGATGCTGAAGGGCTTCCCTGGTGGCGCAGTGGTTGAGAGTCCGCCTGCCAATGCAGGGGACATGGGTTCGTGCCCCGGTCCGGGAAGATCTCACATGCCGCGGAGTGGCTGGGCCCGTGAGCCATGGCGGCTGAGCCTGTGCGTGCAGAGCCTGTGCTCCGCAACGGGAGAGGCCACAGCGGTGAGGGCCCCGTGTACCGCAAAAAAAAAGATGCTGAAAATAAAGACTCTGCTCTATGCTCCCCTTATGACCCTTTGGGAAGGAGGAAGGCAGGGCTGGGGAAGCTGTTTCTTGTGCCCACAGAACAGAGAGAAGCAAACAATCCCAGCCTTGCCCCCAGTCAGCTGAGGCCAGGCTGCGAGGGCAGGCCAGTGCAGGCGTCCGGAGCCCCCAGCGTGTGCAAGGCCCCGGGGGCAGTGAGGGACATCACTGCTCCAGGTTAACTACAAATGAGCTGGAGAGAGACACACACTCGAACATGCAAATAGTAACAGGAGACTGACCTGCCCCCAGGGGTCTGACCGGAGAGAGCGCTGACGAAGTGCTGCAGCTGACAGCCCAGGGGACCACGGAGGTCTGCACAAGCTCAGAGTCTTGAGCTGACCACTCGGGCTGCCTCCTTAGTTCTCACTTCTCCCGACATTTCAGATCAGGATCTTTTTATAGCTTCTGAGTATGTCCACCTGGGCGGCTCGCAGACTAAAATCACCTTCACCAAATCTGCTACTGCTCCGATGTCCCTCTCTACCGGGTCTCCCCTAACTCCCTCCTGCTGTTCACTACTCACAGAAAGTCACCCAGCAAACTCCGGCATCCTCCACAAAACCTCTCGATGCTGTTCTCTATGCTCCCCCCGCCCCGAGTGCCTCAGTCCAGGCCTTCATCCTGTCGCACCCAGATCACTGCAAGAGCCTAAGAACCCCAGCAGGGGCTCTGCAGTTTTTCAATCCCTTCCCCCCTCCATTCTGCTGCTAGAACTGTTTTAAAAGCCACACCTGACCTGATACCCTCCACTGTGAACTCCTTTAAGGGGCCCGCTCCTCCTGCCTGTCCAAGTCTGCCGAACTCGGCGCCCCACTCCCACCCCCCGCCTCTCTCCAGCCTCAGCTACGACCCAGCTGGGCCCAGTGGGTCCCTGTCCCCCAGCCCGACTTGCCGCAGACCCTCGGCCTTTGCTCGGGCCGCTCCTGTCACGGGGACTACCTCTCCCCAGCCCTCCCACCAGGGCCCCTCCTGCAGGCCCCCCAGAGCTGATTACTCCCCGCTCCACCTCTCACGGGGGCTCCACCTCTCACGGGGAGCAGGCACGGAGCCCATCAGGGCCGGTGCCACTCCGGTGCGTTTCCACGCCCCGCCCCTCCAGGCTGTGATGGGGGTTAGAGCAGGGTCCAGTCCTCAGGCATCTCTGCGTCCCCAGTGCCTGACAAACTCTGGCCACACAGAATGTTTTTGGACTGATTTTTACAGCGAAAGAATGTATTGCTCTTCATGAATTAGAAATCTGAGTGGATGAATGAATGGCCTAACGCAGGTCTTCTTACCTTCACATTCTGAGGCGGGAAGAAGAGGCGAGCGCAAGGCTTTTTCCCACCAGGTCTGCTTTTCTTGACTTCTGTTCATTCCTTGCACGTCAGTGTTCAATACAGGAAACTGTTTAGATCAAACCAAATACAGACAAAGTTCACAAACTTCCAAAATAAAGGGGAAAAAAATTCAAGCGTTATTAGCTGTGGACTACAAACCCAGGATCTTTTAACTGGTGCGGTTTTTTGGTGATTTTTTGTTTTTACTGTTCTAGACAAGGTGAATACAAAAAGCCAACGTGTTCACGGCATACAAAGGAAGTTTTTCTTAAAAAGCACTTACATTGGAAATGCAATAAAAAGTCTTTTCAAAAAAACACAGCAAAACTCTTACGAAGCAAAAACATAAGGAAACAGCCTCAAATAAGGCAAGTTTTTAGATTCCGCAAGTAGAGAGATAACGGGCGGCTAGTGTGAGGTGCCCGAGGGAACGTGAGGAGGACCCTCTCCTTCACACACTCAGGCAGGAGGGAGTCAAAGAAGAATCGGGACAGAGGAAGCTTTACAGGCAGAGTTACCAACCTAATGTCTTTATGACAATTATCTGCTTCGATGAGAGCCAGAAGGAAGTTGAGACTAAAACCAAGTAAGAACACTGATAGTAATTCAGATTCAACACAGGAAACAGACATCGAAATGAGAGGAGGGCAGGACTCCTGAGAGCAGGAGCGACCCCGTACTCCGTGCACATCCACGGCCCTGGCAGAGGGGAAGGCGCTCACGCCCACCCCTCGCTGGTGGAGCTCTCAAGTCCCAGCCGGACGTGCCCACCTGCCCGGGCAGCAAGGACTAGATGCAGTGTGGCTGTCACGCGTGATCGAGGCGTGTGCTCGTGAGCGGTCGTCAGAGCCGTGGCCAGGGGCGGCCACCCCGGGGACATCCTGGTGTGCTGGGGCCTTCCACGCCGCTTCCTCACTGTGCCCGACCGCAGGCCCTGCCAGGCTACGTAAGGCCTGCTTTCGGCATCTCTGTAACTCCCATCACCCATCCCAGTCTCAGCAAGTGTCTGCTCCATGCATATGACCTGTAAACACTGCATACACCTTTGTCTCAGAGGACATTTCATTACATGTTCAAGTTCAAAACCTGGACTGTCTGTCTTACAACCGATGATCTTCAGTTCTCTAACAGGATTTTGTTACTCTCCTAAACAAAGTAAATTATTTTACTTTACCAAAAACTTTCTGATTTCAGTAATGTGTGATTTGTATTACTTACTAAACGGGAAATATATTTCAGATTCTGATTTTCATGTCACTTTTCAGAGATACCCCTCAATTAGAAACTGAAGAATTGTGCTGTCTACCCAGAGTGGTCAGTTAACCTTCACCATTTTCTCCTGCAGTGTATTCTAACAATAAAAATTAGTAAACCTATTAGATAAACAGATACCAAGGGCAACAGTGACAACAAGGCCAGGGTTAACGCAAATGCAGCCAGCAACACGCCAGGTCTGCAGTTAATTCAAGGCTGATTCCTGCATCTGGCACCTAATTCACAGCACTATTAGGCCCTTCTGGAAAGGCTCTGCCTTCTCTCCAAGGCATACCTATCTGCGAACACATTACTTGGTGCTATCCAGGAGGAGCAAGGATGGCTCCCTGGACAGAAGTCTCCCGATCGTCCCCAAGGCACTATCGAAGAGAGATGGATTTGAAGGTAACAAGTTCCTATTTGAGAAAGAAAATGTGTGGGGCAGGCTGAGGAAGGATCAGTGTTTTATTCATGTGAGTGCAGTCAGACTGCTTATCTTCAATCCTTTCTTGAGATTGCGTGAGTGAGGTAAAGAGAAAGAAAGGGGAGAGAATTCACTGGGACAGACAGGACTCGGTGGGAGAAAGCAGGCTGGAGGGGCCGAGGTGTAGCCGGCGGGGCTGGGCCAGCATGAACAGCAGGAGGTGAGACACAGGGAGGACCAGATGTGTGTGAGCACAAGGCAGCAAGCGCACCTTACTGATCTTCACACCTCCAGGAACAGGGCCTGGCACAAAGCAGATACTCCAGGTGTGCTGGCCTCAAGAAGAGGTTTCCCCTGGCCAAAGTCCCTGATTATCTAGCACACCACTTTCTCTCTCCCTCCCCTGCTGAAATCACTGTTAGATCATGCCCGTCTCTGGCATAGTTTCAGGATTTTTTCTGCATCCTCCATTTGAATGTCAATTCCAACAGCAAGGACTTACTTTTCCTGTTTTATGTTACACCGAATACATGGTCAACGAATATGCGTCTTTCCACTTAGCTATTTCCAACTTTTAGGCTGCAAAAGATAACCAGGCTTTGCTTAAATAATGTCTGTTTAATGCATTAATGCAACTTCTGTCTTGGTTGAGAATGAAAAGCATGAAGAAAGAATGGAAGAAATGGAAAACGGACCAGAACACAAGCTTGGGTGATCCAGGTGCACCTCTGCCTTAGCAGTGCTCTCCCGCTCCCTCCGGGTAGCTTCTTGGCTCACGTGCCACCTGGAAGCCTTTCTTCAGCTGTACCTTGGCAAGGAAGCCTGCCCTTACTCCGCATTTATCATGGCAAACCCCTCCAAGCACTCCCATCCCACCACATCCCTTATCCGGCTCCTCTTTTCCACAGCATTGGGATTCTAACGTACTGTGTAACTTCATACTCTTGATTGAATATACCTCCACAAACGCAGGGGTCTTTGTCTATTCCTTTATACCTAGCACCTAGAATAGCGCCCAGACGTAGTAGGCTCTTAATAAATATTTAATGTGTGAATGAACCAGTAAAAAAAAAAAAAAAAAAAAAAAAAAGAAAGAGAGAGAGAGAAGAACATGAACTTAATCCAGAAAGGCTTATCAGAAACGTCTTTAGCCACAGATGTAATAGTAATTCTTTAGAAGGCGAAAGTTAGGTAAAGGCTCACTGCTTTAAATGCTCACTAGACAGTCCCAGTTCTGGTGAAGAGAAAGGTGAGTTCTGCTCTGGGAACAGAACACTGAATAGTGCCCTCTGACACAGTCAGCTCTCAGTTATTTGCGTCACAAAAGGAAAAGAAAGCCTCCTATAATAAGCCTTGTTCTTCGGAAAAGGAGAGAGAAAATGTAAGTGAAGAGATACCCTGTGCAACAGAGACCAGTAAGGGACACTGCTGTCCTAAAGTTTTCCTTTACTGACAGGAAGCGCCCCGTTCTGGAAGGAACTTGGGCTCTGCCCTTACACTGGGGTCTGGGGCAGGCATCCCACCCTCTGGGCCTATGTGCCCGTAGCCGCCACGGGTGGAATAAGCCCATGGCGGCAAGTCACTACGGGCATTCAGTAGGGTAATGGTGGCACAGCAGTGGGCACAGAGCCAGCACAGCGGGGCTGGGACCGAGCACCCTCCACTCATCAGAGCATTCCGACTCCGCTGGCACACTCCTCGCGGGAGGCCTCCTCTCCTCGACCGGACTATGGTTTCCCGGAGACAGGGCGGGGCCTTCTACTGCTTCTCTGCGCCTTAAAAGCGCACGACATGGAGGCAGCAATCAAGCAAATGACACAGAGAACACTCTTGCCACAAACTCACGCACAAACAATGGACACCTGGAGCACTGCTCCTCGGCTTTTAGCTCCTACTTCAGCAGCCACGACCTAAACGCTGGCAGCTCCCCCGCACACGTGAGCAATTTCAAGCCCCTCTACCGTGGTGGTGCGCGCTGTTGCTTCTGCCTAGAGCGTCCTGCCTCCTCCTTTCTGCCCTGGACGCTCAGGTACGTGCAAAAGCCCTCCTCGACTCTCACGGGCTGGGTCGGTTCTCCTCTGGGATCCCACGGAACCCTATGCTCACTCTCCCCAAGCCACCTACCATGTTACCCAAACAGCCTAAAAGATAAGGAGCTGGCTAGGAAATTTTGGTACATCCATACAGTGGAATAATATGCAGAAAATAAAAAAGGAAGGGTGATTATAATAAAGTCATTTCAGTTAAAAAAAAAAAAAAAAAAAGGAGGAAACATATGTGAACAGGTATTTGCTCTACAAGCACACAGTATCCTCGGAGGATGCACACCGGGACTCACACTCATGGCTGCTGCTGGGGAGGGACCTGTGCACTGTGTACATACCCTCCTGTAACTCCTGAACTTGAACCACAGGAGTGAATTACCTAGGTCAAGGAAAAGAAGTGATCTGTTTGCCAACTGGTCTTCAGTACTAGACTGAACTCTCCCAGGGCAAGGTCAGTGTCTTGTTCATCCAGGTCACTTACCTTAGCGATGGGCACAGAACATGTAAATGTTTAATAAATGTTTGCTGAATTGAACTCAACTAAATTTTTGAAAAGGATCATAATTCATGTTCCTGGGTACCAATTCTATTAGAAATCCTACCTTCTAGACCACTTGCTCTGAAACAGATTAGCAGCCAGTGACTTTTAAAACAGAGCTTGGCCCTCCGTAAAGACTGCCCTCACTCAGGAAAGGAGGGGAAGACGACCCTGGCAGGAGCTCCCCAAGACTGACAGGCAGTGTGAGAGAGTGAAAAGGCACAGATTCTGGCCCCAGCCTGTCCTTTCAGGCCACCCTCAACCTTTCTGTACCTCAGATGAATCTCTGAAGTTAGCTCCAACCTGGCTCTGAACTGTAAGAGATGCTGCTGAGAGACCAGGGCAGTGAGGACCGAGGACAGCTAGGATATTGGACAACCCCTGTGTCCTCTGAGGACTTTACTGGCAGCTAAGCCCTTTCAAGACAACCCAGAACTCTGGTAACACATAAGTACGTCAACATCCTAGAAAGCTAATGAGTGTGGTAAATGGTGTGATGCAGAATCTCACTCCTTTCCTCTTAGAATTTCTTTCTTCCCAATCTGGAACCAGGTGAAATACAAAGTACATAAAGGAATTTTTAAGGAAGAAAAGTGGGGCAATAAACAAACAGATAAAGCCTAACAACATTATTTTTTGTTGTTGTTCTGAGCAGTTCAGACTTCAGCGTTTCAGTGGGGTTCAACTCATGTCTAAACATCCCCAGGCCAGCTCATGGGAGCACTGATTCTCGAGTTGCCTGTGGGGCTTCCGACCATCACATGCACTCAGGTCCATACCTCAGCACCTAGCTGACAAATGAGTAAGGCATGACCTGTATCCATAAGGCGCTTATAATCTAACGAGGAAAGTACACCGATGACTCATGAAAAAGGGCAAATGCAATTAAAAGAAGAGGCACAGAGCACATGAAAATTAAAGGAAGGGAGAAATGATTTCTGATGCAGGTGGGGATGCAGCAGGCCAGAGAAGAGGAATGAGGGATGCGTCAGTGGGAGACGTGGGAGCCTGAGGGAGCCTCATGGTACAGTGGGACTGAGCCATGTGAAGCGGGGTCGGAGTGTGCGGGGCGGGGACAGATGGGAGGAAGGGCGACACAGCTGCTCTCAAGCCACAGGTGGCCTGACTTCTAAACACCTCCAACTGTCTTCTTAAGAGCTGCGCCTGGAAAAAGGCCAGGCACTGCTATATCAAATAATGGCTGCAAATGGGCAGAGCACTGTGCTTTTTTTGTGAAATAGGTTATTGCCTTAAGTGTTATCTCTTGTATACTCACTCAGTTTAACCTCAAATCACTTGTTAGGAATAGTCAAATGGTACAATGACTCCCATTAACAAAGCTATTACTATTAACCTCATTTGATAGGCTGACCCATATCATTCACGTAACCTCGGGAACACGTACTTTGTATAAAGCAAAGTCCACGGGTTTTGTAGAAGCTATTTTGTTGCATTTGGATTGTGGCTTAATTTTTACATGTACCACGACAAATTTTAGAGAATTCTGTAGAGATGTAATTTATTTTACATGTAAAACATAAGTTTCAATAAGCTAATCAGTGTTTCAGAGACAATCAGACAGGCTTCCTATGTAAAGAAACCCTTTGCTGCCGCTTCTGAAGAGCAAAGGACCTTTTGAAGAGTAAATAGCGACTTCTGGATTCATCAATTTTTGAAAGCTGGAGCACTTACATGCCAGGCTTTGCTTTAATAAAGCACAGTACGTGCACATTAAGACAACACAGAAACATCTCATATCCTGATTTATTTTAAAATGTCTTTGCAGAAAATGTCTACTGTCTAGTTCAAATTTATGAATATCAAATCCACGTTAAGTCCTTCTGTAAAAATCATCAGAATGCTAAGTTTTAAGACGTTTAAACTAAATTCCCAATAATTTAACCCTATCTTTCACTGTCTGAAATGACTGTTCTTGGGAATTAAAGTCTGATCAAATGCTTTTACCAAATACCAATACACACGGACACATACCTCTTCCAGCTGTCCTGAAGAAACTGGATTATCTTCATAAGCAGGGAACTGACAACCTGCTTTGCAACTGCAAAATTTATTAATTTCTTCTTCACACTGTGCCATTATTTTACAGTCTGCTTCTGAGCTCTCTAAATCGATTTCCAGAGACTCACTCAGGCTACATTCCAAACACTGATTCTGCTTTCCTACTGGCAGAATCCCAGCTGATTCCTCCTGGGAATCAAGTGATGTTTGAGCACTCTTTTCCATTCCAGATTTTTTTAACCTGGGAAGGAATTTTCCAGACTCAAGCTCTGATTTTCCATAGTAATGGCCTTCCTTCTCTGCATCTTCTTCCAGTGGCTTGAGATCTGCCTGTGGATCTTCAAATGCATCAACTTGAGAAGGAATGGGGATATTTGCTTCATCTTTTTCAGATTCAAATTCTGACTCGCTTCCTCCTCCTGGGGACAGTTCAGATGCAGAAATTGGGCGAAAGTGAGTCCTAGGAGAGATCCGAATAGCCCTGTACTGTGTTCTGTCAACGCCGCATATCCTGGGGTGGAGAACTTCGCTGTCCGAATCAGAGCAGAGGATTGATTTCGGTTTAAAACTAGGACTGAAAGACGCAATCCCTTCGGGTTCAAACGAACACTCTACGTGGAGCACTTGTGAAAGTGGGTCGCTTAAGTCAAAGGAAGAGAAGGAACATCCAAGTCCAGGGTCTTCAACTTGGAAGTTACCACAAGCTCCTAGTAAGTCTTCACGGAAGATAAAAGAAAACCCCTTATTCAATCCGTTTTCCCCAGTCTTCGGCTGGTCATTCTGTTCAAATGACACGAAGGGTTTCCATAACTGCCTGTGACCAGGAGCAAAACTGTTTCCTGGGGTCATAAAGACATCTGTACCAGCTATTGTCACCACGTCGGAAGCTGCACACTGTAACAAACTTCCTTTTGTGTGACTGGGTGGTACTACTGCCCATTCCCCATCGCTATTAAAGGTTTTGAGCTCTCCATAAACTCCTCCAAGAATGAATGAGTTCTCTTTATCTTGGGCCACATCCCAAGGTTTAGAGGGGGTAGTATAATCACCACCATCCACCTTTGATAGCTCACCAGAAACAAAAGCTCTTTTCTCTGGGTTCTCTTTCTGTCCCTCCCACAGATGATATTCTGATCTCTGCACAGCCTTATTAGGCTCCTGGAGGGGCTCCATTTTAGCTTCAGCATCCAAACAGCAGCAGTAGTTATTTACATCTGTCGAAAACAACTCGTCATCGATCCTTTCTACCTCTACCACAGCTACAGAATTGCTATCTGCCATCTTTGTCCAAATGTCTTTAATAACCCCTGAGCTGTAGCCATCTCCACGTGGGCTGCTTTCACTACATACCTGTGTAGTTTCAAAGCTTTTGTTTTCTGTTTTTTGTTCTAGCTGAATACCACAGACAGATTCTAGCTTAGATTTTTTTTGGAAAACTAATGTCGGAATTTCTCCTAAAGTTCTACTGTTTTGCTGGCAAGTTTCATCTTGCAAAAAATCTAGAAGTTCTTCATCTACATAATTTGACGAGACTCTAGGAACTACGTAATTCATATCGTCTGCGTTAAACTGTGTGGATTCTTCAAACTGAATGTTTAATGTCTCATTGTCTGAACGTGTTTCTTCTGAATGGGACCATGGACTACAAGTCCTTGTTGAAAGATTAGAACAGTGTTCATTTTCTTCAAAGGCACTATTTTTGGTCCATATTAGTAACCTCGACTGTGTTTTTCCAAGCACATTAGCACTAGAATCTGTATTTTCATTTCCCAAGTTGAGTGTTTCAAAAGAAAATGGTAAAACAGAATTACTGCATTGCACTTCAAACACTGAAAAACAAGAGTTTACACCAGATCCTTCATTAATATCTGAGAAGAGCTCTCGACTGCCAGCAAGCAAATGCGGACTGAGCGCTGCGCCGTCTACGATGGGGGAGAGTCTAACCGGAGAGTCTCCTCCAAAACTCTCTCCATCGGCATCGCCAGAGCTGGATGAACAGCACTCCCAGAACTGGGCCAGACTGCCAAGGTCTTGCAGGAATAAGCCCTCAGCACCCACAGAGCTGGTAGAATCTGTCCATATTGCACGTTCCCCTTGCAACTCCATTCCATCTAACACTATGCAACATTCTGCCTCAAAATCTGTTTTCTCTTTGCTTTTCTGTCGAATCATATTCAAAATCCGACTTTCTCCTTGCATTGTTTCTGAGGCACCAGGATCCAACATGGATTGGTCAATGTCCACTTCATAGAAGTGTGTTAATTCTGACAGATGAATGTCATCCAAGTATCTGCTGTCCTCTGGGAGAGGACAGAATGAGGTCCCCGTGAGGTCAATATCCTCATTTATAACTGCAGGCATTTCTACAAAATGACCATCAATGAAAGTACCTGCTGCGAGGTATGTTTTATGAATATTATTGTTGCTGATACGAAGACCATGCACTGATTCAGACAATTCTTCTACTGCTTCTGAGGTCAGATCACTTGTATCTTGCCTGTTTCGGTATGTGGTCTCTAGTTTACTTTTCCTGCTCAAAGGAACAAAATACTCGGCAATCGGTTCGGTATACCACAGCGGCTCCTCTTTGTACTCTCTGTCAGTTCTGCTCTCCAGGTACAGGTCCCTTCCTTCAGCGCTCCCGGCGTCTTTCCTGCCCATCTCCTTCAGCGGCCTTTTAGCCCGCTTGCACAGCTGTTTGATGGAACCGCTGCTGCTGCTGCTGCTGCTGCTGCTTCCGGCATGCATGCTCCTTTCCACCTTTTCGCCATGCTTCAGTGAAAGCCTGCTCTGCCCATTCCGCCCTTTTCTGTTTCGGATTTCTCGTGTCTTGTGTCTCACTTTCACACACTTCATGGATGCTTTTAATTCTCCCTGATTACCACTTGAGCTCGAGCCTCCTTCGCTGGAGCCGGAAGACCAGGAGCGAGGGCGCATCTTTCCTTCAGGCTTATGTCGGATTTGCTTTTTGTACAAAGCAGGCTTCTCCTCACCTGTGCCATTCCTAAATTTGCTCTCCGTCTCATTTTGACCCTCGCTCTGGGTTTTCTCGTGCACAGTGGTGGGCATGTCGCTGCTTCTCCCCTTGGCGAGCTCACCTTCGCCATTGCAGTCCTGCGGGGAGGGCATGCCTGTGCCAGCTGGGGGGGCTGTGGACGGTGAGGAAGAGCGAGGGTGCGCGCTGACTGCAGCCTTGCTCCACACAGTCAGGATTTCTTGCAGGCAAACTGGTTTCTCAGAAAGTGGTGGAAATGCTTCATAGTACCTGAAAAACAAGTGGAGAGTTCAAAAGTGGGCGCTCAGACGCATCAGATGTAGTAAAAACAGCACCACCCATCAGAGAAATGGGATGTTTCATTTCAACAGAGTCAGTGTTTACGTCACCCATGAATTAGTAACTTTGTAAAAATTAATAATACCGTAAAATATACTTTATACTTAGCTCTATGGATCAAGCACCCTTACGTTCAGCAGTGAGATAAGCACCACAGGAATATTTAGAAAATATGCTAAGATGACTTTGATCTTTAAAATTTGGATTTTCGTAAGTCACTAGTTACAAATTAATACAGTGGAAAGAATGTAATATTTTGATACGAAATATCTGAATTTGAATCTCAGCTCAGTCATTTACTATGCTTGTGACTTTAAGCTAATCATGTAATGTCTTGGTCCATTTCCTCACCTGTAAGATGGTGATACTATGACTTACCTCACAAGGCTGTTATGAGCACTGGAAACAGATGTAGGTGAAAAGCGGGATAGCAAAGCAGTCGAGGGCATGAGCTCTGAAGCCACAATCCCTGAGTCTGAATCCTCACCCTGCTATTGCCTAGCTATGTGACCTTAGGCACGGTCCTTAACCTCTCTGTGGCCTAGAAAACGGGGTAATTATAGTATCTGTCTCACAGAGTTGTGAGGAGTAAAGGAATTAGCGTGCGAAATGAGTCAGAACGACACCTTCGGTGGCTGCTGTTATCGAATCTTTTCTCAGGAGGCAAGTGCAATGCCCAACATTAAGCAGACCCTCAGCAACGGCAGGTTTCTTGGAATACAAGTGTTCAGAAAAGGGGATGCTGGTGAGGCCTAGAACAATCAAAGCGGACCACAGCTGAGCCTTGATGTTCCAGATACGCAGCGGTTTGGCGAGTACTCTGAGGCATGGGAAGCTGTGTGAGGACACGAAGATGCTGTGCCTCATTAGACCAGCAACCACTGGAAACACAGGGCAGGAAAACCAGGGAGGCTGGCTTCAGAGGGCTTGAACAGGAAAGAAGCGTTTTCAGTTTGCTAGGAAACTGGTAGCCACTGAAGATTTCAGAGCAAGACAGACTGACAAAGGAAGACTCGAGAGTCAGGATGCCTACCAAAGTGGGGGTAAGTCAAGGTCACACATGAAGTGATAAAAGGCCGGGTGTTCAAAGGGCCTATACTTGACTCTCCTTTTCAGTCTAGACCAGAGCTGTCCAATAGAAATATATTATGCGCTTAAGTACTTTTTAATGTTCTAGGAATCCCGTTAAATGTGAAAGAAGAAAGTGAAATTAATTTCAATAATATATTTTACTTAACCAAATATATCCACATTATCATTTCACATGTAATCAACGGTAAAAACTATTAATATAATGTTTTACATTCTTTTTAAATGAAGTCTTTGAACGCTGATTGGTATGACACACACGGCACCTCTTAGCCTGAAACAGCCATGTGACAAATGGCCAACAGGCCACACATGGCTACGGCTACCGTGCTGGACAGCACAGCAACACAACCAACTAAGTACTTTTTCCCTTAAAATTTTGAAGTTGAGAAGATTCAAATAAAATGTATAATAAGGAAGTCTCCTTACAATGCAGTCAATTTAAATACGAACCATCTACAAAGAAAGACAGAAAAGTATCTTTAGGAAACAAGTCGACAAGGTCAATGACTTGCCCAGTTCCCTCTGCAATCAGCAAGGGGAACTTGGCTTCCTTGTGTATAAAACAAGGACAAGCCTAATTGCTTACAGCTGTCTCAAAGGACTGGCGTGAATTTCAAAAGTCGTATATGAACGGACCATGAATGGCCTTGTTTGCGTCATTCCGTGAATTTCACAAATACTGATTCAATATGCATGAAAAAGATTCAATATTCACCTTTGAATTCTCAGTGTCAAGCACACAGTAAGTGCTCAATAAATTCCTGAGTTATAAAATATCAAACTAAATAGCATATAACAAAAAACTGTAAACCATGTAGCAGTCATTAGTCTGATTTTAACAAATGCATGCTTTATTACTGAATACAATCTTACATACATTTCCACTTGATCCTTTGCTGTAGGGGATAATTCTGCCTCTGGAGAGGGAGACCCCTCTAACTTTTTGTGAATCTTCTCTTCTGTTATGAAACAAAAATTCAGAAAGATTTGTCTTATATTTAGTTAATAAATGCTCCTGTTTTTATCTTAAGTAAATTTAATCAGAAATTACATAGGCTTTTGTGGCTTTAAAAGAACTCTACACCAGTTTATCTTTTTAATAAAAATCTATTTCTTCAGTGTGCCAGAGGGAACTCTGGCTAAACCACATTAACGTTGGGCTGAGAACGGAGAGAGGTTCACCTCATCACTGACAGAGGCTCTAGAGGCACTTAATTAAGAGAATGAAATTCCCTGTGTACTTATTAATTATACCAGAAGGAAAGAACACCTGCTTAGATTCCAAAAATATTTTCTCAGGAAATTCTGCACTCACTGACTTCATACTGCCTCATCTTGACTAACACTAATCTGTAAAGAAAGTTATTACAATTAGCTCTCTGTTACTTAACATCTAGGTGAGGGCTGTGTTTCAACTAAAATAGAAGCAGAGGGCTATACTCTTAGCTTAGCTCAGGATACTGCCCTCAGATTAGAAACAAATAAATTGTGCCCTTATTAAAAAGAAGGCTCGGGCTTCCCTGGTGGCGCGGTGGTTGAGAGTCCGCCTGCCGATGCAGGGGACAGGGGTTCGTGCCCCGGTCCGGAAAGATCCCACGTGCCGCGGAGCGGCTGGGCCCGTGAGCCATGGCCGCTGAGCCTGCGCGTCCGGAGCCTCTGCTCCGCAACGGGAGAGGCCACGACAGTGAGAGGCCCGCGTACCGCAAAAACGAAACAAAACCAAACAAAAAAAGAAGGCTCAAGGCTTGGTGGCCAGCAAAATCACCATGAGGAGGACATGTAAAATAAAGATCCTTAACTTTAATAGGTCACTCTTATTCTATGGGCTTGCAGGAAAGTTGAGAAAAGCAGCTGTGAGGGTTCACGAATCAAAATGACTTAATGAGCCTGTCAAGCCTGCCTTTCCAAGAACTTCAAGAGTAAAGGCAAAAGTTCCTTCCAGACCTAAAATAATTAGCTGACACCTTTGCAGGCCTTGATGTCAACAGGCAAATATTAACTTGGGGGGTCGGGGGAGGAGAAGGCTGGGAAAGGTAAGAGATGATCGCTCCGGATGCCTGAGCTTCCGTTTGAAGACAAACACAATGCAAAGTCTCCTTTCCATGAGGGCACTTGTGGATTAAGTCATCCCTTTGAGGGCAGGGATCTGTCGACCAGTGATGGCTGTGGAATGACCCAGAAGCCACTCACAGCGAAAGACAGAGCATGACACTGGCCTGGTGACACAGTGAATACAACGTTGCTCCTGTTGCCTTTTCTTTCTGATCAATTCTAAGATCTGGTGACTCAACCCCCCGGTGCGTGGATAGCCCTTGGAGGCGGCACTCTCACCTTGCTGGCTCTGCAGGTCCTTCAGCCTGGAGCAGAGCTCCTCCACTAAAGTCTCGATACCAGAGCTCTGCGTGGGAACAGAAATGCACACAGTTTACTGCCAGGTATGTAAGAGTCAGGTATTTGTATACTTTTGTCTTAATATAAAAGCTTTACAAATCTTCCATGTTTCAAAAGAAACACATTATGAATATTTAAATGAACATAAGAGTTTAAAAACTATAGGTTTCTAGATTCAATTTAGTATACGTATTTTACTAATAAAGTATATTCACCGGCACTTACTGATAAAATGTGAAAATACTAATGTACCTCCCAGAGTGGCTTCTGTCTTCCCGGGGATACAGCATCTTGCTCACGGGGGAGCCTAAGGACCTAAATGCCCATCTTACGGTTAAAAGTCAGTCACTATCAAAACCATTATTCAATATCTGTACGAGCAAGGGCTTGTACGAGACTCAATACAAATTAAAATCACAAAAATCTCCCCGTGGTCCTCTAGGAGTACATGGTCTAAAGAAAACAGGTGACTTTTTTTTTTTTTCTCTTAAAGTGAACACTCATGACTGGAACAAACAGAGCAGGTGGAAAACATATGTCATTACTGCAAGCGAATGTGAAAGCTTTACTTTAAGGGTCATGAATAGGGTATTAGCCTCTGTACAGAACTGGGGTAAAATTTAAGGAGAGTGCGTGGAAGAGTCTGAAATTGGGAGGAAAAGAGTAAGAGCCAAACTCTAAAGAAAAATGAATGATGGAAACAGGCATAAGCAAATCTTTTACTATGTAGACTTTTAAACTTTTAAAATTCTCTATTTCTCACAGGAGGAAAGAAAAAATCTTTTACAAGGTACAAAAAAAGTGAACGTATTTCCTAGGAACTTTTTATTTATTCAGTGGCTGAAAGCCCTACTTAAATTGGAATCGAGTCTCTCTAGGTGGTCACGACCCGAACAGACGCACAGGACTCTGCCTCCTGTCCTCCTCACAGGGCCTTGAGGGGCTAAAAATAGACGCTACCCCATTCACCTCACCCACAATGACTCAGCAAAGTATTACAGATATCCTCAACAAGAAACCGCAGTTACACAGTTTGAGCAGCAAGAAAGATTACAATGAAAACAGCTAATTGTAAACATTGATAGTTACAGTCTATCCACATCATATCACAGTTTTTAACAGGAGACAGGACAAAAGAAGAAAGGGAAATGGGCCAGAGGAGAGCTGTCCTTTCCTTAAAAACTCCTAAAAAACCATGGCAGATATTAGTCATAAGCACAACTCTGACTACACAATTCCATTGGAAAGATTCCGCTTACCATAATGTTCAAGGTGTGATGAGTATGGCCGTTTTATTCTACTTCCTCCAGACCATGAACCTAACACCGGTGTCAGCTGACTCGCGGCTGCATGCTGGTCTGTTCAGCAAGCCTGTGTCACTGTGTTTCTAAAGCCGGTGCCCGTCTCCAGGGCAGAACACCAAGCCCTAGGGATTGCTTATACGACTCCGTTCGATCCTCTGCAACGGCCAGGCCACCTACTATTCTCCATAGAGCGCTCATTACAACAGTCACCAGATGTTACTTTTTACGCTTTGTCTTGGAAATCACTTCCAAGCAACTGTAAAATGTAGCTGTTCTGGATAGTAATGCAGCTTAGAAGTATATACATTTGCTCTCATATATAAATGGATAGTAGACAACACGCTTAGTCCTCAACCCTGTACACAAGAGCAAGCTCTACCGACCCTGCTTCTGGCTTCCTTCCTTGATTCCTGAAGCATCATAATTGTATTTTTTCAAAAAAATCATTAGACCACTGGGTTATCATGATAGCAAACTGATCAACAAGAAGGGGTGTGAGAAGCAGCACCGGACCCTGTCATCTCCCGGCAGGCATTCTGAAGGGTCGACTTGGTGCTGTTAATGAGAAACTTTGTCCATTTTCCCAACTATGATATTAAGTACTAGATAATTTTGTCAATCATATTTTAACAGTATACCACATCCACGAGGGCATTCAAGAATACTGAGAGCCTGCAGTACATTATATCTTAGTGACAGCTCTAAGGGGAAACTATGTGGAAGGTGAAAAAACACTAACATTCTACCACGTAACTCATGAACTGCTTTTCCCAGCTGTAAGATGGCTAATACCCACTTACCTCCCAGTACCAAACCAACATGAGAAACTGCTCTGCAAACCACAGGAGCACTGTAAAATTCAAGTTATGGTATCCAAATCTGAACACCGGGGGGTGCACACACGGAGCCGGGCACTTTTCAGGAGATGTTTAATAAGCGGGTCTTCCAGACGCACGACCGTTTACTCGTCTACTTCTCTCTCACTCACTCACTCAACTCAGCAAACGGTCAGGGCCCCCGACGGCCAGGTAGGACACCCTGAGAGATGAGCTCCCTACCTTCAGGGAGTTTACCCTCAAATAACTGTTACTTCTCACAGTTGGGAGACGGCTGGGGGCAATGTATCTGGGCCTGCATTCCT
>NW_006784492.1:2415367-2417518 GCF_000442215.2 Lipotes vexillifer
CCTGCCTTGCCCATACTCACTGGGCAGTAGGGTGCAGCGCCACGCCTGGTCTCTGAACACCTCCCTCTCAAGATTCCCGAGGGTAAACTAAGGTGATGTACGTGTGAGGCACCCCTCAGAGTGCCTGTCACATGGGTCACCTAAATACTGGTGCCCCCTCTAGACTGCTGATAACGTTTCTCACTTCCCAGAGTCTCATTTTTGGATTCACTGCTTTTTAAAATGCCTTGAGTTTTTGCTCTGATTTGAGTTTGAGGGTGGAGGAATAGGAAAGGTAACTAACCTGATCCAGATACTGCAAAGTCCTCTGGATTCTGGGGACTCCACAGTGCTGGCACTGCTGCCTTCCCTCTCCTAGGCTACAGGGTGGAGCCACTTCCATGATGATGCAGCCCAGGTCAAACACTGCAGCTACTGTCCCCCTGCTTCTGGGAAAGCTTTTTATTTGTTCCCTGATAAGTTTCTATCATTTCCCATATACCACAGCGTTTCCAATGCTTCTCCCCCTCCCCCGCGCTTCCCATCCTTCTCAACTACTGACCTTAATCATCAGCATCAAGGAAACAAAGGCAGTCTGACGTATTCTGCTTCATTCTCTCTCCTCTCCGTAGTCAAAGGCTTCTGTAGCTATGTTAGTCATCTCAAAGGTTAATCTTTTATGGAGAACCCTTTGGGACTGGATATTGCCTAAATGCATGACAGGCAGTTCCACACCAACCCTGTGATCATTAACCAATGTGGTACTCCGGGGCACTCAAGCGGTCCATGCCGCTGGGAGTCAAAAAGACGTGGGTTTGAACTTCACCTCAGGGTTAGCCACATGCCCCCCCCTTAAGCCAGTCACCTAGCAAAGCCTTACTTTTCACAGCTGGAAAATGGGAGCATACCAATGACACTTCCAAATAGCTGGGTTTTGAACTTCTTGTATTGGTCCCCTAATTTCTTTTTTCTTTCCTATTTGCCATTTCTTCGTTTTTTGGTTTTACTTCCTGGGAGATTTCCTCAGCTATACCTTCCAACCCTTCTGTTGAGTTATTTCATTCCCATTATCATGTTTAGAATTTTCAAGAGATCATCTTGTCCCTTGGATTGTTTCTTCTTTGCAGCAACCTTTTCCTCAGAGAGAAATTCCCCAATCTTCAGAGTTCTAGCAGACAGGGAGAAGAAAGGGATGGGAATTCAACAATTTGCCAACTTTCATTCAGTCCCCAGTTTTCATTATGGTATCTCATGCTTTCCCTCAGAGGTGCCTGGTGTCCTAAGACTGTCTGGTTTCCATCTGTCACGAAAGTACCTATCAGGATGGGGAAAGCCTGGTACCCTCAGTGAGCCACGACTCCTGGCACTCAGCCCTAGTATAGGCCCCTCCCCCAAATGTGCTAGGATTCCTCAGTGAGACACTAGCAAGTGTGATGCATGCCCTCTCGGAATGCTAACTCCCGGGCTCCATCTGCCTAGACAGAAGCCTAAGCTAGCCAAGCACAGAAGGTCACAGCTCCTAGCTATCCCTCCTGAGGTGCCAGACAAGCTAAGAGAGCAATCTTGGATGTTCCGGTCCCAGCTGCCAACGACTGCAGCGGTATGAGACCTCAAACAAGACCAGTGGGGGCTTCTCTGGTGGCGCAGTGGTTAAGAATCCGCCTGCCATTGCAGGGGACACGGGCTCGATCCCTGGCCCGGGAAGACCCCACATGCCGCGGAGCAGCTAAGCCCGTGCACCACAACTACTGAGCCTGCACCACTACTGAAGCCCAGGTGCCTAGAGCCTGTGTTCTGCAACAAGAGAAGCCATGACAATGAGAAGCCCATGCACTGCAACGAAGAGTGGCCCCCGCTCGCTGCAGCTAGAGAAAGCCTACGCACAGCAACGAAGACCCAACACAGTCAAAAATAAAAACAAATAAATAAATTTATTAAACAAAAAAACCAAACAAACAAGACCAGTGGGACTTCCCTAGAGGTCCAGTGGCTAAGACTCCGTGCTCCCAATGCAGGGGGGCCGGGTTCGACCCCTGGTCAGGGAACTAGATCCCACACGCCACAACTCAGAGCCCGCATGCCGCAACTAAAAGATCCCGCGTGCGGCAATGAAGATCCTGCACGCGCCAACTAAGACCCAGCACAGCCAAATAAATAAATATTAAAAAAAAA
>NW_006784492.1:2417548-2424488 GCF_000442215.2 Lipotes vexillifer
GAACCAGCTATATGTATACATATATCCCCTCTTTTTTTTTTTTTTAGATTCTTTTCCCATATAGGCCATTACAGAGTATTGATCCCTGTGCTATACAGCAGATTTTTATTAGTTACCTATATATATATAGGTGTGTATATATATATATATATATATATATATATATCAATAGTTTAAAAAAAAAAAAACAAGACCAGCAAAAGAACCTCCCAGCTGAGCCCTACCCAACCCACAGACTTGTTAAGTCAATAAATAAAAGAGCACCAGTAAGACAACTGAGAATATATACCAGGGTTCGTAAACTCATGTCTTCAGTGGCCAGGGAAGTAATACAAACATGTGACAGCCAGGTATAATGCAATAGGAAGCAGTGGGGCACGTGGCTGCATGGATGGAATAAACATCCATGGCCTACAGCCATTTAAGGATAATTTTGAAACAAAAAATCCAAACAAACAAAAGGCTGTCTCTGCCAAGGCACCTGCATGAGGGCTGGGATTCCCATCCTTAAACACAGGAGGATCTACAAAAATCTACCCAATGGCTTGCCTCCAGCTCTTATTTATATTCGGTCTCTAGAATGTGGTATAGAGGAGGAGGGAAGTATGCAATGGATAAAAATTACTGTACACCTACTACAGGCCAAGGAGGCATAGAAGAAAAGATAATCTTTCTGGTTAGGTCCATAGCTTTCATCAGATACGCAAACGTGTGATGCTAAACTGGTGAAAAAAACAACTGACTTTAATGTAGCAGTCTGATGCCTAAGTATATACTCTAGAAAAGGCACTGTACATATGCACAAGGGTGGGACACAAGAACGGTCCTTGCTGTGTTCTTTATAACAATCAAAACTGGGAAACAACTAAAAGGTCCATTACCAGAAGAATAAATAGCTTTACAGTGTTACAGTGGACATTCAGCAGTGAAGAGAAATTATAAGATCATACTAGTAACATAGATAAATCTTTCAAAATGTTAACTAAAAGAAGCAAGTTACAAAATACATAAGAGTATGATACCATTCATATAAAGCTAACATGCAAAACAGTCACACATTTGTGTATCCCCTCAAACTACATTTAGTAAAAGTATAAAGATGTGCACGGGAGAGAGGAAGACCAAGTTCAGAGCACTGGAAACCTCGGAGAGAGATGGAGAGAAGTACCACGAGGAAAGGGCACTTGCGGGGCTCAAGCTGTTTTCATAATTGTGTGTTTCTCAAGCCACGTACACAGGTGCTCACTGTTCTGGTCTCTGTCCCTCCCCGCGTCTGCCTTCCTGCCCTGGCACACTCGGTCTGCCACACCCCACTCCATAAGCCCCGCGTACGCCTCTTCTTATGCCCTTTTCCTCACCTCACCCTCAGATTTTTAGAGCAGCCCCTGCCACTTGTTTCCTTTTCCACACCCTCACTTTCAGCATTTAACAGTGTAGGAAATTTCCTATAAGAATCCCAACTCTCTACCTTTTCTAAAAAGAGAGAAGACCTGGCACCACCGGGACGGCGTTTCCCACAGGCCAGCCCGCTCCCCGCCGCCTCATTCATTGTCCTACTCAGCCCCTGGAGACATGCCAGACGGCAAGCTCTGGCCAAACAAGCAAGTGGTCTGTTGTTCAATCTCCTCCCCCAAACCACCCAGCCCATCAACCCCAGACACGCACACCCAACTGCGCTTTCAGACTCCCCACCGGCCCCTCTCACAGGCATCTCACACCCACATCCGCCCACGAATTAGTGCTTCTTCCCCATTTCCTTTTCCTCAGTAAATGAAGATTCCTTTCTTGCAGCTGCTCAGCCCCAAAACCTCGGCTACCTCCTCTGCCTCTGCCCTCTTCCTCCACCCTACATCCAGTCTTGTCAGCTCTACCTTCAAAATACATTTAGAAACAAGGTCTCGCCCTCATCGGCCTGCTGGACTAATAAGGTAATAGCTCCTTACCTGCTTTCTCTACATCTGCCTCTGCCCCTCCATCTACCCTGCCTCGCCCCAACCCATCTACTCTTAAATGCAGCAGCCAGCAGCACCTTATCAGCATTTAAGTTACATCACCCCTCTGCTCCACTCTCCAACTTTCGAGGCTTCTCAGAAGAAAAGCCAAAGCCCTCATAACGGCCTACAAGCTTCCTTGAATACCCAGCTCTTTCTATGCCCAAGGAGATAAGGCCTAGGCTTCCTCAGGCAGGGTTGGCTGTGACAACACAGCAATTGTGAACATTCTTGGCTTTAATAACCACTGGCTTCTCAGGGGTCTGGCCTGTAGAGGGAGCACAGCGTCACCTCTTACAATGTAGACAGCGCACCCAGACGGGCGCTGCACACATCTAAGGGCTCAGTAAATGTTAGTCACCATTGTCTTGATGCTCATTATCCAGAATGGATAAGTTCAAACATCAGCATGCAAAGAAACAATGTATATGGTCAAAATTAACCTTCAACGTAAATTGCCATAAATGACTTTACATGTTTTTTTATATACAACCCTGTACAGCATATAAACAATACATACGCAAAATATTGCGATGTACTATGTACTTTTACTGGCAAAAAGAATTTTACCGGTGAACTTGGCTGAATGTGAAAGTATGAGCAGTTGCAATGACATTTCACTGCACTGAGGACATAAATCCTCTACAAGACTCTCTGAATAACCACAGATCAAGTCAGGTACCCAGGGCTGGTTGCAGTGCTGTTACTTTCAAGACTAACTTAATTGAAATAAGTTATCATTGCATCCTAACTGTATTCCCCAAACAGGGCCTTGTTGAGTTTCTAATATCCTAACCATTCCCAAAATGGGAGATGAAATACTAGCTCTGATTCAGTTTTAAGTAGCTCAATAAAAATAAAACAGAAGGGCTTCCCTGGTGGCGCAGTGGTTGAGAGTCCGCCTGCCGATGCAGGGGACAGGGGTTCGTGCCCCGGTCCGGAAAGATCCCACGTGCCGCGGAGCGGCTGGGCCCGTGAGCCATGGCCGCTGAGCCTGCGCGTCCGGAGCCTCTGCTCCGCAACGGGAGAGGCCACAGCAGTGAGAGGCCCAAGTACCGCAAAAATTAAAAAATTAAAAAGTGAGTACCAGAGAATTCCATGTTATTTGCATGTGTAAACGAAGAGTATTAGCAAAGGCAGTTTCAGCTGGGACTTCTCCGCAACGGAGAGGCCACAGCAGTGAGAGGCCCAAGTACCGCAAAAATTAAAAAATTAAAAAGTGAGTACCAGAGAATTCCATGTTATTTGCATGTGTAAACGAAGAGTATTAGCAAAGGCAGTTTCAGCTGGGACTTAACAAAGCCCATTAAAGGTCATGGCCCCCAAGAGGAATAAACAATGGCTCACAGATGTTCACGGGTGTTGCCAAACTATCATCAATGTATAAAACTAAATTCGGACATAACTGAGTTTCCTTATGGTTTTGGTGACGTTTCTCAGATAATTATTGGGCTGAGCTGGTTCAGAGACGTGCTGAAATGTGGGTACAACTTGATGCAAGGATTAAGCGGAGGCACAGCATCACACCACAGGGATGTAAAACTGCAGTCAGAGAAGTCAACCATTCTATTTAAACCATGGCGCAGCGAAGAGTCTGATAACTCTGGATGCTTTTACAGAAACAGCTAACATTGTAGCTGTAACAGTCACACATGCACACACAAAAGTAATGAGAAAAGAAGTCATCACATGTAACTCAAAACATCACCTCTACCTACCTACCTAATAGAGTGATAGCATCACCTATGTTACTGTCTTGTGATTATGTCATTAACATTTTAAGCAATTAGACTGTAAACTTGTTAGTGGCTTTTGACTCTGATCAGTTAGTAGTGACTACACAGAGCTGTACGAAGAAGGGGTCTAAGTTGGCATTAGAACTGGGTGGGAAAGCAAAGCACAGAATTGCAAACATTACCATCCTCAGTATTTAGGGAATGAACAACACACCCACGTGCAAACATTCACTGTGGCAAAAATATAAGATAAAATAGAACTCTGCATTATAATTTCCTACATAGGGCCTTCTTTGCTCTCTTCTTTTCACTGAAGCCACCAGGCAGATTCTAGGGGAAAAAAAAAACCAGCCTACAGTTCATAAGTGACCACAGTGAATCCTTCCCATTGTTACAGGCCACAGTTAGAGACGGTTCTTTTCAACTTCTTTCCATTGGCTCCCAAGAGCCAGGTGAGCTGTCTTAAGGGGGCTGTGCACTGATGCACACACAGCAGGCGGCTCGGGACAGAGCTCCGGGGCTTGAGGACTTCCTACTTCCTTTTCATTCTGTCCCCAAGCACTCGGCTGAGCTCCTGGTGTATGAATGGCACATTCACTTCCTCAGCCGACTTTAATTTGGTAAGATTAAAAAAACAATCCTTATTAGGAAAAAACGCAATAATTTTTAATAAAATGAGAAGGAAAGAGTTAGGACAAATATGCTTCATTGGGTTTGAAAACAAAAATCTCGCCTTTGATAGCCAGGCAAAGGAAAGCATTTTCTAAAGCGACAACTTAAAGAATCAAAGATCTGTGCAAGCCACTCGCCTCCCTGCACTGTTTCTACCTGACACCAAGTTCTTTGTTGGCACACGTCATGCTCAGCTAGGATGAATTACACACACTCAGAAAGCTGTCAGAGGAGAAGGGCTTTGCACTG
This sequence comes from Lipotes vexillifer, assembly GCF_000442215.2. Lineage (NCBI taxonomy): Eukaryota > Metazoa > Chordata > Mammalia > Artiodactyla > Lipotidae > Lipotes > Lipotes vexillifer. The sequence continues at coordinate 2,422,197 of NW_006784492.1, forward strand.
CACACAACAAGGTGCCTGTGCTCCCCCCTTTGCCCACAGTTGATTTCAGCTGTCCTTGTTTTCCAGTCCACTTCACCATGAGTCGAAGGCTAGAGTCATTTCTCAGCAACTTTGGTCCAAAGCAGAAATAAGATCCTTTCCCAGATTGAAACTCCCTACTAATATTTTCCTCCCAACCATGACTCAGCAGTAGCTTTTTTGGATTTTGCTCAAAGAATTTACCTGAACTAAACCTCTCACTTTTAAAAACCATCTCCATTTTCAATTCCTTTAAAAGCTCTGAAATCCTTTACCAATCTATTACCCTCTTCAGTGTCACACAGAAAACACCTTTTGGGTAACTGTCCAACCACCCCCTTTTCTCTGAGGACTGCCCATCACTCAGCCCCTGATGAAGGAGTGGACCTGCAGGCAACTCTGTCCCCTCGCCACAGCTTATCAAAGCACAGGTGGACAACTGGCCCAAGCCTAGCAAATCAGATTCTCCCTCAACTGAATGGGGCTGGGTACCAGACTTCAGCAGTCATGCTGGGCTGGGGCTAGAATGGTCATTTTTTCACCATGCGTGTGCCGAAACAGAGAAAGCCAGACTTCAGGTAGAGAGGGAATGACCCAGAAGCACAGACAGAAGCAGATGAGAGACTGTGGGTCATTAGAGAAAATGACTTCGGCTGCCAATCATTTGGTTCCTAGTTCAGGTCACTCCCCAGGCTGCTGCGTTTCCAGCACTGGGTTTCAATGAGACATCCCTGTAACCTTTATGTATATTTCCATTTTTTCCTAAACTAGGTTATGTTCCTTCTCTTTGTAACAAAAAGGTACCTAAGATAACCACATGAGAGGTAACTTCCAAATTCCTATCCCATAGTCTATGAGGCAGCAGCTTCAAGAAATCAGAAGTTAAAAAAAAAAATCCAAGGGGTGAGGGAGAGGAAAACAGTGGGAAGGGGAAAAAGAAGGACTGGATGCAAGTGGAAGACGCTTTGGAAACTGAGGTTCAACTAATTCAAGAGAGATGCAGTACCTTCTACACGACAGGCACTCACTCTGCTAGGCACCAGGAGATGCAAAGATGGGGAACTCACAGTCCTGGCGTCCAAGGAGCACAGTCGTGAAGGGAACACAGAAATGCACAACTGCATTTAGGATGTGAGGGTATGCACCAGGTACCATGGGCACAGTCCAGGGGGTCGGGCTCCCACAGACAACTCTGAGCAGGATGAGAAAACACAGCTGGGAAGCACTGAACAAGCTTTCACGGCCATGTGTGGTAGGTGGGAGACAAAATAGAACTTCTGCAGATTATCAAATGCAGCAAAGCTGGTTACCCCCAACATCAGACCGCTTGATAACTTAATTTAGGAAGGAAGTTTCTGCAGGTCGGAAGCTTCTCTACACACCTTGTATGAATCTTCTCAATTTAACTTTGAACTGTAAAGGTGCTTAAAGCACACTATCTCAAATAGCATAGTAAAAGCAAAATAATTTTCCAAGTAGTTATGATCTCAGAGATTTTATCTTATAGTGAGTAAGAAAGAATCAGAGCATTAATTTAAATAGGCTATTATGCTCTAAAACTACGTCATTATTTCAGGATGCTGAAGGACATAAGAAATATTTTACATGAAACATTAAAAAGTCACTAAAACAATCTTATAATATTTTCCTTAAAAACAAACAAAAAATTATGAATCAAGCAAACATAATGTTCTTAAATGTTAGAACTGTTTTCCCACTTCTAGCAATGTATCCAAAATATATACATATATACCATGGAAAAAGCCACGCATGAAAATATTCTAGACAGCATAACAAAAAATTCAGAGCAACCTAAATATCCAGTAATAAAGAATATATTAGGCGGCTATTGGAATATTATTTGATGAAATATAACAGCCACTAAAAAGAATAAAGATAATGTATCAATAATAAAATGAAATATATGTTAAACGGGGAAAAATATATAAAATTTTATGTATTCTCCAATTACAATAGTACATAAAAAAGAATATATTATACAAAACTCAATATATATAGAAAAATACTATAAAGGAAAACATGGCAATGGTTACATAATGGTGGTGAGATAACGAGCACTTTACTTTTCTAAGGTTGTTTTGGTCAAGATGTATTACCGGTAAACTTTTAAGACACACCGCCTTTTTTTCTCCCCTAAGTATTAGAAATCAAATGTAAACTTACTTCATCAGAAGCAGATCGAAGACACTGGACAGCAGCCTGTTTTTTCATTTCTTCTAAAGTTAGATCTGAGCACTTTTTCTTACTCTTTCC
>NW_006784492.1:2424498-2430535 GCF_000442215.2 Lipotes vexillifer
CTTTTTCCCAGCCCAGGAAGATGTCATTCTCCTAAAATAAGAATGGACGAGTTTCAATGATCAACGCTGAATAAAAAGTTTCAAACACTTATTATTTCCCACATACTTACACATATATTCCCCTATCAAATTATTTTCATTCACAAATTGGTACACACTAATAAATTAAGAGACCATAGGACACTGTCAATCAGAAACACTTCAGAATAATCCTTTTTTTTTGTTTTTGTTTTTTTTGCGGTACGTGGGCCTCTCAGTGTTGTGGCCTCTCACTGTTGTGGCCTCTCCCGTTGCGGAGCACAGGCTCCGGACGCGCAGGCTCAGCGGCCATGGCTCATGGGCCCAGCCGCTCCGCGGCATGTGGGATCTTCCCGGACCGGGGCACGAACCTGTGTCCCCTGCATCGGCAGGCGGACTCTCAACCACTGCTCCACCAGGGAAGCCCTAATCCATTATTTTGATATCTGTTACTGAAGTAATTATTGTTTAGGATTTATGATCTCAATAAATCTGACCCATTTACATTTATAGAAAATGCTAATAAAGTCATTCACATGTAAATTCAAGTGTTATCATTTAAATTTCAGTATAAATTCTAAACTATACACACAATTAAATGTCCTCTCTTCTGTACTTCCCACTCGTCAATAATGACTGCTCATGTTACCAGCAGATTTTTTTTTCTTCCCCGCCGCGCCACACAGCATACAGGATCCTAGCTCCCAGACCAGAAATTGAACCCGTGCCCTGTGCAGTTGAAGGGCAAAGTCCTAACGACTGGACCGCCAGGAAGTAAGTCCCTTACTAGCAGATTTTAACATTTAACAGGTGAATGGTTCATTCCTACATCTTGCAGTCTAAAAAACAACAGGTATAAAACATTTTATGTATTTTAAGCTTATTTTCCCCTTGATTATATATGCCTGTTATAAAAACTAAGGAAAATTGGAAAAGCAGGAAGAAAGCAAATCATCCACAATCCTACCACCCAGTGAAAATTATAACAATTTGGTCTGCTTCATTTGGTCTTTTTCACATGCTTTAAAAAAACACATGATTGGGGCTTCCCTGGTGGCGCAGTGGTTGAGAGTCCACCTGCCGATGCAGGGGACAAGGGTTCGTGCCCTGATCCGGGAAGATCCCACATGCCGCGGAGCGGCTGGGCCCGTGAGTCGTGGCCGCTGAGCCTGCGCATCCGGAGCCTGGGCTCCACAACAGGAGATGCCACAACAGTGACAGGCCCGCGTACTGCAAAAAAAAAAAAAAACACACACATGATTGAATGCACACTATTTGTACAATTTTGTACTTAACTTATATTGTAAACATTACCCCCATGTTACTACAAATTCTTTCGTTATACAATATTCCAAGATGTAGGTTTACTTTACCTCCCTAAACTGGGACTTGAGTATTTTTAATTGCTTTGCCACTTCATTTTGCCCTTCATTTGGTAAATTATTATTAAAACCAGTGGACAGACAAGAGGGGGAAAAAAGATTAGAAAGAAAGACAAAGGCAAAATTAAGAAAACTCCTTAGAAGAATATTTGGCCTACAGTGGGCCCTCAGGAAATAGATATGAATGAGTGAATGAGATGGAAGAAAGGAAAAGCACAATAATAATAAATTCAAAAGATCTCTTGGATCAAATCATACACCATCAACTGTGTAGCCAATCTTTACCTTGATCAAATACATAAAATTACTTTCATGCCACCAGATAAGAGTGGGAGGACCCCTCCCCTCTATACTCATCATGATTAACATACTTTTTACTTAATTTCTTGGGCATGTTTGCAGATCTCGTGAACCTGAAAAACATATTTGCTGGCTGAGTAGTGTCAATTCCATTTGCCAAGGGAAAATGTGCTTGATGGCCAAGTAAGAACTCTCAGTATATTTCCATTTATCTAATGTGTTTGGCTGGACAACACCTGAAACCTGACATTCCTTATCAGTGATATCTTCTGGAGACAGAGCTTGTCCTTTCACAGGAGCAGAAACAGAACCATAACAACGTAGATTTGAAGCTTCTGAAGACAGAGGAAAATGTTATAATTTTCCTCTATTTGCAGCGTATAAAACAAAGAAGGTAGAAAAGTTCTGTGTAATTACTGAAAACAGGACTCCTTTCCGTTTGAGTTGCTGAGACTGGCTTTCTCTTTACTCAGCATTATAAACATGTTTCTCTACTGAAGCTATATATATTTTAATATTTATTTATTTATATTTATTTTGGCTGCGCCAGGTCTTAGTTATGGCATGCGAGATCTTTTAGTTGTGGCATGCAGGATCTAGTTCCCTAACCAGGGATTTAACCTGGGCCCCCCATGTTGGGAGCATGGAGTCCTACCCACTGGAACACCAGGGAAGTCCACTGGTGGTCCACTAGTGGAAGTCCACTACTGCAGCTATATTAAAGCTCAGCAGGGTTAATAACACATTCAAAGGTCCAAATAAAGTTTTATTATACAGACAGAAGGGACTTTCAAAATTCACATGGACACACAGTCCTTCTGGAGGGCAGTTTGACAATACATATCAAATATCTTAAACATGCATATGTACTTTTGATCAGTAATTCTACTTCCGGGAATTTAGCCTAAGGAAAAAAAATCACCAAAGTGTGCATAGACTTAGCTACAGTGATGTTGGTCATATAGCTGTCAATAACAGCAAACATGTAGAAACAAGCTAAATGTCAAATAAGGAGGACTTGGTTGGTAAGCTATAATTCATCCAGGCAGTTCGATATTACAGCCATTAAAGAGATTATGAAGCGTATTTACTGACATGAGAAGCTACTCACAATATATATGAGAAGTAGCTTATACAACAGTATGATCTCATTTTTGGTGAAAATACACATGCGCCTATTAATGTGCATTAAAACGTCTGAGAGAAATGTACTAAGAGGCCACCAAGGAGCTTGTCTCTTGGTGAGCAGGAACAGCAATCTATAACTTTTCTTGTAACTAGGTCATACTCCTTTTAACAGTCGAAAGTTTTTTTTTTTTTTTTAATGGAATACTCGTAAGTCAAAAATAGAGAAATGAGTAGAGTTCCTGTAGCTCTTCACCTAGAACACGTGTCTGGCACTCGCTTCGTCACATACCATAAAATTTGCTTTTTAAATATACAATTCAGTGGGTTTTAGTATAATTCACAGGGTTATAAAACAATACCATTACCTTATTTTCTTTTAAATTTATTTATTTATTTATTTTTGGCTGTGTTGGGTCTTTGTTGCCGCAGGCAGGCTTTCTCTAGTTGTGGCGAGCGGGGGCTACTCTTCATTGCGGTGCGCGGGCTTCTCATTGCGGCGGCTTCTCTTGTTCCAGAGTTCGGGCTCTAGGCATGTGGGCCTCAGTAGTTGTGGCTCGCGGGCTCAGTAGTCATGGCTCACAGGCTCTAGAGCGCAGGCTCAGTAGTTGTGGTGCACAGGCCTAATTGCTCCGCGGCATGTGGGATCTTCCTGGACTAGAGATCGAACCCATGTCCCCTGCACTGGCAGGCGGATTCTTAAACCACTGCGCCACCAGGGAAGTCCCGCCATTACCTTATTTTGAAACATTTTTCATCACCCCAAAAAGAAGCCCTGTACCCACTAGCAGTTACTTCCCATTCCTCTCTCTCCCAAGTCACTGGTAACTATTAAATCTGTTGTCTCTGTAGATTTTCCTATGCTAGACATTTCATACAAATAGAATTACACAATCCATATCCTTTCCTGCCTGGCTTCTTTTGTTTGGTGTAACGTATTAAAGGCTCATCCATGTTGTGGCATGTATCAGTACTTCATTCCCTTTTATGACTAAATAATATTTCACTGCACGGATGTACCACACTTTGTTTATCCATTCATCCACTGATGGATATCTGGATTGTTCTCACCTTTCGGTTATTGTGAATAATACTGCTGTGAACATTCATATACAAGGTTTTGTATGCACACATATTTTCAGTCTTGTTGGGGATATACCTAGGAGTGGAATTGCTGGGTCACACGGTAACTCTATATTCAACCTTTTGAAGAGCTGCCAGACTATTCTTCAAAGCAGCTATACCATTTTACAATCACACCAGAAGTATATGAGGATTCTAATTTCTCTACATCCTCACCAACATTTGTTATTGTCTGTTTTTTATTTTAGCCATCCTAGTGAGGATGAAGTGGTACCTCATCATTTTCCCTAATGACCAATGAAGTTAAGCATCTTTTAAGGTGCTTATTGGCCATTTGCATATCTTCTTTGGACAAATGTCTATTCAAATCTTTTGCCCATTTTTAAATCATCTATTCTGAATACACATCCCTTATCAGATATAAATGATTTGCAAATATTTTATCTAATTCGTTTTTTAATGTTTATTTATTTTCTTTATTATTATTTTGGCTGCGTCGGGTCTTAGTTGTGATACATGGGATCTTCGCTGAGGCATGCAGGATCTTTTGTCACGGCGTGGGCTTCTTTCTAGTTGTGGCGTGTGGGTTTTCTCTCTCTAGTTGTGGCACACTCTGTAGTTTGCGGCAGGCGGGCTCTCTAATTGACGCGTGCAGGCTTAGCTGCCCCGTGGCATGTGGGATCTTAGTTCCCTGACCAGGGATCGAACCCGAGTCCCCTGCAATGGAAGGCGGATTTTTTACCACTAGACCACCAGGGAAGTCCCTATTTTATCTAATTCTATGGGTTGTCTTTTCACTTTCTTGATGATATCCTTTGAAGTATAAAAGTTTTTCACTGTGATGAAGTTAATACATTGATATCTTCTTTGGCTGCTTATGCTTTGGTATCTAAGAAACCACTGCCTAATCCAAGTCATGAAGATTTACTCTTATGTTTTCTCCTATGTTTTATACTTTTAGCTCTTACATTTAGGTCTATAATCCATTTTGAGTTAATATTTGTATGTGGTATAAGACAGGAGTCCAACTTCATCCTTTTACACGTGGTTATCCTGTTGTCCCAGCACCTTTTGTTGAAGATTATTCTTTCCCCCATGGAATGGTCTTGCTGGAAACTACAAAGGTTTATTTCTGAATTCTCAGTTCCATTACATACGGCCAGCCATATGTATGCCAGGATCAAACCATCTTGCTTACAGGAGCCTTGCAATAAGTTTTAAAACTGGGAAGTGTTAGTCCTCCAACTTTGTTCTTCTTTTTTCAAATTCTTTTGGCTATTCTGGGTTCCTTGCATTTCCGTATGAATTTTAGGATCAGTTGCCAATTTCTGCAACAAAGGTAGCTGGGATTCTGATAGGGATTGCCTTGAATCTGCAGATCAGTTTGGGGAGCACTGCTATGTTAACAATATTAAGTCTTCTGATCATGAACATGAGATGTCTTTCCATTTATTAGATCTCTCTGATTTCTATCAATGATGTTTTATAATTTTTCGTGTGCAAGTCTTAACACTTCTTTTGTTAAATTTATTCCTACATATTTTATTCTTTTTCATACTATTGTAAATGGAGTTTTCTTAATTTCATTCCTTAGGATTTTCTATACACAGCACCACGTCAATATGTCAATAGAGATAGTTTTCGTTCTTCCTTTCCAATCTAGATGTCGTTTTTGGTTCTTACCTAACTACCCTGTTAATGCTGATTTTTAAGATTTTACGGGGCTTCCCTGGTGGCGCAGTGGTTGAGAGTCCGCCTGCCGATGCAGGGGACACGGGTTCGTGCCCCGGGCTGGGAAGATCCCACATGCCGTGGAGCGGCTGGGCCCGTGAGCCATGGCCGCTGAGCCTGCGCGTCCAGAGCCTGTGCTCCGCAACGGGAGAGGCCACAACAGTGAGAGGCCCGCGGACCGCCAAAAAAAAAAAAAAAAAAAAAAAAAGATTTTACGTATTTCATCTTTGAAAATGTCTTTACTGATATTAATCCACAGGCATGGGTTCAACGGAACAGATTAATGGCTTAGAAGGAATTTATAAAATTTTGTTAGCTTCTTCCCTTGATACGTGCATTTTTTTTTTTTTTGCGGTACGCGGGCCTCTCACTGTTGTGGCCCCTCCCGTTGCGGAGCA
>NW_006784492.1:2430637-2436399 GCF_000442215.2 Lipotes vexillifer
GGCAGGCGGACTCTCAACCACTGCGCCACCAGGGAAGCCCGATACGTGCCTTTAAGCGTGTCATCATATTGCAGATCAATCACTCCCAAGTGAAAGTTAGGTGGGAGCTTCTCACTGAAGTTAAACAGATTCTGAGATGCGGACATTTCCTTTGCACTGTGTCAAGGTGTGAAAAATGCTGCTAGAACTGCAGTTTGACCTTGGACAACATATCCAGTGCAAATTTGTGTGGGAATGGAGATTTTGCTTCTCGTTTTAACTTTTGACATAATGAAAATGCATAAAGCAACTTGACATTATTTGTGATTCAAACAATGTTAGCTGTTAGAATGACTTTACCACATTACAAATTTTGCTTATATGCGCTGCTTTGCCTTGCAATTTTAGGCTGAATTCATTAAGAAACACCATCAAGTCTATAGCAAAAGCTACACCAACACTAGTATACTAGATATATTTTTATGCATCCCGCTCTTGCCACTTACTGTATTTGAGAGCTCCCTTATTCTATTTTTTTCTGCCTTCATGTACTGTGTGAATGTATTATGACTTATTCATTAACCATTAGCATTGCACTAATAATTAGACCTTAAAAGAACACAGTATAAAAAAAAGCTCAAGATATTTCTATTTTACTCGCTATATTTTCTGTGCTATACTAATTAAAAGTCCACTTAGACACAAACATATAATATTATGCATGTGTCAAATATTTACTAGGTAAACTCAGCAAATCAAGAACGATTCTTCAAAGTCATAATCTTAAAGACAGAGCACAATTATTAAGCACCAAAAGAAGATGTGGCTAAAGGACTTCTCAGGCCGAGAATCTACTGTCAGGCGCTCTTCTAGACACTACTGTGAGGTAACAGAAGGCTAGAGTTTTGATTGACTTTGTCTTGCCGTCTTCTATCAAAAGGGAAACTGAGAACTGGAGGAAGGAAAAGACCACGGCATTGTGAAATGCAGCTGGGATCAACGACTGCTGTTCGCTGCGGGGCACCCGCCTCCCACAGCTTCCCATTAACAAGAGTCCTGAAAAACCAAACCACCAAGTGTCTGAATGGGACTAAGGCCACTCCCATCTGTGGGCCTTAATCCCTCTGGCCACAAAGACTGGCTCAGAGAGAGGCATGTGACCAATCAGAAATGAGCACTTGAAAATGGGCCCTCCACACAAGATTTCTGCTGGGAATGTAGGGAACACACCCTCTGCACAGTGTGAGAGCAGGATGCTGGAAACGTGCTCATTGTCATTTGCCCTCCAGTCCCCCGCAGTGGCTGCAAAACCAAGCTTGTGCTGGGAGGCAGGTGGACGCCCTAATGACACTGCGAGCTCTGAACTGAGCCAGGCAGGGCCAGTCCTCATTCTGGACTGGCAGCTGTACGAGACTTTTCTTTTTTTCCGATTAAGGCGATTTACACCAAATTTCTGGTTGCTTGTGAATGAAAGATATAGCTAGAATCTGAGGAAAGGCCTCAGCAATAAATTCACTTCTCACTGCTCAAAGGAGCTGAAAACTGCGTCTAAAAACTGAATAGCACCAGTTACATGAGAACTTCAGGTTAAGTGCATCCTTCTGTTTCCTACGAGGTCTCCAGCCAACAAGCTCCTCATCGGCCTCCCTGTTTTCAGTTGCCCAACCCGACCACCCATTACCGTGCTTGCCACTTGGTACTGCTGACTAAATGCAGCAGTGGGTCTTTCTGTCTCCAGGACTGAAATACAAACCCTCTAGCAGAGCACATCAGGTTCTTTGGAATCAGCTTCCTGCTCGCCTCTCTCGGTCTAATCTCCTCCCTCTCCCTGCCTATCCTCCTCTGGCCCCCAGTACCAGGCCCCTTCCTGCTCCTGTGACCTCGCACGCACCCACCGTTTCTTCTTCCTTCAAGGCTGTTCAACCGTGATCTCGCCTGTGGTTCCCACCGCCGCTGCCCCCCAGGCCCATGTCCCGGACTGTGCACAGCCAGAGCACATCACAGACCCAAACCTGATGGCCGTCTCCCAGAGTCGCCCCCCTCAGTCATCTCTGCAGTCCTGGTGCCTGCCGGTGTCTAGCAAGCACGTCATGGCCATTCATGTGGTGAGTAAAAACCCAGGCATTAAATGCAGTGCTGATATTCAAAACATCTGCTCTATTCCATGAAAAGATTTTTCCCAACCCCCCCCCACCCCTTTCACTATGTATCTGAGGGAGTCTGTGGACATGAACTTGTGTACCCACCATCAGTACTAACTCCTACTCTCAATTTTTTTTCATACTCCTTATGTGTAAAGTTAATTTAAATTAATGTCTATTGAGTGAATGATTGTTGAAATACAGTATATGCAGCAAGACACCTGAGGAACCCAGGATGGGTCCACTGTTACTGTTAAAGGAAAACACTGCAAATGCTAGCTTTTCCAAGCAGTGAAATGCTACACTAAAGGGGATATACTGTAAAGTAGGTTACAAGTGGGCTGAAAGAACAAGTTTTGCTGAATACAGAAATGATCCAACTCAACTAGCAATCAGTACAAGGATTACTCTTATTTAACCTGTGGGCAAAACCAGAAAGTGCAATAACCCAGCTACATTTCTAGAACGATGGACTCTGAGGTAGAAGATACAATTAATTAGGGATTTAAAAGAAAGTGCAACAAAGCTACAAAAGTCAAGACAGTGAGGTACTGGCATAAAGATAGGCATATAGACCAATGACTAGGACAGACAGCCCAGTAATAGACCCTCACATATATGCTCAAATTATTCTCAACAAGTGTGTCAGGAGCATTCAATGAGGAAAGGACAGTCTCTTCAACAAATGGTGCTGGGAAAACTAGACACCCACATGCAGAAGAATGGAATTTGAGTCTTACCACATACCAAATATAAAAGTTAACTCAAAATGGATGAAAGACCTATGCGTAAAAGCTAAAACTATAAAACTCTTGGAAGAAACATAGGGCAAAGCTTCTCAGCATTGGATTTGGCAAGGTTTCTTGGATGTGACACCAAAGACACAGGTAACAAAAGAAAAAATAGACAAACTGGGCTCCATGAAAATTTTTAAATTTCGTGCACTGAAAGACACTATGAACACAGTGAAAAGGCAAACCCCACAGAAGGGGAGGAAATATTTGCAAATCATGTATCTGACAAGGGGTTAATATCCAGAACCTATAGAGAACTTCTAAACTCAACAACAACAAAACAACCAGATTCAAAAATGGGAAAAGGACTTGAAAGTCTCCAAAGAAGATATGCAAACAGACAATAAACACAAGAAAAGATGCTCAACGTCATTAATCATCAGGGAAAATGTAAATCAAAACACAGAATAAGGGCTTCCCTGGTGGCCCAGTGGTTGAGAGTCCTCCTGCTGATGTAGGGGACGCGGGTTCGTGCCCCGGTCCGGGAGGATCCCACATGCCGCAAAGCGGCTGGGCCCGTGAGCCATGGCTGCTGAGCCTGCGCAACGGGAGAGGCCACAGCAGTGAGAGCCCTGTGTACCGCAAAGAAAAGAACAAAAACTACAATGAGGTACCCCTCATACCAATTAGAATAGCTACTATGTAAAAAAAAAAAAAAAAAACAGGAAATAACAAATGTTGGTGAAGATATGTAGAAATGGAACCCTGTGCACTATTGGGAATGTAAAATGGTGGAGCTAGTGTCACTTCCTCAAAAGATTAAAAACAGAATTATTGCATGATCCAGTGACTCCACTTCTAGATATAGACCCCCCAAAGCTGAAATCAGGGTCTCGATGAGATATTTGTACACTTATGTTCATAGCAGCATTGTTCACAGTAGCTAAAATGTGGAAGAAACCCAAGTGTCCACTAATAGATGGATGGATAAGCAAAATGTGGCATATCCATATGATGGAATATTATTCAGCCTTAAAAAGGAAGGAAATTCTGACCTGCTACAACATGGATGAACCCTGAAGACATTGTGCTCAGTGAAATAAGCCAGTCACAAAAGGACACACACTGTATGATTCCACTGATACGAGGTACTTAAGAGCAGTCAAAATCATACAGACAAAAAGTACAGGGCTTCCCTGGTGGCGCCATGGTTGGGAATCTGCCTGACAATGCAGGGGACACGGGTTCGAGCCCTGGTCCGGGAAGATCCCACATGCCGCGGAGCAACTAAGCCCGTGCCCCACAGCTACTGAGCCTGCGCTCTAGAGCCCGCAAGCCACAACTACTGAGGCCATGTGCCACAACTACTGAAGCCCATGTGCCTAGAGCCCATGCTCCGCAACAAGAGAGGCCACTGCAATGAGAGGCCCGCACGCCACAACGAAGAGTAGTTCCTGCTTGCCACAACTAGAGAAAGCCCGCGCACAACAGCGAAGACCCAACACAGCCAAAAATAAATAAATAAAATAAATTTAAAAATGGGGAAGATGGTGGTTGTTATGAGGGAAGAAGCTACAGTAACTTCTCTGAAGGGCAGGCAGGCCCCAGCGTGTACCTACGACATCTGCACTCACCTCCATCATGTCTTCCCCTCCACACACAAGTCACACACCTGAGAAAGAAGCACACGTCTATTCATTTCTTCAGTACATCTGAGCACCTTCTACATCCCATGAATTGCTTTAAGGGCTGGGAATACAGCAGAAAACATGGCAGACAAGGTCCCTAACTTCATGAATTGTATATTCCAGCAGAGGAGACATGCAAATAAACATAAAATATCACAAATAATCATACAATTCCAGGTAGCAACAAGTGTTATGAAGAAAAATTAAGTAGAAAAGAGGACTGAGAATGGAAGGTTTCTTTTTAAATATGGTGGTCAAAGAAAGACTAAGGAGAAGATAAGCAAAATAAACACCAAACTAAACAAGAAAACAAATGAACACCCTCTTTTAAAAAGTAACTGGTGGACAATCCATGAAAGAGAAAATGGATAAGTTGGATTTCATTAAAATATAAACTGCTCTGTGAAAAACAATGTCAAGAGAATTAGAAGACAAGCCACAGACAGGGAGAAATGTTTGCAAAAGACACATCTGCAAGAACTGCTACACAAATTCACAAAAAACTCTTAAAACTCAATAATAATAAAACAAACAACCTGATTAAAAGATAGGCCAAAGACCTCAACAGACACCTCATCAAAGGAGATATACAGATGGCAAATAAGCATATGAAAACATGCTCTACATAATGTCATCAGGCAAATGCAAATTAAACAACAGTGAGATACCACTACACATCTTTAGAATGGCCAAAAACTAAAACACTGACAACAGCAAATGCTGGCGAGAACGTGGAGCAACAGTAACTCTCGCTCACTGCTGGTGGGAACACAAAATGGTGCAGCCACGTCGGAAGGCAGTATGGCAGTCTCTTCCAAAACTAAACATACCCTTACCATTCCATCCAGCAATCAGGCTTCCTTGGTATTCACCCAAAGGAGCTGAAAACTTATGTCCACACAACAACCCACACACACATGCTTACAGCAGCTTTATTGGGAATTGCCAAAACTTGGAAGCAACCAGTATGTCCTTCAGTAGGTGAAGGGATAAATAAACCGTGGTCCATCCAGACAGTGACTGTCACTAGGCACTAAAATGAGATGAGCCAGCAAGGCACTGAAAGCCATGGAGGAACTTTAAACGCATATCACTAAGTGAAAGAAGCCAATCTGAAAAAGCTGCGTACTGTATGATCCTGATGATATGACATTCTGGAAAAGATAAAACTATGGAGACAGTAAAAAGATCAGCAGGCACGGGGTGGGGGGGGGGGTGAG
>NW_006784492.1:2436645-2464635 GCF_000442215.2 Lipotes vexillifer
CGGGGGGGGGGGGGGGGGGGGGGTTAGTGGAGAGGGAGGGATGATAAGGTGTGGCAAAGGGACTTTTAGGGCTGTGAAACTACTCTGTCTGATCCTATAATGGTGGATACATGTCATTACACACTTGTCCAAACCCACAGAATGTACAACACCAAGAGTGAACCCTCATGTAAACTACAGACTTTAGGTAACAATGATGTCAATGCAGGTCTGTTGATTGTAACAAAGGTACCACTCTGGCAAGGGATGCTGATGGTGCGAGAAGCTGTGCATATGTGGAGGCACGGGGGATATGGGATCTCTATACTTTCCTCTCAACTGTACAATGAATCTAAAAGTACTCTAAAAAAACTGCCTTAAAACAAACAAACAAACAAAAAAACCAAAAAACTGGCAGCAGATCAACTCTCCTGCCCAGACTAACCAGAAAAGCCAGATAACACACCAAACCAAACCAAACATCCAACGCCCATGCTAAGTCATTAGTGACCTATTGCGGCACCCAGGCCTCGAGAAAAGCAGGAAGGACCGTTCCAGGGAGGGACAGCTAAGGCTGCTTTCTCCCTTGGGAAATGTACCCATTCCAGGCCCCGGACAAAAGGCTGAGAAAAAGGTAGCCTTTAAGAGGCAATAAACCAGTGGAGCTGGGGGTGGTCTCTCAGAGCTGGAGAGAAAAAACTAGAGATGTAGGCATCAGGATCCCAGAAAAAGGAAGGAGTGGAAAACAGAAGCCAGAGTCTACTGGATTCCCCTCTGGACACGTGAGGAATTCTAAAACTGTGTGGGGCAGGGGTGGCGGTGGCTTCTGTGTCAATGGAATGTTCTATTTATTTTTCTGGGAGTAATTACATAGATACAAGCTTTGTGAAAATTCACTAATTTGTACCCTTTCTGTATGCATTTTATACCTCAATTAAAACTTTAATTCTTGTACAGAATCCAGAGTTGCTCCCATATCTGCAACAGTTAATGAAGTTCTTGGGAGCCTTGGGACCTAAAAAAAAAATCTAGCATCGTAAGAACATCTAAAGCAATCACACAGGTTGAGGGTCTATCATGAAAGGACAATTTCAGAGGAGGTCTGCAAAGATAAAAGTTCTAGAAGTAGCAGAGAGAACAAAATCATGAAGAGAGTGGAAAACATTAGCAAGTGGTTTGTTTGAGGCCCAAATCTTATAATGTAGTACAATCAGGGAATATTTACTAAAATTTAAATTTATAATAAGAAAGCGTGACTTTGTACACAGGTATTTAGAGAGCGCTTCTTTTTGATGGGTCAGCACCCTCATCATCCCAGATTTCCTTGGGAGCCCACCCTCTCCAAATCTTAGTCCTCATGGTTCCAAGGGCTTGCAGCCCAGGCACCAAAGTCCCCTCATCCAAGCAGCTGGGTCAGGGACCGGTCATGCACAGACGAGGGTGGGAGTCTGGGCTTCCAGTGAGGAGGGGAGGGGGAAACTCGAGAATAATGGCAACAGAGAAGGCAAACTTCAAGATGAGGCACTGATTCTCTGAAGGGCCCTCAAGCTGCTGCTGAGGCCAGCCCTACCCCATGGACATTTCAAGCTTTAAGACCAATAAATGTTCCAAGGTTTACTAGCTGTGTGATGCTGGGCAAGTTACTTAGCCACTGTGTCTAAGTACCACCACCTATGAAATGGGGACAGCAGGGTGGCTGTGAGGGTTAAATGAGTTGCCATGTGTTGGAAGTGAGCGCTCCAGCTCGAGGCTCACATGCAGTACATGATGCACATGGGCTTGTTTTTTACCATTACTTCTGCTTAAGACAGACCAAGCTGGGTTTTCTTCCATAATCACGGACTCCAGACAAACAAAGCTTTCATGATGCTGAGAACATTAAAATATAAAGACGTAAGAAATGTTTCAATAAACTCTTGGATGGTGGATTTAATGTAATTGGCTATACAGGAAAACTAAGACTGCCTGGGGTTGTATAAGAATGATGTAGTGAAAGGCAGTTCCACCTTCCAAAAATAATTCTTCCTACTCATGACAGGTTATGGGGAACTTGCCGTTGACCATGATCCTCAAGACAAGAAAAGTTAACTCCCACCTTTAAATTACAGTTTTACTATAGCTTTCCTTTCAGCCATTTTTAATAAGACTACGAAATATTTTGGAATAATGTAACACAGTCTGTTTTAAGAGTTGCAGGAGCCAGGCTAATGCTCCGAGCCTCCTAGCAATGCACACCGCTGTCTGCCGCTCACTTCAGCTCCATGGGCACTCAACTCAGAGTTCACCTGTGAGCTGAGAAGAAAAACCAATCTTTTTTTTTTTTTTTTTTTTTTTTTGTGGTACACGGACCTCTCACTGTTGTGGCCTCTCCCATTGCGGAGCACAGGCTCCGGACGCACAGGCTCAGCAGCCATGGCTCACGGGCCCAGCCGCTCCGCTGCATGTGGGATCTTCCCGGACCGGGGCACGAACCCGTGTCCCCTGCATCGGCAGGTGGACTCTCAACCACTGCGCCACCAGGGAAGCCCAGAAAAACCAATCTTTTCCCACCTCTAAAGCCCACAGTGCATAAAAAAACAGTAAACCAATTCCACGTAGTTTCTAAAACTTGCCTTTACAGTAGAGTGTTTTAATGTTATTCATTCAACAATTATTTGTTACATAAGAAAAGCCAACAAAAACAAAACTCTGACATAACAAATGGGCACGGGATTTGGCTGCCAGACATGAGTTTAAATCCTGACTCATTACTAACCACCCAACCTCAGGTGTGTCACCTAACCCCTCCAGACATATATTTCCAGGTGAGTAAAAGCAGGGAAAATACCACTTGGCTTCCAGATGTGGCAGGAAATGGCCGGCACTGCACTTGGCCTACGGCAGTGCTCTCTACACAACAAGGAGACGAATTTTAAAACTATGGAAGGCACTGGAGCACACGCCAATGACTAAATGTATGTGGGATAACGGAGTTAGAAAAAAGATCATCATTTTGTGACCATCAAAGTAATAATTAATTCAGGTGGGAGTCATCTATGGATGGCAAACTCAAAAGTCTCCTCTGGACAGGTGACCCGAAAACTACACAGAGAAGTGTTCAGCTTTACGGTGCAGAAACCTGGCGGCCACCATCTGAACCAAAGTCAGCATCAACAAGAATGAAACAGACTGACGTCATGTGCTGTCCACCGTGATGCACAAAAAAGAGGGAAACTCATCGCTTCAGTAACATTACACAATGTTACTCCCATAAATCATAAGCTGACTCTAAACAGGAGGAAACATCAGACAAACCCAAATAGGGATATTCTGCAAAACAGTAACTGCCCTGTTCTCTTCAAAACTCTCAACATCATGAGACACAAAGGAAAGATGAGGAACTATTCCTGATTAAAAGAAAGTAAAGGAATGTGACCAAGAAGGTCAATGCAGGACCCTAGATGAGGGAAACAATTACAGTGGAGGACATCAGTGGGATAGCTAACAATAACTGAACATTGACAGTAGATTAGATAATAATGTGTCGGTGTTAACTTCCTGAATTTTACAACTGTTCTATGGCTAAGAGAAAATCCAGTCTTAAGAAATAATATGCTGACATTCACAGAAAGACAGACAAGATGAAAAGGCAGAGAACTATGTACCAGATGAAGGAACAAGATAAAACCCCAGAAAAACAACTCAATGAAGTGGAGATAGGCAACTTTCCAGAAAAAGAATTCAGAATAGTGATAGTGAAGATGATCCAGGACCTCAGAAAAAGAACGGAGGCAAAGATAGAGAAGGTGCAAGAAAAGTTTAAAAAAGACCTAGAAGAATTAAAGAACAAACAAACAGAGATGAACAACACAATAACTGAAATGAAAAATACACTAGAAGGATTCAATAGCAGAAGAACAGATAAGTGACCTGGAAGACAGAATGGTGGAATTCACTGCTGCAGAACAGACTAAAGAAAAAAGAATGAAAAGAAATGAAGACAGCCTAAGAGACCTCTGAGACAACATAAAACGCAACAACATACACATTACAGGGGTCCCAGAAGGAGAAGAGAGAGAGAAAGGACCCGAGAAAATATTTGAAGAGATTATAGTCAAAAACTTCCCTAAAGGAAATAGCCACCTAAGTCCAGGAAGTGCAGAGAGTCACAGGCAGGATAAACCCAAGGAGAAACACGCCAAGACACATGGTAATCAAATTGGAAAAATTAAAGACAAAGAAAAATTATTTAAAGCAACAAGGGAAAAATGACAACATACAAGGGAACTCCCATAAGGTTCACAGCTGATTTCTCAGCAGAAACTCTAAGCCAGAAGGGAGTGGCATGACATATTTAAAGTGATGAAAGGGAAGAACCTACAACCAAGATTACTCTACCCAGCAAGGATCTCATTCAGATACGATGGAGAAATCAAAAGCTTTACAGACAAGCAAAAGCTAAGAGAATTCAGCACCAACAAACCAGCTCTACAACAAATGCCAAAGGAACTTCTCTAAGTGGGAAACACAAGAGAAGAAAACGACCTACAAAAACAAACCCATAACAATTAAGGAAATGATAAAAGGAACATACGTATCGATAATTACCTTAAACGTGAACAGATTAAATGCTCCAACCAAAAGACACAGGCTTGCTGAATGGATACAAAAACAAGACCCACATATATGCTGTCTACAAGAGACCCACTTCAGACCTAGGGACACATATAGACCGAAAGTGAGGGGATGAAGAAAGATATTCCATGCAAATGGAAATCAAAAGAAAGCTGGAGTAGCAATACACATATCAGATAAAATAGACTTTAAAATAAAGACTGTTACAAGAGACAAAGAAGGACACTACATAATGATCAAGGAATCAATCCAAGAAAAAGATATAACAATTATAAATATATATGCACCCAACATAGGAGCACCTCAATACATAAGGCAACTGCTAACAGCTATAAATGAGGAAATCGACAGTAACACAGTAATAGCGGGGGACTTTAACCCATCATTTACACCAATGGACAGATCATCCAGACAGAAAATTAATAAGGAAACACAAGCTTTAAATGACACAACAGACCAGACAGGTTTAATTGATATTTATAGGACATTCCAACCAAAAACAGCAGATTACACTTTCTTCTTAAGTGCACACAGAACATTCTCCAGGACAGATCACATCTTGGGTCACAAACCAACCCTCAGTAAATTTAAGAAAACTGACATCATATCAAGCATCTTTTCTGACCACAACTCTATGAGATTAGAAATCAATTACAGGGGAAAAAATGTAAAAAACACAAACACGTGGAGACTAAACAATACGTTACTAAATAACCAAGAGATCACCGAAGAAATCAAAGAGGAAATCAAAAAATACCTAGAGACAAATGACAATGAAAACACGATGATCCAAAACCTATGGGATGCAGCAAAAGCAGTTCTAAGAGGGAAGTTTATAGCAATACAAGCCTACCTCAAGAAACAAGACTTCAAATAAACAATCTAACATTACACCTAAGGGAACTAGAGAAAGAAGAACAAACAAAACCCAAACGTAGCAGAAGGAAAGAAATGATAAAGATCAGAGCAGAAATAAATGAAATAGAAACAAAGAAAACAATAGCAAAGATCAATAAAACTAAAAGCTGGTTCTTTGAGTAGGTAAACAAAATTGATAAACTATTAACCAGACTCATCAAGAAAAAGAGGGAGAGGACTCAGATCAATAAAATTGGAAAAGGAGAAGTTACAACAGACACCGCAGAAATACAAAGCATCCTGAGACTACTACAAGCAACTCTATGCCAATAAATTGGACAACCTGGAAGAAATGGACAAATTCGTAAAAAGGTATAACCTTCCAAGACTGAACCAGGAAGAAATAGAAAATATGGGGCTTCCCTGGTGGCGCAGTGGTTGAGAGTCCGCCTGCCGATGCAGGGGACACGGGTTCGTGCCCCGGTCCGGGAGGATCCCACATGCCGTGGAGTGGCTGGGCCCATAAGCCATGGCCGCTGAGCCTGCGCGTCTGGAGCCTGTGCTCCGCAATAAAAGAAATAGAAAATATGAACAGATCAGTCACAAGTAATGAAATTGAAACTGTAATTAAAAATCTTCCAACAAACAAAAGTCCGGGACCAGATGGCTTCACAGGTGAATTAACATTTAGAGAAGAGCTAATACCCGTCCTTCTCAAACTCTTCCCAAAAATTGCAGAGGAAGGAACACTCCCAAACTCATTCTATGAGGTCACCATCACCCTGATACCAAAACCAGACAAAGATACTACAAAAAAAGAAAATTACAGACCAATATCACTGATGAATATAGATGCAAAAATCCTCAACAAAATACTAGTGAACAGAATCCAACAACACATTAAAAGGATCATACACCATGATCAAGCGGGATTTATCCCAGGGATGCAAGGATTCTTCAATATATGCAAATCAATCAACGTGATTAACCATATTAACAAATTGAAGAAGAAAAACCATATGATCATCTCAATAGATGCAGAAAAAGCTTTTGACAAAATTCAACAGCCACTATGATAAGAACTCTCCAGAAAGTGGGCATAGAGGGAACCTGCCTCAACATAATAAAGGCCATATATGACAAACCCACAGCAAACAACACTCTCAATGGTGAAAAACTGAAAGCATTTCCTCTAAGATCAGGAAAAAGACAAGGATGTCCGCTCTCACTGCTATTATTCAACATAGTTTTGGAAGTCCTAGCCACGGCAATCAGAGAAGAAAAAGAAATAAAAGGAACACAGATTGGAAAAGAAGTAGTAAAACTGTCACTGCAGATGACATGACGCTATACACAGAGAATCCTAAAGATGCCACCAGAAAACTACTAGAGCTAATCAATGAATTTGGTAAAGCTGCAGGATACAAAATGAATGCACAGTAATCTCTTGCATTCCTATATACTAATGATGAAAAATCTGAAAGAGAAAATAAGGAAACATTCCCATTTACCATTGCAACAAAAAGAATAAAATACCTATGAATAAACCTACCGAGAGAGACAAAAGACCTGTATGCAGAAAACTATAACACACAGATGAAAGAAATTAAAGATGATACAAACAGATGGAGAGATATACCAGGTTCTTGGATTGGAAGAATCAATATTGTGAAAATGACTATATGACCCAAAGCAATCTACAGAGTCAATGCAATCCCTAACAAATTACCAATGGCATTTTTTTACAGAACTAGAACAAAAAATCTTAAAATTTGTATGGAGACACAAAAGACCCCAAAGAGCCAAAGCAGTCTTGAGGGAAAGAAACGGAGCTGGAGGAATTAGACTCCCTGACTTCAGACTATACTACAAAGCTACATTAACCAAGACAGTACGGTACTGGCACAAAAAGAGAAATTTAAGATCAATGGAACAGGTTAGAAAGCCCAGAGATAAACCCACGCACCTATGGTCAACTAATCTATGACAAAGGAGGCAAGGATATACAGTGGAGAAAAGACAGTCTCTTCAATAAGTGGTGCTGGGAAAACTGAACAGCTACGTGTAAAAGAATGAAATTAGAACACTTCCTAACACCACACACAAAAATAAACTCAAACTGGATTAGAGACCTAAATGTAAGACCAGACACTATAAAACTCTCAGAGGAAAACACAGGAAGAACACTGTGACATAAATCACAGCAAGATCTTTTCTGATCCACCTCCTAAGGTAATGGAAATAAAAACAAAAATAAACAAATGGGACCTAATGAAACTTCAAAGCTTTTGCAAAGCAAAGGAAACTACAAACAAAACGAAAAGACAACCCTCAGAATGGGAGAAAATACCTGCAAACGAGTCAACAGACAAAGGATTAATCTCCAAAATATATAAACAGCTCATGCAGCTCAATATTAAAAAAACAAACAACCCAATGAAAAAATGGGCAGAAGGCCTAAACAGACATTCCTCCAAAGGAGACATACAGATGGTCAAGAAGCACATGAAAAGCTGCTCGACATGACTAATTATTAGAGAAATGCAAATCAAAACTACAAGGAGGTAGCACCTCACACCAGTTAGAATGGGCATCATCAGAAAATATACAAACAACAAATGCTGGAGAGGGTGTGGAGAAAAGGGAACCCTCTTGCACTGTTGGTGGGAGTGTAAATTGATACAGCCACTATGGAGAACAGTATGGAAGTTCCTTAAAAAACTAAAATAGAATTACCATATGACTCAGCAATCCCACTACTGGGCATATATCCAGAGAAAACCATAATTCAAAAAGACACATGCATCCCAATGTTTGCAGCACTATTTACAATAACCAGGTCATGAAAGCAACCTAAATGCCCATTGACAGACGAATGGATAAAGAAGATGTGGTACATATATACAATGGAATACTACTCAGCCATAAAAAGGAACAAAACTGGGTTATTTGTAGAGACATGGATGGATCTAGAGACTGTCACAGGGAGTGAAGTAAATCAGAAAGAGAAAAACAAATATCGTATATTAACCTAGAAAAATGGTACAGATGAACCAGTTTGCAGGGCAGAAATTGAGACACAGATGTAGAGAACAAATGTATGGACACCAAGGGGGGAAAGTGGTGGGCGGGGTTGGTGGTGGGATGAATTGGGAGACTGGGATTGACATATATACACTAATATGTATAAAATGGATAACTAATAAGAACCTGCTGTACAAAAAAATAAATAAAATATAATTCAAAAACGCAAAATAAATAAATAAAAATAATATGCTGATTTATATAGGATAAACGGGCATAAAAAGGAGAGGAGAGAAATAAAGTAAAAGTGGGAAAATGTTAGCAACTGGGGCTGACTGAAGTTCTTTGTCATACTTTTCCAGTCCTTCTGATGTTTGAAATTATTTCAAAAAATAAGTTTAGGGGCTTCCCTGGTGGCGCAGTGGTTGAGAATCCGCCTGCTGATGCCGGGGACACGGGTTCGTGCCCCAGTCCGGGAAGATCCCACGTGCCGCGGGGCGGCTGGGCCCGTGAGCCGTGGCCACTGAGCCTGCGCGTCCGAAGCCTGTGCTCCGCAATGGGAGAGGCCACAACAGTGAGAGGCCCGCGTACCGCCAAAAAAATAAAAGAAAAAAGTTCAAAAAAATTTTTAAGATGAATATATGATTTCCGCCATTAAGCATCTTATAAACTACTGGGAAAGATAATACATTCTAATAACTATAATTAAGAGCTCTATAGTAGAAATATGGTCAAGTTTGGAAGAAGAAGCCATTGTTTTCATCAGGAATTATCAGAAGTGGATTCAGAGGAAGGTGACCTGGACCTTGAAGGATGGGTTAGAAAAGTAGTTTATATTTACATCTAAAAATGATGTATAGTGAATTCCTGATTTATCTAAGCATACATTTATCAGAATATGGTAATCTTGACAAAAAGAAAAAAGAAAAAAAAATTTGTGGAAATAAAATTACTATGACCCACTTATAATATCTATGTATTAGAAGGCAGTTGTTCTCCAGCACTACGCAGTACACAGCTGTGGCCACAACTATATTTACAAACCTGCCCAAATCAGAGGTTTACACGTAACTCGTTTGTTAGTCAGCCTCAACCAAGACCAGGGCCCGATCAGCTGTACTTCCTACCCAATCACCAGGGGCTGCTAAGACAAGTACAAAATCTGTTTCTCAGAACTCAAGAGCTCTTTGTGTGTTTCTTTTAGCCAAAACTGTGAAAAGCCATGAATTCAACATGACAAGTAAGGCCAGTAGTTGAAGCAATGGCCTTAAAACTAGGCATTTTCAAATCAAGGTTAGACTAATTCAAGGACTGAGGGGTGAGAAAAGATGCAAGGAAACAAACACCCAAAAGTGGAGTCACTTGGCCTCCAAATGAGGGGTGAGCCCACCCTCAGTGTGACCCAGGGATCAGGAGAGTGGCACGCTTGCTCGCCCACAGCAGGCTGGTGAGCATGCCCATGAGGTGGAGTCTGAATCACAGAAGGTCAACTCAGGCCCTTCCCTCGGCTCTATGCCCTGACTCTCTCTGGGGGGATACAGTGAGCATATCCTCCTCCTTGAGTCATGGAAAAGTTATGGGTCATCTCCTATGAAAGGTCATCTTCAATTTGACCTTCCCCATCAGCATGGGACTTGGCACTATGCGATCCAGGGCTGAGCAGAAAACGATTTTAGGGCCCTTTTAATTCCCTGTGGATTCTCCTTGTAATTCCAGACATGCTCTGTTTTCACTAACCTTTATCTGTCCTGTGTCCTAAAGATGAACCAGAACAGGGAGGATCAACACAGTAGGCCGCTGACAGCTGCCAAGAACCCCCCCGCCCACCGCCGCCCTACAGCGAACACAGAGACCAGAGGGATTCACAAACAGGTCTCATCACGGAAGTGTTCACTATATAATCTTAATAGCAGGCCTATGTTTTACCCCTTTTTCCATGTATATATAGCACCTAACACATAAATACTTTGTGCTAATATATTTATTGGTGTTGACACTGTTAATACACAATTTTAAGAAGTGAGAAGTCTTATTAAACTACTAAAAAACGATTTGTTTCCTACAAGTACATATTTACAACTGAAGTACATGATTTTTGAGTTAAGAGAAATATCTTCCTCATTTCTGGAAATAAAAATTCTTCTATGTTGGTAGATTTAACATTTTACTTGCCCTTAAAGTACATTTACTGGAAATATGATGGAAAATAATAGACCTTCGGTAAGAAAATTATACAAAATACTGACCACCAAAATAACACATTTTCTGATTATCAGGTTTTAAGTCAACACCCTCAAAGCCTTACTTGACCTAATAATCACCAGCCAGGGCAGTAAGCAACCTGGAAGCAGGGGAAATGTAGTTGTGTCCAGCTAGAAAGTATGCGGAACACCAGCAGTGGAAAATACTCTGCACAACTGACATGTGACAGAATGTTAGGCATGCTGTGAAACCCCCTGTATGTACAGGACTCTGAAACTGCTCTGTGGTTTGGAAGGTCAAAGCCAGATTCTTCCGTCAATGAAACTTTGCTCCTGTTTTCGGTGTTAGTAACAATGGTTTAAAACAACAACAACAAACACTGCCCACAAAACACTCCCTTTTAAAAAAATTGTTTATCTTTTGGCTGTGACATAAGGCATGTGGGACCTTAGTTCCCCAACCAGGGATCGAACCTGTGCCCCCTGCAATGGAAGTGTGGAGTGCTAACCACTAGACCGCCAGGGAATTCCCAAAACACTCCCTTTTACATGAAATTTGTACCCAGAAGTCACCCAGAGCTCATTCGTTCAGTGCTGATGACTCTGCCTCCCTTTCAGCAAAGCCTCACATTCAGGAGCTTCTCTTGGAGAGTGAGACTGAAGTTGAGATTTTTTTCAAGAACATAGATTTGGTTGCTTTCTTCACTTTAAGCACCTAAGTCAAGTAAAATGTATATTTGCCACTTTAAGGTTATATGCTTTACCAAAATTTTAAGTCTACTGATTCAAAACACACACTTTGATTAATAAGCAGTTTATCATCATTCTTAGAGATAAAATGAAATATTAAACTTTGGAATGTTAAGAAGTATAACAGACCCAACGATTAAAACATCTAATCACAATGTGGGATTTTCCTAAATAGTAGGAACCAACATTCTGGAGCAGTGCTAACTCAAAGGCAGTGGGTCATCAAACTATTACCATCTGTGACAAGATCCAGAGTCTGTGCCAGAATGCAATCAACATCAAGAAAATGTCAGAGAAAATGACTGAACCAAACAGTGTGTTTGGTAACGCAGCTCATCTATATTCACTGACAGCTTAAAAAGTTCGTGGACCCCAGCCGTCTAACTTGTGCTAGAATACGAAAGTGCTCTTTGAAGGAAAATGTAAACACAATCATAAATTTTCACAAAACATTTACAATATGTAAATACCTGTTCCTGCAGGTCGTAGTCATAGCTGTCATGCAGCAGAAGACTGAGGACGTATCGAGTATAAATCATGGCATCAATGCCACATTTCTCTAGCTCTTGTCCCAGCCAGGTCTGCACTGGACCCAAAGCATGAAGCAGAGACATTTCAGAGACAGATACAGGGCCTGGATAAGAGCTTGAGGAGCTTTCAGATGGTAAACCATCCACAACAACTGTACAGACAGGGCGCATGAATTTAGGTTGCTGACATCCTTAAAATGTGGAGCATTTTCTGCAGTGATGTTCTGTTGGTATCTGGAGGGGATTTTCACTCCAGTAAAAAGGAGAGATGCTTGACATCTAGGGTAAGCATTTATTTTTGCTGGCAGTCAGCCATCTAGAACTGAATTTCCCTCTTCAGGCATGACCAATGAATCAACATCCTGATAGCAACATACATGTAGATGTGATTTTCTACTTTAATTTCACATTGAGGCCAAATATAAGTCTCCAGCAGAACCTACAAAAATAAGAGAAAAAAGGTATGCGTTATGTATAGATATAAATTACATTATTGATCTTCTGAAAAAAATCCAAATGAACCATTCCTCTCTATTAAAATACCTTTGGTTTCTTGGAACATTAATTTTTTTTTTTTACTGTAATCGCTGACATTTTAAACTTTTAGAAGCTTACTATCATTTAAAAGTAAGGAAAACTCAGAAATCTGTATTTTTGTACTCATGCTCAATTATACTGATGTTTATTTTGCTATGTCTCAAGAGACTGGACTTGTAAAATTTTGCTATGCTGAAAGAATTTATCTCGTAGCAAATCACTAGCTCATTTTAAAGTAAAACAGAAACAAGCAGCTGAATGGTAATTTCATTGAAACACTGGTAAAAAAAAATTAGTCCCAGGCTTCCTTGGTGGCACAGTGGTTGAGAGTCTGCTTGCTGATGCAGGGGACAAGAGTTCGTGCCCCGGTCCGGGAAGATCCCACATGCCGCGGAGCGGCTGGGCCCGTGAGCCATGGCTGCTGAGCCTGCGCATCCGGAGCCTGTGCTCCGCAACGGGAGAGGCCACAACAGTGAGAGGCCTGCATACCGCAAAAAAAAAAAAAAAAAAAAAAATTAGTCCCATAAACGATAAGTTTTGCATAGGTAATCAATTTTTGTATGGCTAAAACCTTTGGACTGCTCATCACTTATTTCATAACAATTAAGATGAAACACACATTTTTCTTATAGCCCTGCCAGGCAATACTGTTATATCTACTTTAACTTTTATTCTTATATACCTAGGTTGACTTTCTGATTACTTGTGATAGGTGCCACTCTTTTCCACTGAATTAACATACTTTCAATACGTCATACTAATCTAACAATGGCTTTATTAAGTCATAATATTCTTTATGCTAGAGTTCTGATTAATTTATGCCACTAGAAAATGAAAATTAACATAGTGATAGGTAAATCTCATTGGATCAGCTTTTGCATGAATTTTAGCAGATAATAAGAGGGTTACATAAATGACTTTTTAAAAAGTATTAATAATTATTTTTAGTAAGAGCATCAAGTCAGAAAGACACTCTTCACCAAAGATTTAACGCTCACTTCCTTGCACTTCATCTAGAACTACACACTAAATGTTACAAACATTAAATATAAAGAAAATATGTTTAAATCCACCACAGGATAAAGTTACTAGATTAATGTATCACTAATATGCATTCTGCTACTTCCTAAAATCTTCTCTATAATTCTTTTCTGAATTATAAAAACTAGATAAATTAAAGCAAAGATTTTCTATAATGTTTACTTGCTGAAATTTTCCAGCTGACTCTCAAAATTAAAATATTTTCCATAAATTGTTTAATACGTGTGGATCTCAGGATGCCAGACAGATCATCAATTAACCAATACATTCACTTCTGGGGACATCGCCTGAAGCAAGTGGATAGCCAGCACTCATTCAGCGAAGGTTGCACCAAGACAATGAGGAGACATGAAGCAATGGCTGAAGGAAGTAGGTCAGAGAATCTAAGGCAGCTGGAGATCACAGGAAAAGTACCGAGAGGAGAGAGCTGTCCAGAGGGAAACACCAGATATCTGCAAAGGGCTGCTCCTAAGCCTTCAACAGAGTGTTAATCGGGGCATGCATGTGAGGACCCAGCCACGGCACAGGAAAGGGTCATTATAAAGCAAAGGAGGAAACATGCCCTAAGGCTCAGTGTGGCTGGGGATGGTGCCTGTTTTCTACCAGCCAGACGAAAACCTCATAATTCAGGGCACACTAGGTAGAGTGCTCAGAAGGGTCTCGACTTAGTAATGGGGAATAATTAGCCCTACACTAAACACTGCTCTGGACCTGCCTAACAAATCTTAAAATCAAGACCCAAAAGACCAAACTGTTTCCAGCTATTTTCACTGTAGCCCCAGAACAAAGCTCAAGGGATACAAAATATCCAGCACCCAAGAAGATAAAATTTACAATGTTTGGCATCCAATCAAAAATTAGCATGCATGTGAGAACTCCCCAGCGGTCCAATGGTTAGGACTCCCATCTCACTGTCGAGGGCCTGGGTTCAATCTCTGGTACTAAGCGGAACTAAGATGCCACAAGACCCGCGGTGGTGGTGCGGTCTAAATAAATAAATAAATAAACAATTAGCAGGCATGCAAAGAAATGGGACACAAAGGGAATGGAAATGAAGAGAAAAATTAACTGAAACCAATCCAGAATCAACACAAAAGTTAGAATTAGCAGAAAAAGACTTTAAAAGTTATTACGATTAAATTCCATATGTTTGAAAAGATATAAAATCAAATATCTAAAGATGAAAACTACAATGTCTGAGATTAAAAATATAGGACAGGACTAATGGCAGATCAGACATTTGAGAAGAAAAGATTACTGAATCTTAAACCACACAGATACACAAAACTATACAAAATGAAATATGGAGAGAAAAAGTAGTTCAAAAAATTAACAGCGCTTCAGTGAGCTGTGTGATAACTTTAAGAAAAATCTAACATACATGTAATTGGAAGAGAGAGAGAAGGACAGAAAAAAAATATTTGAATAATGGCCAAAATTTTTCCAAAACTAATGAAAACCAAAACACACAGATCCAAGAAGTTCCGTGAACTCTAAGCACAAGAAACATGTAGAAATCAACACATAGTAAAACTATTCAAACCAGTAATAAAGTCGCCAGAGAAAAAAAGAAACATTAGGTAGAACAGAACAAAGATATGGATGACATCAGATTTCTTGATGGAAACCATGCAAATGAGAAGATAATGGGGCAAAAACACTTTAAAGTATTGGGGGAAAAAACCTGTCAACTGAGAATCCTGTACTCATCAAAAGTATATTTCGGGCTTCCCTGGTGGCACAGTGGTTGGGAGTCCGCCTGCCGATGCAGGGGACACAGGTTCATGCCCCGGTCCGGGAAGATCCCACATGCCGTGGAGCGGCTGGGCCCATGAGCCATGGCCACTGAGCCCGTGCGTCCGGAGCCTGTGCTCTGCAACGGGAGAGGCCACAACAGTGAGAGGCCCACGGACCACAAAAAAAAAAAGAAAGAAAGAAAGAATTCATCACCAGCAATCCTGCCCTAAAAGAAATGTCAAAGGAAGTCCTTTAGGCAGAAGGAAAATGATAGGACAAAATGTCCTATCCACACAAAGGAACAAAGAGCACTAGAAACATTAACTAAAATTTTCTTGCTATTTAAGTATCTTTAAAAGATAACTGAGGGACTTCCCTGTCAGTCCAGTGGTTAGGACTCCGTGCTTCCAACGCAGGGGACGTGGGTTCTATCCCTGATCAGGAAACTAAAATCCTACATGCCTTTGGCCTACATGCTGCATGGCCAAAGGTTTTTTTAAAAAAAGAAACAGGGGCTTCCCTGGTGGTGCAGTGGTTGAGAGTCCGCCTGCCGATGCAGGGGGCGCGGGTTCGTAACCCGGTCCGGGAAGATCCCACATGCCGCGGAGCGGCTGGGCCCATGAGCCATGGCCGCTGGGCCTGCACGTCCGGAGCCTGTGCTCCGCAACGGAGGAGGCCACAACAGTGAGAGGCCCACATACCGGAAAAAAAAAAAAAAAAAAAAAAAAAGAAACAAAGAAACAAAGAAAGAAAATAGATAACTGACCGTTGAAACAAAAACAACAACGTATTGTGAGGTTTATAACATACGTGTAAATAAAATGTATGACAACAACAGCATAAAGACCAGGAGTGGGAAACTGGAACACTATTATAAGGTTCTTATACATCACATGAAATGGTATGTTATCTCTTGAAGACTGTGATAAGATAGCTGTTAATAATCATAATAAATTTAAATGGCTTAAACAACCAATTAAAAGGCAGAGATGGGTCTTAAAACAACAAGTCCCAATTACAATATAGTAAAAATTCTACAATAAACATAAAGTCACAAATAGGTTAAGTAAAGGATGGGACTTCCCTTGTGGTCCAGTGGTTAGGAATCCGCCTGCCAGTGCAGGGGACACGGGTTCGAGCCCTGGTCCGGGAAGATCCCACACCCTGCGGAGCAGCTAAGCCCACAACCCACAACTGCTGAGCCTGCGTGCCACAACTACTGAAGCCCGAGTGCCTAGAGCCTCCATAACAAGAGAAGCCACCCCAATGACAAGCCCGTGTGTACCACAGTGAAGAGTAGCCCCCGCTCTCCGCAACTAGAGAAAGCCCACACGCAGTAAGAAAGACCCAACGCAGCCAAAATTTTTTTTTAAAAAAAGTTAAAAAGAACATATTTCTACATAACCAATAGGGCAAAGGAGAAATCAGAAAGTATTTTGAATTGAATGAAAATAAAAACACAACGTATCAATATTTTTAGGTTGCCACTAAAGCGGTATTTACGGGAAAATTTATAGCACAAAGAGAGCCTATATTAGAAAAGGTCTCAAATCAGTTTTCATCTTAAGAAACTAGAAAAAGAAGAGCAAATGAAACCTAAGCTAAGCAGAAGAGGGGAATAAAAGATGAGAGCAGAAATCAATGAAATAGAAAATGGAAGAACAATGAAACCAAAAGCTGGTTCTTTCAGACAAGATGGACCTCTAGCCAGACTGTTCAGGAAAGAGAGAAGACGAATTACCAATATCAAGAATGAAAGAGGTGAGATCACTACAGATTCTACAGATATAAAAAAGACAATAAGGGGATATTAGAAAAATTTTACACCAATAAAATAAACTTAGATGAAATGGACAAATTCCGTGAAAAAACACAAACTACCAAAGTTCACTCAAGAAGAAATAGAATTAATGGCCCTGTACCTATAAAAGAAATTGGGTTTACAGTTTAAAACTTTCCCACAGGGGCTTCCCTGGTGGCGCCATGGTTGGGAATCCGCCTGCCAATGCAGGGGACACGGGTTCGAGCCCTGGTCTGGGAAGATCCCACATGCCATGGAGCGACTAGGCCTGTGTGCCGCAACTACTGAGCCTGTGCTCTACAGCCCACGAGCCACAACTACTGGCCCCCACTCGCCGCAGCTAGAGAAAACCCACACGCAGCAAACGAAGACCCAACGCAGCCACGAAGAAACTTCCAGGCCCAGTTGGCTTAAAGGTGAATTCTACTGGATATTTAAGGAAAGTATAAGGCCAATTCTATACAAACTCTTCTCAAAAATTGAAGAGGAGGGAATATTTCCCAAATCATGTTAAGAGGCCAGCATTACCCTAACATAAAAACCAGACTAAGATATTATAAGAAAACTACAGACCAATATGGCTCACGAACACAGATGCAAAAATTCTAAACAAAATTTTAGGGAATTGAATCCAACAATATACATCAGATCCAGAGAGTACAGAGGTATCAGAAGAATGTCTTTAACGAAATGTATATAATTGTCTTTGCCAGAGAACTTCTAAAAATTAGTTTTGCTGCAAACAACTTAGTATAAGGCTTTTTTCCATTATTTAAATGCATAAAGGCCTTAAAAATTCACATATGACAGACCTGGTTCACTGTTAAGACTGATAAAGAAAAACTGTTTTAGTTTACTATGTTTACTTTAAAACATGGTATCAACCCAACCATGGGATTCTCTCTGTTGTTATTAAGAGATTTAGACAAATGAAAGGATTCAAGAAGTAGGTGAGATGCAGAAAAAAAAGCAAAACACATTGAATGCCCATGATCTCATCAAAGCCAGTTAAGACCTTCCCTTGCATCATTACCACTAACAGAACTCCTGCTGTGACTTGTTCAATAGCTGATGTCATATAATTTTTAAAGTGTCCATATCCCTAGAGTCATTAGTGACTATAGTTTGTTTTTACTCTCTACACAGAACAGACTCAGAGGACTGAGGAAAAGAGAGAAAAGGCTGGTAAGTCTGGGAGCGTCAGCCTATGTAGTCATCGGGGCAGCACCTGTAACTGGACACCAATAATAAGGGTCTGAGACAGAAGCACCCCAAGCTGGCTTCCTCCGGTACCGTGATGACAGGTCTAAATGTTCCTGGAGCTCAAGAGTGTCCATTCTCCTTACTGTGAACGTAAACTGTTAACAGATGGCCCAGGTATAAATATTGGGTCATAACTAAGCTTCCCCTCCCCTAAGCTGCAAGCCTTTGGTAGCAGAGCGAACATTTGACCGAATGAGAGGCTCTTTATTTCTAGTTCTGAACTGTTTCAGAAATAAAATTATCTGTTTAACTTACTTCAGGTGGGATCCACCACGTGGCCAAAACAATGGAGGGATCTGACAAGCACATGCAAAACCCGCTTAACATCCACCTGGCAAGTTCAAGAACATGGCTGGCAAAAAACACCCACATGTCAGACTCTGTCTATTCATCTTCATACTCATTCCAAATGTGAAGTGTAGTCAGTATGAAGTTAAACTGCATTTTAGTTTAACTTCTCTAAAGGTTTTTTTTTTTTTTTTTGTGGTACGCGGGCCTCTCACTGCTGGGGCCTCTCCCGTTGCGGAGCACAGGCTCCGGACGCGCAGGCTCAGCGGCCATGGCTCACGGGCCCAGCCACTCCACAGCATGTGGGATCTTCCTGGACACAGGCATAGGCAGGCGGACTCTCAACCACTGCGCCACCAGGGAAACCCTCTCTAAAAGTTTTAAAGAAAAAGCACCACCATATACACTCAAAGGTTCTTCGTTTTGTTTCGTTTTTTCAACTTTTCCTTCTACAAAGGTTTACGCTGAGAAAAAAGGACCTTCAACAAATTGTCTTGAGCATCTTTCTCCCACGTAAAATTAACGCAAATCATCCTAAAGAATGGGTTGTATAAATGATAATTTTAAAGGTCCAACAATAATACACTTATTTTAGAATTTCTCGTCTTTTTTACTTTAAATTTTAAATCGTTTCTACTAAGGATGCCAAAAAATATATATAGCTAATTAATGCCCATGGAAGCATGCATCTTCTTTAATTCAGGAAGGCAGGACTGAAGAGTGCAAAGTGCACCAGCCCAGCGGTCCATAACATGTAGGTTTTTGTAGTCAGTATCACTTCCACTATTGAATAGCTGGGTTTTCTGCCCGTAACTCATCTGTAAAGGAGAATAATAAATACTTGCTTTCCCTGCCTCTCAACTTCTCACAAGGTTGTTTCAATGAGCAAATGAGAAATGCATCCAAGTATCGGTATTTGTGGCCTTTGTATTTCACAAAATGTCACACCAATGGAAGGTGCTGTTATTACAAATTACCCCCCTCAAATTGTTTAAATTTGCTTACTCTAACAGAGTTCTTCACTGATATGATTATCTGAAGAATAGTAATTATGTAAACTATATTAGGCTTCTAGTACAAAAAATAATTTCCTCGCTACCCTTAAAAAAAGAACTATGAAATCACCTTCATTTACAATAAAAATCTAATTTTAGTCATACCAAAGCCTTTCCTCTTTTTAAGTAACAGTTTGGTCTCTACTACAAATTCCAGTGCGACACTGCTAAGAACTCAAGGTGGTAAAGTACAGAGGATGAACACAGAAATACCATGGCTGCTGTTTCCTGTCTTTTGGAATGTGCACATCTGCAGAGCAACCTCTGCATTTAAGCCACACTATCCCCAAACAGTACAGACTCAGAAGCTTAGCACACACTGCTTTCCTTCTGTGGCCCAATGTGCAATTTCTAGACATTTTAAGGACTCTAGAATTATACACAGCCCTGCTGGTGAATGAAAACCACCCCCCAAAGATTTGGGGATGGATGAAAGCCTCCAAGCCTAGGATTAATGTGAGCCTGGAAGTGAAAGTGGAGGAGTGAGGCGGGAACATCTGTCAAGCCCCACCCCATGATACCACCCCACATACACACCCCTCCACCCCTGCAAGAAACCCCGTGTCACCCTCAGGCTCCAGGAGTGAGGGCCCTGGGGCCTGTGGTGCTTATGATCAGACCTGGAACTATAATAACAAACTGAATTCTAAAACCTAAAGCATTTAATTCCTTACCTAGTCCACATGTTTTCAGAGTGATAATTAGTCACAAATGATTTGTCTATTAAGAGGAAAAATACAGATCTAGTACTGAAGTTATTACATAAGTACTTTTCCAACAATAGCCACAGCCAGACCATAGTAATGCCACAATCTTCAAATGAGTAATTTAATAATGAAGTGGGATTTGGCGGGGGGGGGGGGGGCCGGGGGGCAAATTTATTTATTTTACTTATTTATTTTTGGCTGTGTTGGGTCTTCGTTGCTGTGCGTGGGCTTTCTCTAGTTGCGGCGAGCGGGGCCTACTCTTCGTCGCGGTGCATGGGCTTCCCATCACGGTGGCTTCCCTTGATGTGAAGCAGGGGCTCTAGGTGCGTGGGCTTCAGTAGTTGTGGCAGGCGAGCTCAGTAGTTGTGGCTCACGGGATCTAGAGTGCAGGCCCAGTAGTTGTGGCGCACAGGCTTCGTTGTTCCGTGGCATGTGGGATCTTCCCAGATCAGGGCTCGAACCCGCGTCCCCTGCATCGGCAGGTGGACTCTCAACCACTGCACCACCAGGGCAGCCCTGAGGGGTGGTTTTGAAGAAGCTCATTGATCTTCCAAAACCTCATCCCCTATGTAACAATGTGCTAAGAAATGTAGTGCCATCTTTTTATACTCTTTGTAACACCACATACATTACTGAAAATAATTCAAGTTATCACTCCCATGAGTGCCCTTAAATAGCTGTTAAGAGACATACACTCAATCTATAGCTCAGTTTCCTTAGTGCCCAAGTAGAGCAGTCATGTGGCAGACATACTAAGGTACTTCCCTTCATTTTTGATAATATATTGTACATATTTTTAGGTTTGCTCAAAACTCATAAAAATTATTTCAAAAAGCATAATGTTTTTCTGACACGGTACATACAATATTATTTGTGGATTGTTTTCTCAATTTACTTGTGTTACAGCACAACTGATGATAAAGAGCACCAGATAGTAAACAGTTGTAAATCTGGCTTCTTCAGGCAAAATGTACTGAATAAAATGTAGATCTTGTGAAGAAATATCTGTGCAGCTCTGTTCAAGCAATATGTTCACTTGCTGAAGCATTCTTTTAGTCTCAGAGCACTTTTTCTTTCTGCTCATATATACTTTTTATTATAAAAGTTTTTTAAAGTATTCTTAAATATGAACACAGAAGGGCACCCATACACAATTTCTCTACCCTAATACAATTCACTGTTAGTATTCTGGTGTGATTATCAGTGTTTTTTCCTTTGCAAAGAACTTAAAAATTTTTCAATATTTCAACATGTTAAAAACAAATATATACTTTTATATCCTGCATTTTTCACCTAGCATTATGTCATCCCAGTGTTGTTCTAGCGTCTTACTACACTGTCAGACACAGTAGTCACTAGTCACACGTGGCTACTTAAATTTAAATTAAAAATCAGTTCCTCAGCCACACCAGCCACATTTTAAGTGCTCAATAGCCACACATGGCTAGCGGCTTCTGTGCTAATATAAAGTATAGGACATTTCCATCATCACAGTTCTACTGGACAATGCCGGCAATGATTACGTTGGGCTAAACCAACAACCGTTAGCTCTTTTCAAGAGTTCACATGTCCTTCCTCATGTGCCTATAGACTGTACGAGACACTCTTCCTTATACCTGGAAGGTAGGGCACCAACCACAGTGTTATTTTGAGATAATACTGTGCCCAAGAGGAATAGTGTGAGGGAACTGGAAAAGATTTACCTTTATGTTTGAGAGGCCTCAAATGTCAACAAGTCATATTTCGTTACGGTAGAATGCAATCATGGAAAATTTAATGACAAAGCCAGACTGTACAGAACGGCAAGAAGAGATGAAGCTTATCAACAGAGCAAAAAGAAAACTGAGAATAAATAGAATAGAGGGCCAACGGACAAAATTGGGAGGAAAGGTTATTTAGTCCAAAGAGGGTAGGTGTGTGGGCTTCCCTGGTGGCGCAGTGGTTGAGAGTCCGCCTGCCGATGCAGGGGACGCAGGTTCGTGCCCCGGTCCGGGAAGATCCCACAGGCCGTGGAACGGCTGGGCCCGTGAGCCATGGCCACTGAGCCTGCGCGTCCGGAGCCTGTGCTCCGCAAAGGGAGAGGCCACAACAGTGAGAGGCCCGCGTGCCGCAAAAAAACAAAGAGGATAGGTGTGCTGCAGAAACAACTCCCAAATCGCCGCAGCTGAACACGAAGGTCTGTTATCTTGCTCATGCTACGTGTCCATCCCGGGTTGGCAGGGATGCCCGGCACAGTCACTCAGCAGAATCACCCTGGGACACAGGATGACTATGGCTGCCAGTCTTGAACCCTGATAGTCCAGGAATGAGAGAAAAAGATTTGCACCAAAGTGTGTACCAGTGCTTTGAAAGCTTCCTCCTGGAAATGAGTCACTCACACCTCAAGAGTCAAACCAAGTCTCATGGCCTCACTTCACTTCCATGAGGTGGGGAGACGCACTCCTCTCACAGGCTGCGAAGGAGAGGCAAGAGCAGGAACAGGTGTCAGTGGCCCTAATGACTACTTCAAGGGGCAAAAAATATGGGACTCTTCATGAGATACAACCCTAAAGTCTAACACTGTTGAAACCAGTCATCTGGTAAACTTACATGGAATATTCAAAGACACAGATCAATTAAAACACTGCAAAAGAAAAATAATCCATACAAAAGAGACTAAACTAACATGCTCAGAAAGGTTTCGGAAGGCATGAACACCGCTGAGACACTAACACCTAAGTGGCAGTGGAGTCAGGTCCTGCCCCATCTCCTCTAAGAAGCCTTCTCTACGTAAGGCCAGGCTACACCGCTCTCTCCCTGCGATACTGAGGGCTCTTGCTGTCCTCATCACCCTCGCCTTTGAATGACCTCCATTCACACGATTCTCCAACTGTCTTCCTGCGTGTGGGCTCCCTCAAATGAGGCTGAAAGTTCTTTCAGGGCCAAACTGTGACATACTCCAGGTACTATTTAGCAGAATGCTTAGGCCCTGGCAGGTGATCAAAACTGTGTCTAGGGCTTCCCTGGTGGCGCAGTGGTTGAGAATCCACCTGCCGATGCAGGGGACACGGGTACGTGCCCCGGTCCGGGAGGATCCCACATGCCGCGGAGCAGCTAGGCCCGTGAGCCATGGCCGCTGAGCCTGCGCGTCCGGAGCCTGTGCTCCGCAATGGGAGAGGCCACAGCAGTGAGAAGCCCACGTACCGCAAAACAAAACAAAACAAAACAAAACAAAACTGTGTCTAGCCAAATACTTTCCAAATCTAATGGGGGGAATGAATTCCAAAGGAGAAAGTTTGGGAAATAAAACAATATTCATAACACCAGCGGGGAGGGTTGGGGAGGGACTCAGCTCTGGTCAATTACTAAAACCCCCGGGAAGGGAGTAACCCTCTAAGCCAGGGCTCTCACTCGTTCTCTCACCACCCACACACCTACTGGAGGCTGTGTACCAGCACTGTGCACGGTGTTAGTGACACACAGACGGCGACCCTTGGGGTTTTTTCCTTCGGTGTCACCACCCTGAATTAGTGGGCTTTGGTCTTCATCCTTAGGTAACCAATTTGGACGTCTTCCCACTGAAACCCACTGCCCTCCCTTTGACCCAGTATGGTACTTCTGCAAATTATGCCTTCACTCTATTTTTAACTGGTCCTTTTTCACTACAAATTTCATCAAAAGATGGTTAAAATGCTTAGTATTCATCAAAGGCCTACATTACCTGCAACTATCTTTTCATAATTCTTCAATTTGGGTGTCCACAGGATTTTCACATAAAGAAAAGCCTTTGAAGGGGAAAGGTAAAGGGTATAAGATAGAAATAGAAAAAAGAACATAGAAAAGAGAACAGATGTCTGAAATAGTAAGACTCTGGCTTTTATATTCTACTACTCTCACAAATTTCCTAAATAATATTTGCCAAGCAAACCAGAGAGTACACTCATACAATGAGATAGTTATACATATACACACAATCTTTGCCTGTTAGTTTCAGATCTCAGTGCATCAATCTGGAACACAAGGTATTGCTTTTCTCTTTAATAGGCAGCCTGACTCCACAGCCAATTTAGGGCCAGAAGAGAAAATCCACAGAGAATCTATAACCTAACCTACAGCCCTATCACTGAAGACAGGACCAAGGGCTAAAAGCTGGTCTTGTACACCTGTTTAGCCACGTAACTGGAAAACTATATGGAAATGGACAATCAGACCTACAGTCTCTTCCCCATCTAGAAATGTATCAAGTCCTAGGAAATGAATAAGGCTCCATTTAAAAATAACAATCAATAAATCTTGTGTGGGACATGAGTTCCTTCTGTGCAAAAAGGAAGAACTGCGTAACAGATTAAGAAATTCCATTTTTACTACAGGTTATCAGAAATGAACTGATAAGTGTATATTCTCCAGTGACAAATAAAATGAATTTTTTTCATAAATGTAGGATTGTTCTTATAGATAAGACTACTACTTGATAGTAACAGGAACTAGCAGGTGTCTTAATAAATTGCAGGCATGTAACAGACCTGGGTCAATATCTATGTTTAAAAGATAAAAAAGGAAGAACCAACTATATGAAGATAAAGTATAGGTGAAAGCACTCAGTTCTACATAAGAATCAGAAGTACTAAACAGACTTCCATTAACGCAAAACAAATGAGATGTAGATCAAGTGTGTAATGAGAATGAATAAAAGGGAAGAGCTTTCCATCCAGCTTGGATGAATTCTCCTCTACTGACTGTGCTGTTGTCAAATGCTTACAGAAATGGAAGTTTGGATCAGCCTCTATGTTCTTATAGTTTTAACTGGGCTGAATATTAAGGAGATGAACTGCTTATGTAAAGTAACATTGCTTTATTTCTAACTTTTACTTGACTGGCAGTTATTTGCTGATTCATACTCATCTGTTAATATTTCTGGTTTGAAAAGGTGAACTGCTTTTCAAAGGTTATAATTTCTTTGCAGGTTATCACAGTACAGTAACCAATGAAGTGTTTAGTTCAAGATCTATTAGATGTCAGAATTCTTTAGCAGGGCTACAAAACGATAGTTTTTATGCCTTCAAAAAAGTCCTATGGAGATTCTTTAAAATGCCCTTTTTCCCTAAAAGGGGAAAACTTCACGTCACACAGTTTACAGGATAAAAAAACACGCATGAAGCCATTTGGGTCAAAAGGGAGGGGGAAACATATACACTTACATCTGAAATAAAGAAACAGGGTAAAAGATTACAAACCAGCTACCAAACAAAATCCAAAACACAGTTCACTATTATGAAATTCTAGAAAGCTTTTAGAAAAATTGTTGGAAAAGTGATGGAACAACTGAATTTTAGAAACCTAAAAACTTCAATTAGGAGAAACTTAAATTGATCTTCACTCTAAGAAATGCAAATTTTCACAAGCCCAAAGCAAGTTTATTTGGAAACAAAAATTTAAAACAAGTAGATTTTTAGAATTGTTGAAAATGCAAAAAGCTCTAACATGATGAAACCCATTTTGTCAAGGATGAAACATTTTACCAAGTAAAATACTAGATCATTGTGTACTAAGATAATTTTTCAAAGTGATATTGTTGCTTGTCAAAATGTCTGTGCATAAAAATTTTACAGCTTTCAACTTCTCATCTCAAAACTACAAATGATCTGTCTTCTGAGTTTCAATGAGTGGGGGGAAAAAAATGGCCTGAAATTCTACAACTCACTGGTAAGACAGTGGGTCAATTCTTTTCTGTAGTTACTATTAAAAGCCATACTCTAAGTAATACATATTACAATTCTCTAAAATGAACTTAGGTAATAAGCAATATTTTGGTGATGTTTTAGTATCTGGTAATAAGAGATATCTAATTCAGTATAAAAATTTTATACAGATTATCTGACTCATATCCAACTAGTTATAAATTATAAAGAATCAGAATAAAATTCTCTTTGATCTTGCAAAAAGATATATATTTGAGAACTCAAAATATGTTCAAAGTACATATTTTCATTTTGCACCCATTAATTATTCAATACACGCTTCAAAGATTAAATCAAGTTTTTAGATGTGACTTTTTTTTAGCTTTAAAAATGATTTTTTTTTAAGTTTTTATTTTATATTGGAGTATAGCTGATTAACAATGTTGTGATAGTTTCAGGTGCACAGCAAAGGGACTCAGCCACACATATACTCGTATCCATTCTCCCCCAGTCTCCCCTCCCATCCAGGCTGCAGAGTTGAGCAGAGTTGCCCCAGGCTCTACATTAGGTCCTTGTTGGTTATCCATTTTAAATACAGCAGCGCACACCTGTTGATCCCAAACTCCCTGACTATCCCTCCCCTATCCTCCCCCACCCTCAACTGTAAGTTCCTTCTCCAAGTCTGTGAGTCTGTTTCTGTTTTGTAAATAGGTCCATTTGTATCATTTCTTTTTAGATTCCCCATTATCTTACCGTATTTCTCTTTCTCCGCCTGACTTACTTCACTCAGTATGACCATCTCTAGGTCCATCCATGTTGCTGCAAATGGCATTATTTCATCCTTTTTAATGGCTGAGTAATATTTCATTGTGTTTATATACCACTAGATGTGACTCTTAACTTAACGATAGTTATAGCCCCTAGGCCGCTATTTAAATGAACAGTGTCATCATTTAAAAGATAACCTGCTACAGTTTCCCCAAGGTGTATTCCTGGTGATATAAAAATGTATTACTTTTGTTACAGAACTTCTTCTTTGTGCATAAATTAGGGAAATACCAGAGCTGAAACAAAAGCAGGTTTGTTTATTTTAGGACATCTTGAAACTTTTAATATGGTAATGTGCCTGTGGAACCTCCCTGAAGGAAACAAAGTAGAGAGCATTTTCCATACTTGTTAAGGATCCTTTCTGTGTTCCTCAGAATATGCTTTGGTAAATATAATCTTCTAACCAGAAAGAATTAACATTTTCTCTAAGGTCCACATTATAAGCAAGACACAGATCACCTAGCGTCCTTACAGTCTCAACTTCCCAGGGTTGCAAAGTTAAACTGAAGATATCATTTTAGGAATGAGACCATTAAGTACATCCTTCTCCTTTTCTTTAAATGATCCGCATAAATTGTACTGTTCTATACAGTAAAATCAATCAGTACTCCATTTTTTAATAGTGCCAGAAACTTCCAGAATCTCCCTTTTCCCCGGCCATGCCTCATCCTCATTTATTATCTTTGATTACATACACCGGGAGGCTCTTGACTCCTCAATGCATTCTCTGCTGCAGCAGTGTCCACGGTGACCTACGTACCTACATGACATGCGCAGCAGCAAGGCAGGCACCTGAATATTATGCGGGTGCCTACAGCCACTGAAATGGTCTTGAGTTGCTCCTATTTCACAGAACAACCAAGCTATTTTGTAGCGGATCAAGACAGACATCTGACAACAGGATGTTCACAGCAGAGCCACCACCAAGAGTGAATCCAACTGATCAGTGGATCTACAATGGAGGAAAGAGGATGGCGCTCAGAGGGCACACTCCTGGGGCTGGTGGAGACGCAAGCTAAACGCAAAGTACCTGTATTTAACAAACTTTTGCTGGATATCAGGCACAGCTGCTAAAAAATTTAGAAATGCTACCAAATTTAAGTGTACTTTGAGGCATTCC
>NW_006784492.1:2464645-2482729 GCF_000442215.2 Lipotes vexillifer
TGGGAAACATGCTGAGAAGCCCTACTACACTTGGAGCCCAAGTGACTACTTACGTATGGAATTCTCCCTAGATCAATGAAATAGACATACTCTTCGAACCTAAAATATAAGTACTTTAAAGACAGGTTAGGGCTTCCCTGGTGGCACAGTGGTTAAGAATCCGCCTACCAATGCAGGGGACACGGGTTCGAGCCCTGATCGGGGAAGATCTCACATGTTGCGGAGCAACTAAGCCCGTGCGCCACAACTACTGAGCCTGTGCACTAGAGCCCGTGAGCCGCAACTACTGAAGCCCGTGCACCTAGAGCCCATGCTCTGCAACAAGAGGAGCCATGCGCCGCAACTAGAGAAAGCCGCGCAGAACAACAAAGAGCCAAAGCAGCCAAAAGTAAATTAAAAAAATAAAAAAGACAGGTTAACAATGCAACATTCCTGAAAAATATATTTAAAATACTGTACTCAGCCAAGTATGATACTCAACGAAGGTGATACATTTGAGATTGGAATTTTACACTAATTAAAACTCTTCCCCTCAAAAAAACAGACTAAAAGACTATCTATAGGGCCCAATACAGGTCAAAACTCTTTAGAACTTCACAGATATGTTCAAATCATAAGTATTAGGTTACAAAGGTAAATGTGAAGGAAGGAAAAAATCAGCAGAAACATTACGCAGCACAGTTCAGAAAGGCATATAAACAAAGATGCAAGAAAAACAGTTAACTATCCAAACACTAAACAAAAAAATCAACTTTCAAACAACTCATGTCAAATATGAAATTGATTATTCCTTTCTTATAGATTCTGGTCAAGTTTTCTGTCATGTGCCGTAGCTGATTTGGGGGTTAGTAATGAGTATTCTACTCAGATGAATATGAAATTAAACAACTCTAAAAAGAAAGAGATTATCATCCCTTGAAATATTTAATAAATTAGAGTAATCTTGTTCTAATGCATCTTTCAGGTACCAGTAATTATAACTACTGGAGTGACTTTTACCTAGAGTTGTGTTATAGACCCTCTGAACATTTATGTTTCAACTATTCAATGACAATGTTAAAGATCTGTGTAACTTATGCAAATGTCACCACCTACAAATCAATTCTCCTACTCTGAGCTCTCAGTCTAATATTTCCAACTACCCAGAGGACATTTCCATTTGAACGTAAGTTAGCTAGGCCTCAATTTGTACAAGAATTGCACATACATGCAACTCATATTTTTTTTTAACAGTTTTTTTGATGTGGACCATTTTTTTAAAGTCTTTATTGAATTTGTTACAATATCACTTCTGTTTTATGTTTTGCTTTTTGGCCAGGAGGCATGTGGAATCTTAGCTCCCCGACCAGGGAGCGAACCCGCATCCCCTGCACTGGAAGGCAAAGTCTTAACCACTGGACCGCCATGCACTCATATTTAACTGTTATCCTTCCTTCAATGTTCTGTCATTCTTTCCCTGAGATAATCTCACATCAATTAATTTCATTCTTCTGCGCTCCCTACATCACCAATCTGTGTATCCTATTATGTTCCAGCAAAATCCCCTTTGGGTCCTTATGTCCTTGGGGGAGGGATGAAGATGAAGCACAGCAGAGCCAACACCACCCAGGCCTCCTACAAAGCTAGTTAACTAGTGCTCTGGCCTGATGGCTGCTCAGAATAATGAAACTCTGAGAAAGGGTTAACTGAAATAGAAGGATGCCTCCCCAGGGATCTGTCATCTTTACTAGAGGAGCAACTGAGGTTAGGAAGGGAGATGGTCACTATGAGGGTGAATTTTAGGTGTCAACTTGGCTGGGCCATGGGTGCCCAGATATTTGGTAAAGGCATTTCTGGGCTGTGTCTGTGAGGGTGTTTTCTAGGGGAGATTAGCATGTGAATTAGTAGACTAAGTAGAACACCGGTGAGCCTCACCCCGTCCACTGAAGGCCGGAGTAGGACAGAAGTCTGAGGAAGAAAGAATTCTCTTTCTCTCTGCCCGTCTTTGAACTGGAATACTGGTCTTCTCCCGCCTTCAGACTGAACTGGAGGTACCCCATCAGCTCTCCGGGGTCTCAGGCTTCCACGCGCAGGTTGGAACTACACCATCAGCTCTCCTGGGTCTGGACTTCTCCGGCTCCACAATCACATGAAACAGTTCCTTACCTCCCCACCCTCCACCCCACCCCTATCCCATTGGTTCTGCTTCTCTGGAGGACCCTGACTAACACAATCACTTAAGACAGAGCAGGCCTGCCTCTTTCATCTGTCTTCTAACGGGCCTACTAGTGGTATTAACGTTTGCTTTTATTACAGGTAAAACATCTATGCACATAACGCTTTTCAGTTATAAAACACAAAAATGTAGTAAGTACCACCCAGCCTAGAACACATTACCATTTATTTGTCCACCTCCCCACCCCATCCCACCCCATCCCACTGCCTCCCCATCCAACAGTGGCTACTAACCTCTGTCATTTCTTTGATTGTTTTAAAAGATAAAACTTGTCACAAATGCAGATTTGCTTAAACAATGTATTTTTCAGTTGTATTTATTCTTGAGCGCTGTAAAAATGGTATTACAATGTATATAATCTCCTGGGACTTCCTTTTTTTCCTCAGCATATGTTTCCAAAATTCACTCATGTTGTATGCAGAAGTTTATTCACTTTTACTGTTTTAAAATACTCCATTGTATAAATACCATATTTCATTCAATCTCCTGTCAATGAACATTTGAGTTGTTTCCAATTGCTATTATAAACACAACAGCTATGAACAGTCTGGTATATGGCTCTTGGTACACATTTCTCCTGAGGATATATACCCAAAAGTGGGA
Source organism: Lipotes vexillifer (assembly GCF_000442215.2). Lineage (NCBI taxonomy): Eukaryota > Metazoa > Chordata > Mammalia > Artiodactyla > Lipotidae > Lipotes > Lipotes vexillifer. The sequence continues at coordinate 2,467,464 of NW_006784492.1, forward strand.
CTGTCAAGTTATAGGATATACAAATGCTGAACTGTGCAACATAATGTAAAATTATTTCCCAAAGAGGTCATACCAGTACTGCACTCCAATCAGCAACGTATGTAAGTTATCCCTTAATCTACATCCTCTCTAATACATGGTACTCAGAGACATGAATTTTTGTCACTGTAGTAAATGTAAAAAAAGAAAAATACCTCACGGAGATTTAATTTGCATTTCCCTTATCATTAGTGACAAGCACCTTTTCATATACTTATTGGCTATGATTCCTCGTATCTGAACTACTTGTACACAGTTTTTACTCATTTTTCTGTTGAACTGTTTTTTGTGGCCTTCTAGAAGTTCTTCATATAATGGACACTAATCCCTCACCAGTTATATATGCCAGAAGTATTTTTCCCAGTGTGTGGCTCATCATTTTCTTTATGCTATCCTTTGATAAAAAATTCTAACTTTAATATGCTGAGTTTATCCATCTTCCCTTTTTATGGCTGGCACTTTCTGTGCCTTAAAGACTTTGCTACTCAACGTGTGGTGCATGCACCAGCAGCATCAGCATTCCCTGGGAGCTTGTTAGAAATGCAGACTCTGGGACTTCCCTGATGGCGCAGTGGACTGCGCTCCCAATGCAGGGGGCCCAGGTTCAATCCCTCGTCAGGGAACTAGATCCCACGTGCATGCCGCAACTAAGAGTTCACATGCCACAACCAAGGAGCCCACCTGCCTCAACTAAGGCCCGGTGCAACCAAATAAATAAATAAAAAGATTTAAAAAAAGAAATGCACTCTAAGACATCACTCCAGAGCCACTGAATCAGAATCTGCATTTTATCACGTCCCCCAGATAACACACATACTTTTAAAGTTTGAGAACACTGTCTTCAGATATCCTTCCTTACCTCAAGATCAGAAAGATACTTGTCTGTACTTTCTTTTGAAAGTTTTCAAGTTTCTCTTCTCGCATTTGTGGCAGACTGCAATACTACTGTTCCCAACTATCCTTTTCCTTCCCTTATCCATACCTTTACCCAGCAGGTCTCTACTGTCACCATGGTACAGACTGGCAGCACCTCCCTGAAGCCTCAGTACATGCCCCTGCACTGCTCCCTATGACTGGTCAGACGTAACATACACCAGGTCCAAAAAGATGCTTTAAAAGAGATCATGGATTCAGCCTGGCCTCTTCTGGTATCACAGAACAGCATGGGCTCCAGAATGAGAAGACACCTAAAACAGAGCCACGGCAGCCAATTCACAGCAGCCAGTATGTGATGTGAACCAGGAAGAAATGTTAGATGTTTTAAGTCACTGAGATTTGGGGGTTTGGTCATCAAAGTACAACCAAAGTAAAGTCTAATAAAATATTCAAGTGCTTAACCCACCCACAAGTTACCTATGTCTAGAATTAGTGAAGTGGAATTGTGAAGAAGGCATCTAATTTCATTTTTTTTCTACAAGGAAAATCAACTGTCCAGCATCACTTACGGATCAGCCCTCCACCCCCATCTGTAGCACCACTTCTCTCCCGTATCAAAGTTCCACATAATCACAGGTCTTGTGCTCAGTATACTCATCCCACACCAGCACCATGCTGTCTTCATCACTAGACCTTTCCATGAAGTCTCGAGATTTTCCTCCAGACGTGTCTTCCCAATCTTGGCCCTTTGCTTTTTCTTATAATTTTAGAATCAACCACCACATTCTATGAGAAACCCTACTGGGATTTTAATTGGAAATGCATTACATATACAGATCAATCTGAGGAGAACTGACTGCTTTGCAGTACTGAGCAAGGGCCATTTCTCCATTGAACTGGATCTCCTTTTATGTCCTTCAAGTAAGTTTTAATTTTCAACACAGAGACCGTGGCTATTACCTATTAGATTTACACCCAGACACTAGGTTACAGATTCTCTTAGGTCTTCTGCACAATCACGGTCTGCGCATGACAACAGTTCTGTGTTCCCAGCATTCCAGTCCCATTAACGCTGTTCTCTCCTCGTGTGGGCTGGTGCTGGGGACCACGGTGAGGAGGAGTAGTATCAGTGGGCACCCTTTGTCTTGTACAAGATTATACAGGAAATGTTTCCACACTTCCTCACTAAGACGGGTGTCTCTCTAAGTTTTCTGTAGACATTCTTTATTAGTTAAGAACATTTCCTTCTACTTGACATTTGCTAAGATCACAGATATAACTCAGTCATCTATATCTAGAATTAGTGAACAAAGATACTTTCTTCCTTACAACATAAGCGTGCTTTTCTTCCAGCAACGGCAGAAGCAGCTTACGTTTCCTGAATCCTTACTATCTACGTGTTCCCTTTTTACAGATGATGAAAATGAAACTTAGGAAATTAATTTCCCCAAACAGCAAGAAAAGAGGAAGAGTTCGGATTTGAAAGCAGACTGAGCTAACGCCAGGGTCAAGCTCGTCACCACCACAGAACATCTGATAACAACTCACAACAACCCAGAAGGATCCTTCTGGCCCCAAAGGGGACTTTGGCAGCAATGGTCTCATCTAACTCTGGCTTTCCAGGAATTACACACTTTGCTCTAATGGAGTCCAATATGACCACGGATTCTGTGAAGGGTCCTTCAAATCATCAAAGCAGGGCAAATCAACAGGGGAAAGAGAGAAGTAACATAAAATGAGATGAGAATTTAAATTCACATTAAATAGGTTTCACATTTTTGAGAATGAGCTATTGCTCTGAGGACCTCAATGTCACTGATAAATACTTGAAAACAGGCAAACAGATGGCTAAAGAAAACCAAGGAAGTCTCAACCACACCAAGAAAATAGAAGGTTAGCATCGATACCACGTGAAATAATGTAAGTTTAAGGAAACCAGTGTGTCTAACCTGGGACAGAAAAGCTTATGGCGCACTGTAACTCTGTTGACCACCCGAGCCCACCCCTGCCACACATACATACATATTACATACACAGTGGGGGGGGGGACGGGGGGAGGGGAGTCACAAAGGGGACAGACTTATCCTGTATTTCTCCAGAAGGCTAACCAATGAATCAAATCAAATCAGTCAAAATTTTTCTAAGAAAAATACTGTCCAACTGTGGCAGATGCTGTGATGTACCAGCCAGACCCACAACTGAAGGACACGTTGGGAGTGCTGTGCCAGCCCCTCAGGGACTGCCTCAGCTGCAGGGAGCTGTCCCTTCCAGCGTCCTGACCCTTCCCAGGACCGCCCCACATCTTATGACTGACTGTCGAGAGTACACAGGTCCAACCTGGGGCAACTCTGAAGGGCTGTTCTAGCTCCACAGCTCCCCATGGGGGGTGCCAAGGCTGTGACTGGGCCTGCAAAGCAGCCCAGCTTCTCCCTTCCTTCTGCAGGTTCTGCAGGTGTGGCCCCCAGGCGTACTTCTTTTTTTTTTTTTTTTTAATATCTACTTTATTTGGCTGTGCCAGGTCTTAGCTGCAGCATGTGGGATCTTTGACCTTCATTGCGGCATTCGGGCTCTTTAGTTGCGGCGTGCGGGATCATTTAGTGGCGGCATGTGGGATCTAGTTCCCTGACCAGGGATCAAACCCAGGCCCCCTGCGTTGGCAGAACAGTACCTTAGCCACTGGACCACCAGGGAAGTCCCTCCCAGGGGTACTTCCTAATCAACTTTCTGCATGCTAAACTGTCTGCAGCTGCTTTCCAGAGAACCCACCTACCAAAGAACTCATAAAGGAACCAACTGCCCCATCAGATTCACGACCCCCTTAATCACTGTTAAATATCAGAAACAACCACCATTTGGTGTATGTTTACTCTGTGCAAGACACAGTGGGGGACACAAGGCAGCTTAACCTGGAAGGTAATGGTGGCGTGTTGTCTAGTAATTTTAAAGCTAAGAGAATGTGTTTTCAGCACATGCATGAAATGATCATCCTCACACATTGCTTGCTCTGCAGAAAAACCAGAATCCACCATTCCACTCTATGGAAACTCTATGTCTTATGTTTAAGAACATGAATATGCTCATCAAAGCTCTAGGCAACGTAATCACTTTCCATTAGCAACTCTTCTTCGCTCTCTTACAAGCACTACTCATTTTCAATCTACCTCTGTTCAGGCCCTAATCCAATGACTGATGTCATTATGAGAAGAAGAAAATGTGGACCAAGACACACAGAGAATGTCACACAAAGACAAAGGCGAAGGCTGGACTGCTGTGCCCACAAACCAAGAAATGCCAACGACTGCCAGTAACCACCAGAAGTTAGGAGAGGGACCCAGAGCAGGTCCTCCCTCAGAAGCTCCAGAAGGAACCAACCCTGCTGACAACATCTGGACTGCAGACTTCTGGCCTCCAGAACTGAGAGAGAACGTCTGTTGTTCTAAGCCACCTAGTTTGTGGCACTTTATTACAGCTGCGCCAGGAAACAATACAGCACCTCTGCAGCACTTCCTACCCCACATATGACTGCAACTGCATTTATTCTGCCACAACTTTTACCTTGGCACAAAGTATACAGGGATGTGACAGTGGGGAGCATCGGAAGCGTGCCGTCTTCATGTTCAGAGATCGGTCTGCTAACCCAGTGTTGTGCAAACATTTCTCAAAGTAGCAGCACCCAGTACCATATCTGAGACAGGCTGAAGGGGCACAGGTGAGGGGGGCGCCTGGCCAGACACGCCTCCCCGTCGCCCCATCCTCTGCCTCATGCCCTAAGTACCTGGGCTCTCTAGAATTCTTTTATTCATCCGTTCATTCAATAAATCTTTGAGCACCTACTTTGTGTAGACACTGCTTTCACAGCATGAACAAACACTGAGCTCAACCAAACCTCCTCATTTTATGGATTAAGAAACTTAAGCATGTATTCGGGGTCCCAGGTGAGTCAAGACCAGGGCCACTGTGGGCCTAGGTCCAAAACTGGTGCCCTTTCCATCACACCATCCACCCCTCATCTAACCTGTAGCCTTGCCATCAGATAATTGTAAAGAGTCAAAGCCAAGCCTTCCTACTTTGCATTTAGCGTCTCCTTTGAATCAGTTCCTGGTTCAGCCATCACTGCTCACTGTCCCCACAGGCCCAGAGGCATCTCGAGAAGCTGACAGACCTGACTCCCAAGCCAGAGAGAAAGGGAGACCAGCCCTGCCCCACCGCAGCCAGTGCAGACTGCAGGGCGCGACCTGAGCCTTCTCAAGGTGATCGCCGGCCCGCCCTGGCAAGGCCCAAGTGAGTTCCACTCAGAGGAGCTGCGGGTTCCGAGACAGCTTCTATCACATGGCTGGTGAAAAAACTTGGAAACACTGTTCTTAGATGTGCAAGTGTGTTTTTGGAAACAGGAGAATGAAATGCAGGGGGGAAAAGTGTAAGATCTAAGGGCAAAAACATGTGCCTGACACACATACCAACATAGTAAAAAGAAGCCCCTGAGCGGCACCGGAAGGTCCTCAGACGGCCTGTTGCCAGTGAAGGGCCAAGCCTGTTCCTCAGCTCTGGAGCCCTGTGCACTGATCAGGCCAGAAGCGGACTGGGGCCGGGAGTGGGCAGGGAGGGGACGCGTGCCAAATCATGTGACTACCACAACAGAACGAGCTGTGTGTCAACCAGAAAACCCTAGATAATGGACGGCCGCGTGGAAGCTAGGTCCACTCCCCGGCTTAGAACTGGGAAAAGGAAGGTAAGAAATTCTCACAGTCGTTTCATCAAGGGAAGGTTGCAAGATGAAAGCAAGCCCCGAGAGGCGAGCCTCTGAAGGTCAGAGTCACTCGCCTGCACTAACTGTGTCCAATCTTCTAAATGTGTGCTTCTTCCTACTGCCTGGCCGCATCCACAGAGAAGCTACATTATAACTCTGGTTGAAAAGGCTGCATTCTTGTCCTGATGAGACTCACTTAAAAAACAAAAAACAGTATAGGGAAAGTCCCCACTCTACAGACCACCTCCAAGACCTGTTCACTCCTAAAGCCACGGCCGTCGGTCACACGGTGGCAGGCCTAGTTGCTCTCTGGTACTTTCGCTCAAGCTCTAGAGACCACAACTGTTACCACCCTCTCGGCCCTTCCTCTGCGGGCCCCTCCTCTTCCCCAGCTCTCCGCCCAGGCCTCACACTTCTCTGTTTACATTCACTTCCTCCTTTGAAGCCATCCAATAGCAAAACCTGAGTCATGACAATGTAATTTAAGAGTTTCTAGCAGCCATATTAAAAAAAAAAACAGATGAAATTAATTTTCATAATATACTTTAACTCAACAGACCCAAAATATTATCACTCCAAATATAATCTAGGTAAAAGATCATTAATGAGCTATTTTACATTCTTTTTTCGCATACTAAGTCTTCGAAATCTGGTGTTTGTGACACTTACAGAACATCTCGAGTCAAACCAGCCTCATCTCACATGCTCAGAAGCTGCATGTGGCTCATGGCTACCTTATTGAACAGCACAGGCCTAGCTGATCTCCACTCCCATGACTGTAATCTCTACATCTGCCTAGAGATTACTCCAAACTTTCTCTCACCCCCACTTCTCTCTCATGAACCCAAAACTTACAGAGCCATCAAGCTACTAGATGGTGTCTGAGTGGCATCTCAACTTACAACATCTCTTAAAAAACACAAACGAAAAGCCACAAATTCTTACCACCACCATCCTTGCCAGGACCTTCCCAGTGTCGGTCAAGGGCAACTCCATGCTTCCACTGCTCAAGTCAAAAGCTCTGGCATCATCCTTAACTCCTCCTGTTTCTCTCACATTCCAATCCAACCCGTCAGCGAATCCTCTCCGTTCGTTCCACCTTCACAACGATGCACCATCGGGGTCTTCCACTTGCTCTGCCCTCGCCCTGAATAATGCTCTGCTCCTCAGACAGCCCCACGCCTTTCTCCCTTTTCCCCTCAGGTCTCAGCTCAAGTATCGTCTTACCAGAGAGCCCTTTCCTGCCCACCCTAAACACAACACCCCTCCGGCCTACTTCATTTTCCCGCTCAGCACGCATCTGCACTTGACCCGTGGACCCATCTGCTTGCCTCCCCCACCCGCCCCAGCGCTGGATGGTGTGGTGGCCATGGGCTGGTCAGGCGGCCCCTCGAGACGGCCTGCCGTGGGGAGCCCAGCTGACTGAGAGCCTCCACTTGCTACAACGGTGGCAAAGACATCAGGTCGCACGTCCCTCAGGCTGCTCCCAGCAATGCTGACCAGGAGGGGGTACAGATCTGACCTGCCGAGCAGCCAGCAGCCTGGCCAAGACTGTCTCCAAACTGCCCTGGCCCGAGGCTGCTCTGGCCTGCCCTCCCCATCTCTTCCTCCCTCCCTCCTGCTCCTGCTCCCTCCGTCCCGCCCCTGTGTAAGTCTCGTGCACGTCTAACCATCTTGGCATCTAGGCATAGGACACTGTGAGCAGACAAGTGCCGTGTCAACCAATGAATCTCTAGGAAGAGCCGGGCAGTGGCAAGTACATTAACTTGAAGTTGCAAGACAGGAGTTGGGGCTCCTGCTCTGCCATGTACTACGCGTAACCTTAGGGGAGTTTCTTGAGACCTCTGAGCTGCAGCTTCATCATCTGTAAAATGGAGATAACACCTCCTCTCTCAAGAGCTGTCAGGAGGATTAAAGGAAGCACTTTACCTAAGGTCCCTAACGAAAGGCCTCACATACAGGAAGTGCTTTAACAAGCGGGAGCTCTTTCTCCTCCCTACCCGTTTCCTAACAGCTACTTCTAAGAATCCCTTACCCTTCCCCTCACCACAAACTCCGACCACGATTAAACTAAATAACGCCCCAAATAACCCTAAATACCCGCAGGCCTACTTCAGAAAATACCCAGCCTAATGCCTAAAATTATTAAATCTAATAAAGCCGCCAAGAAAATTTTCAATATGATCAATGATAATTTAGAGAAGTTAGAAACTTGTTCGTCAGCTTTTGTTGTGTTTTGTTTTAGGCTCTGCCCAGGTTACAGAGGTTTGTCACACAAGTCCACCAAAACATTATGTATAAAAATGTTTACCGTGTTACAAGAACAACATGGAAACCCACTCCATCAACTAATCAAATAAATTCTGGTGCATTCATACCACAGAATACTGGGCACATTAAAAAAAAACAGTGGGGCTTCCCTGGTGGCGCAGTGGTTAAGAGCCTGCCTGCCAATGCAGGAGACACGGGTTCGAGCCCTGGTCCGGGAGGATCCCACATGCCACGGAGCAACTAAGCCCGTGAGCCACAACTGCTGAGCCTGCGCTCTAGAGCCCGCAAGCCACAGCTACTGAAGCCCGTGAGCCTGAAGCCCGTGCTCCGCAACAAGAGAGGCCACCGCAGTGACAGGCCCATGCCCTGCAATGAAGAGTGGCCCCCGCTTGCTGCAACTGGAGAAAGCCCACGCACAGCAACAAAGACCCAACACAGCCAAAAACAAATTAAACAAAACAAAACAAAAAAAAACAGTGAAGCAGATCTGTACACGAGGCAGGTCTATACGTGCTGATACGGAAAGTGCTCCAAGATACAAAGTTTAGTGTTTGTTTAAACGAAGAACACTCTCTACCATGACTCCAATTTTTAGAAGTACAGGCATAATTTTTTCTATGACATCCGAAAAGCTTATCAGTGATTTTTCAAAATGAGTACAGGATGGGAAGGGGAGTGAAAGAGAACACTTACTATTCATCTTATAACTTACTGCTTTTTTAGATTTAACATGGACTCTTTAAAAAATAAATAGGCTTTATAAAAGTTACTTATATTCAAAACAATGTTTTGGTAAATCATACAAAACATATTTTGGTAGTTTTAAATTGAGCTTTACATCTTATAAAAACAAGAAACTCCTTCGATGGCACCAGCAAAAAACTATTAACAATACAATCAGTAATAATTATCTATGGTGGTAATCAAAGGAAGCAGTGGCAAAAACAACAACCAAAAAAAGGACCAAAAATGTGTCTATTCAATTTCAACTTTCTCCTGATCATTCTGTAATGTATAAAAATAACTGAATCACTATGTTGTGCAGCAAAACTCATATAATATTGTAAGTCAATTATACTTCAATAAAAAAAATTTTTTTCAACATTCTCACCATTAAAATCTTCAGGGAAGATGCTAACAAGGAGCTAAATGTTAATCAGACGCCCAAGAAAAAGCTATAGTGACTGAAGAAGACAAGTAAGGAGCCTGAATAAATCCCCAAGCTGGGTAAACAGTTTTGAAATAGTTATGTACTGGCTATTAGGATTCCACAGGTACTCTGCAAAATGTAGTTGAGCTAGAAACAAACTCCTGGCTGAAAGGGAAAATAAATCCCTCCCCACTTTCTACCTCCTCCTGTTATTGAGGTAACAACCACATTACCAAAAAAGAAATCTGGAAACGTGCTGAGGCCCATTTCTTTACACTTATTTATCTCCACGTGTGACTGACTCATCTGACATCAGTGTGTGCTGAGTGACCGCTCCCTGTGCCAGGCACCATAAAGACTATAGACACACAGTGCCTAGGTTCGCTTCCTGTCACCAGAGAACCACATACATGTACAGACGTGTACACACACACACACACACACACACAACCTGCATTCACAGAACTCACATTCCTTCATCACTCTAGCTAGGAACACACACACAAAGCAACACATTCTCAAGCATTTTTGCAATTATTAATCTTCTAACTGTCCTACTGCTTTTATTTCTAATTGATACTAATTCATCCACTGGGATAGGCCTATCATCCCCAATTCTTTGGGGCAGGTTTTAAGAGAGATTTATTAGGAATATAATAATTCCTAAGAATATAATAGGAATATAATATTTCCAATGATTTTTTAAAAGCTCATAATCATCAATATAGTCAACGTAAGTTAAATAGCAATTAATACATATTCTTATGTTGCTGCAAGTAGGGAATTCCATATTTTGTTAGAACCAGAGATACCACTTTTTAAGGTTTCTGGATACAACCTGTCAATCAGTAACACATATAAACTTAAAAATAGTACCTAAATATTTAATTAAAAGTTTCACAATGATAGCTGGTTTTCCTCCCCTAGCTTCTCCCTGTCTAGTCACAAGGCAAGACTGCTGAGCAGACAAAGGAAAAGATAGAGAACTACAGAGAAAGCCTAGTGGCAAGAAAAAGCTTTGGAGATGACTTCAAAAACAAAATTTCAACAGTCATTCCAAATACTAAATAAGAAGATTCTACTGCTTAATATATAATTACAAGATATAAGATTAAAACGAAAGCATGTGTTTTACAGAAAAATAACATATAGTATAACAACTGACAATCCATTTTCCACTTTTGTAAGCCACTGCAAAAAACCTGGCTCACTTACAGAAAGGTTTCCTGTCTTCAGAATAATTTAGGACCACCATCATGAATCTGCTTATGCAAAAGCTCCCTCCAACCAAATACTCACTTTTCTGCTAATTCCCAAAACTAACGAAAGAGTGAAGATGGAGAGACCAGACGATTTTCTTTTTCCTTTACACAGAAGCCAGAAATAAATCTGTGAACACTGTTACAGTAACCAGCATATACAATCAACCAACATACTGTGCTAACACATATATATGGAATCTAAAAAAAAAAAAAAAAAATGGTTCTGAAGAACCTAGGGGCAGGACAGGAATAAAGATGCAGAAGTAGAGAATGGACTTGAGGACACGGGGAGGGGGAAGGGTAAGCTGCGACGAAGTGAGAGAGTGGCATGGACATATATACACTACCACATGTAAAATAGATAGCTAGTGGGAAGCAGCCTCAGAGCACAGGGAGATCAGCTCAATGCTTTGTGACCACCTAGAGGGGTGGGAAAGGGAGGGTGGGAGGGAGATGCAAGAGGGAAGAGATATGAGGATATATGTATAGCTGATTCACTTTGTTATAAAGCAGAAACACACCACTGTAAAGCAATTATACTCTATAAAGATGTTTAAAAAAAAAATCAACATACCCAACCACTAGTGTTCTCTACACCTGCCCCAACTAACAGCTAAAAGCTGCCACTTACTGGGCACTTACTACGTGCTGGGCCCTGTTCTGAGTATGTCGTGTGGATTCATGACGCTCTCATATAAAGCCATTCCAACCCCACTCCCCCTCTGCTAAATTCAGAGAATGTAGAGTGATTGAGTTAACTCAATCAAGCATTTAAATCAACAAGTACTATGTGAAAGACTACATTACACACTAGAGGGAATCAGCAATGGATAAGATTTTCCTCTCTCCCCTTAACGAGTCTGTAATCCATGTAAAGAATAAACTAAGTCAAAAAGAAAAAATAGCTGAGTGTAAGTATCGTCAAGCACTGTGTGGGAGAATAATGAAGAGTTAATTCTGAAAATCAGGGGAAGCTTCTTTCATAGAAGTAGAAGCATTTAAGCCAAGCTTTCATTCAGTATTAAGGATTTTGATAAGAAAAAGGCAGAAAGGACATTCAAGAGTAAAGTCGTCAGACCAACAACCATGAAAGTGGCCAGAGATCTAGTGCTGAAATACCAGGTAACAAGAGAGAGGCAGTACAATATGAAGCTAAAAGTTAGAATGAGGCCGGATGGCAGGTCTTAGAATGCTTTTCTAACCCCTTAACACTAATTCTCAGCCGGCCAGGGGGTGATGCCTCCAAGGTGAAAATCTGTAGGAGTAAGCCTACTGGACAGCACTGGGTCATAACCCCAGGCGTGATGGAACGGGGTGGGGGGGGGGCGGTGTCAAGAACCACTGGTATATACCTGGGGGGCAGGGCATGATACGATTTCATTTACATATTGAATAATTCTGGGAACAGAACACAGGAGGACTAGAGAGACTAGATACAGGAAGGCCAGTCAGCAGGCCTACAGGAACAACCCCCATAAGAACTGACAAGAGCCAGGGAGGGCAGGGACAGGGGAACTGTGGAGAAAAACAAAAGCAAAAACAAAAAGGTTGATGGAAAAGACACATGGAGGCAGACCTGGTAAAAATCTGGTCAAGAAAAGGAAGCCTCAAAAAGTTTCCAGCCTGGGTGACAAGCAAGACCAACGTGCTGTGAAGTAATATCATCTTATTACCTTTATCTGAACAAGGACATGCAGTACACAAAGAATAGCCACTCTAAGTGGCAAAGCATTTCACAAAATAAAGAATCTGAAGTTCCAGAGAGATTTAACTGACCTGCCCATGGTGCCCCAGGGGTGAGGAGATGAGCCAACACACAAACCTGAGTCTTTCAAATCCAGGTCTAAATAAGTGCCCTCAAAAGCAGTTTACTTTTTATGAGTATAATAAATCTCCAAAAAAGTTTCAAACAAAAAGCGTGTAATCTGCTGAGAGTGCAATTACATTTTAAAGGTAAGGAATATTTTAAAACGTATGCTCTGATCCCCTCTCCCAAGAGACAGGGTGCAGTGACTTCAGTCAGCATTGCTGGTTCATGGACCCTGAAAGTTTCCACACACGTGGGAGAGGTGGTTGTTTGTACTTTGTATAAAAATACCACTTGGTATTTTGTGAGAGATTAAAAATAATTGAAAAGAAATATGCTAAGTATTAACCATCTTCAATATAATAAAACCTCATTCCCAGTGCTGTGGTTGGTACTGATGTTTGTTATTAAAATCGTTTATAATAAGGTGGATTACAGACTTTGACTTTATTCAGCAAACATTTGAACATTTTCACGGTTAAACCCCTGAGCAAGGTGTTGGGGATAAAATAGTGACAGGGTCACCACAGCCAGAGTATTACATACACAACACGTGATATAGGCAATAACGAAAGTAAAAATAGAAGATTATGACTGCAGAAATGAATAATTCACTTTGACAGGATTTCCAAAGGGCTCCAGAGAGGACATAAAATCAGATGTGGACTTTTAAAAAGTGGAGTGGGTGGAAGTGAGACGGGGCATTCCAGTCAGAGAAAAAGTTATAAGGGAAGAAGGGATGAAGCAGCCTGGCCTGTTCAGAGAACCAAGAGTAGTCTCATTTGGCGGGACAGTGTGGAAGGGGAACCGAGAAGACAGGTAAAGTTCAGAGATGACCAGCGCCAGACTGTGAGGGGCCTTGAATGTGATGCTGCTGAGTCTGGTTCTGGCCTCCAAACAACAGGCGGTCAGTCCTTAGAAGCATTCTGAGCCAGAGGCTAACAAGATGCAATCTAGATTTAGGAAAGATGACCTGACAGCCAGGCAAAGTGCAGACAGGAAGGGACGGGGAGGGGCCTAAGAAAGCTTTAAGCCAAGAGAGGAATCTGAAGCTTGGACACACTAGCACTACCTAGTATTTTAAAAGGGACTGAATGTTGGCATAACAATGTCACATCTCCCCTCACTTGATCATTCCAACCATGCCACGGGACAGTTATCTTCCCATTTTAGAGATGAGAAAACTGGCCCAGAGGCCATGAACTGCTCCAAGTCAAATGCTGCTGAAACAGGGAGAACAACCCAGGCTCAGACTTTCCACACAATGCAAAATAAAAACAACCCTACTGCTTTTGAAAAGTGCTACTATAAAATAAAGCACAGAGTGATCTATGGTATTATTAAAGAAGCGCTAAAAATCCATTTAATTTTCTTAAATGTTTGCAACTTGTGTAACAAATAAGCTAATTGTCCTTAAAATAGTTACAGATTTGCCTTATGTTGATGCCATGGTAAAGACTGGTACTTTTCTTTAAAAACACAACATTTGTACCTCTAATTCTACTTTCTACAAAGTTAAATATTGAAGAGTAATATTCTCTCCTTCCTTCAATGTTTCAGTGGCCAAACTGGCATTTCACTGATGACACAGGCTTATATAAAAACCATAATATATGTGCCCAAACTGAAGCAGTAAATATTTTTTGAATTATTAAAAATTCATTATTTATCAAGTACAGCAACTGAATACAGAACACTGCAAGAAGCTTACCTATAGGTATGCAAAGGCACAATTTCAGAAATAATTTTTGCTACCAAGAAATGTCATAAAGATCCTGAGAACGAACCATTTATGAGTGGATCAATCCAAAATAACCGATGAGAGAATATTTGACCTTCAGGCTGCAAAGTGATAGATTCCCGCCCCCGACCACCACCACGTCGGATTCGAAGTCTATGAAATGGTCAAGGTGCTCTGGCCCCGGTCTTATTGCACAGGAGAAACCTACCTTAGGGATTAGGGATTTGATTGTATAGTTAGTTTTATCCACGGCATCACCTATTATCAGAACTGCTTGCCCCGACCTCTTCACCAATCTCCTACCACTGTTTTTTTTAAACAAGCAAAGACCCAGACATTTAAAGCTCAATCTTAGGAACCTGGCCGAAGTAGCCGACCTAGATATCCAAGAATCCAACCCAGATATTTACTAGCAGAAACCACATTTAGTTAAACCATTCCAAAGAACCACATGTCCCCCTATCCGCTTAATCTCCTACACTTTGTACTAGGTGAGGTCTCCATTGCTTGTCTATGGAGGGCAAAAAGTGAAAGGTGGCGAAAGTGAAATCAAAACCGGCTTCTGCCAGGATTTGGGTGGGGGGGAGGTCCACCACCAACAGTTCGGCAGGCCCGTTCAACTGCGCACCGTCCGCTAAATCCTGGGGCTGCAGACATTTCCCTCGCGACCGGCCGTTCCTCGGGCGCGGAGTAGCGGAGAGCTCCGAGGGTCTGCCGGGGACGCGTGTGCTTGGAGCCGGCCCGAGCCGGCTCAGGCCCTCCCGCGCCGCGGCCGCGGGTGACTTTGCGTGCCAGTCCCTCCCGCGGGCGGCCGTAACCTTCGCCGAACCTTGCGCCTCAGGGCCCGCCCCACCGGCAGGGCCCGCCCCGCGCGCGCAGCGCCACAGGCCCGCGCGCCCGTCCGTCCGCGCCGCCCCGCCCCTCCCCTCCCCCGCCGGCGGCTTCCCTTCCCGGGCCCCTAAAGGACAATGCAAGAGGGGAGGGGGCGGAGGGACGCAGCTGGGCGAGGGCAGCGCCGCGAGCGCCCACCCGCCAGCCGGCCGGCCGCTCCAGGTGTCCCGCGGCCGCCGCACTCTGGGCGCCGCACCCCGGCCGCACGTCCGCTCCCCACCTCGCTGCGCCTCCCCCCAGAGAACCGCTCCCAGCGCGGCGACACCCGCCCATTGTGCGGACTCATCGTCCGCCCCGTGCGCCGGCGCCCGGCTCCCCAGGGCCGGGGTTCCCCGGACCGGCAGCCCACCGCACGCCCGGGATCCGGCCGGGGTCCTCGCGGAGCCCGCGGCCCGGCGAGGCGGCCCGTCCTCCCTCAGGCCGGTTCCGGAGACCCTCGGCCGCGGTGGCGGCCCGCCCCAGCCGCCCGAGGGGCCGCGGCC
>NW_006784492.1:2482746-2496073 GCF_000442215.2 Lipotes vexillifer
GCGGCCGGGCGTCGCGGCGGCTGGCGGGGGCGCCTCCTCGCTCCGAGGGCTCCGAGCGGCTGCCGAGCGCCGGGCAGCCCTGGCCTGCGCCTTACGTAAAGCGGCGGCGGCTCCGGCGCCACTCGGCGAAGGGCGGGAGGCGGCGCACCGCGGCCGCTCCGCTCCGTTACCCGGCAACTGGCCTCAGCGCCCAGCCAACCAGGCGCGCTCCATATCCTTCCGCCCAGGAGCCGGGATTACATCAGCGCCATCGCCCCGCCCCGGCCCCGCCCCTCCGGCCGGCGCTGGGCTTCCCGACGCGGGCGGGCGAGCGGAGGGTCCTGGAGCCTGGCGGAGCTCTGCTGCTGCTGGTGGGCGCTGGGAGTCGCCGGGAGGCTGGAGGACTGGAGGCAGGAGCCCACCCGGTGTGCGGGGCGTAGGAGCGGAGACGCCCCTTGCGGAGGGGCGAGTGGGGCTCCTAAACTCCGCCGCCGCCCCTCCCCGCCTCCAGGCTGCCTCGGTCCCCGCCTTCCCGGCACACGCTCCACCTGTCTGCGGCCCCCTCGCCGCGTCCTGGGATGGCTGGAGTGGGCGGTTTAAAATACAGGCTTAAAAAAAAAATTTTTTTTTTTAACCTAGAAGACAAGCTAAAGAAATGTGACATGGCTCTTTTTATTAAGTAGGCAAAAATAAATTCTGGAAGATTCGGAAGTGGGAACCAAAAATGTGCACTAACCTTTTAATCAAAGTCTCTTCACACCCACCCACTTTTCTTAAATGTGATTCGTAGGTCTGTCCTTAAAAAGGCAAATAAGTATCACAGGCGCCAGAGAGAAAGGAGCCTTGGAGACTGCCTATTTACTTAAGAGGGAACGTGACCTGCCTGGGGGTCATTCTTCATTGATTTATTTGTTGAGCACCTACTACGTGCCAGGCACTGAGCTTTCCTTTCAGAACTTGCGAAGCAAGGTTCCCGCACCAGCTCCCCGGCATAGGAGAAGCTGACATACAGGCTGGGAAGGGGCAAACTGGATATTACAGGCTGGGTGGGTGCTGGAGGGATGGACCACGAACTATTTGCACACTATCTACAAGGTGCTTTTCTGTACACCTGTGTTTTGTTCTTAAGAAGAATCCTGGGTCAAGGCATTATCGTCCCTATCTCACAGGAGAGAAACCCGAGGCTCAGAGAAAGTAAATGATTTCACCTAAGCTTTCCTGCTCCGGAAGAAGTGAGGTCTTCTGACTTCCCCAAACAACACTGCCTCTTGCAGGATTTGAGCCCAGGCTCCTGGCTATGAGGTCTGGGATCTTCTGCTTTACACAACTCTCTCCCTTCATCAGTTTGCTCCCAATTTTATTCTGTGAGGTTCATCTCAGCTGAATGTGTCTCATCATGAATCACAGTGCATTCAATCCGTGTCTTCTGAGCACCTGTTCTGGGCCTTGCTGGACGCCAGGCAGGTGTGGCCCCGCCCTCTTGGAGATCAAAAGAGGGAGAGGATGAAAGGGTGTGGGAAATCCAGAGTGACCTGGGTGCAAAGAAGGGGCAAGTAATGGAGCTTCGGAGTCTAGTTCCCAGGTGCCCTCGGACCTGGGATTCACAGACCAACCAGCGAAATTTACCCCCCAATATAGGGGATTTGCAAAGAGTGGTCAACTTTTAATTTTTGCCGCGTTAACTTTGTCGTCATCTACACCCATCATTTAGTGAAAAGGACTTATTAACAGTAAAAAATAAAAATACAGTCAGCCCTCTGTACCCATGGGTCTGCATCCGTGGACTCAAACAACCATGGATCAAAACTACTTGAGAAAAAAATTCCTGGAAGTTCCAAAAAGCAATTTTTGACTTCGCCACAACTATTTACATAACATTTACATTATATTTATAACTATTTACATTGCGTTAGGTGCTATAAATAATCTAGAGATGATTTAAAGTATGAAGGAGGGGAATGTGCATAGGTTATATGCAAATACTTTGCCATTTTATGTAAAGGACTTGAGTATCCTCCAATTTTGGTATTGAAAGGGTCCTGAAACCAATCCCGGCTGAACGGAGGGATGATTGTAGTAACAATATATCTCAGATATTCTCAGAGAAAGGTAACACGGTTGGCAACTTTTTAGCCACACACACACACACACACACACACACACACACACACACACACACACACGGTTTTCTGACATTTTTCTCATTTTGCCACAGACCAGTTTTTATAAACCACGAACTAGTGGGACCAGAAGGCTTCTTGGAGGAAGTAGTTAAACTGAGTAGGAATTAACTAGTATTAGTATGATTTTGAGGTGGTGGGGGAAGATTACAGGTTAGAGAATGAAAATATCTTGTTTACTTTGTTTCCTTAACAAAACAGCCCACTTGGGAATTCCCTGGTGGTCCAATGGGTTTGGACTCTGTGTCCTCACTGCTGAGGGCCCAAGTTCAATCTCTGTGGTGCGGCCAAAACAAAAACAAAAGCAAACAAACAAAAAATCCAGCCCCCTTGCCTTCAGATTATTTGTTTTTTGCCATTTATTTATTTATTTATTTATGGCTGTGTTGGGTCTTTGTTGCTGCGAGTGGGCTTTCTCTAATTGCGTTGAGTGGGGGCTACTCTTCGCTGGCTGCGGTGGGCGAGTTTCTTATTGCGATGGCTTCTCTTGCGGAGCACGGGCTCTAGGCACGCGGGCTTCAGTAGTTGTGGCTCGCGGGCTCTAGAGCACAGGCTCAGCAGTTGTGGCACACGGGCTTAGTTGCTCTGCGGCATGTGGAATCTTCCTGGACCAGGGCTTGAACCCGTGTCCCCTGCATTGGCAGGTGGATTCTTAACCACTGTGACACCAGGAAAGTCCCAGATTATTTGTTTTGATGAAAGTCCTAGAAGGCTAGGCTGACTCCAGCCTCAGGGCTTTTCGCACTTTCTGATTTCTCTTCACAGAACCTTCTCTCCCCAGATGTTTGCATAGCTGGCTCCTCCTTGTTCAAGGCTCAGCTACAATGTCACCTGCTAAGAGACACCTTCCCTGATCCCCACTTTAAAGTAGCCAGCCTTCCCAGTCGTGATGCCACCATCCTGTTTCGTTTTGGTTTTTATCCATAGCTCTTATCAGTATCTGAAATCATCTTGGTTGTATGTTTGTTTACTCTTGAAGCTCAGCCTCCCTTCCACCAAAGACCTGGATCCCAGGAAAGCAGTCATCTTGTCCATGGTGTTCACCGACCCACCACAGGGCCTGCCAGTTTGTAGATGAATGACTGAAAGGTCATCTGTAATGTAGTCCAAGTAGACACACGTGAGAAAATAACCCCGTGTTCATGGGAGCCGTCGGGAACTGGGTTCTCAAGCATGAACCCACACTCTTTTTTTAATTAATTAATTAATTTATACTTTATTTTTGGCTGCATTGGGTCTTCATTGCCGCGCACGGGATCTCTCTAGTTGTGGCGAGCGGGGACTACTCTTCGTTGAGGTGCGTGGGCTTCTCATTGTGGTGGCTTCTCTTGTTGCAGAACACGGGCTCTAGGCACGCGGGCTTCAGTAGTTGTGCCATGCGGGCTCAGTAGTTGCGGCTCACAGGCTCCAGAGCGAGCCACGAGCTTCCAAAGCTTTAAGGAATGTCAAAGGCAGGGTGGCACAGTAAAGAGTGTGGGTTCAGACGTCCCTGGTGGCACAGTGGTTAAGAATCCGCCTGCCAATGCAGGGGACATGGGTTCAAGCCCTGGTCCAGGAAGATCCCACATGCTGCAGAGCAACTAAGCCCGTGCACCACAACTACTGAGCCTGTGCTCTGGAGCCCCACTTCAGGATTTTGTAAAGAGAAACCATCTTGGCCTCTGTGTATGTCTGTGATCATTCATTTCGCCAGTCTGAGAACCACCTGTCTAGGCTCTTTAACCCCTGCACGAAGACAAGGCAATGAGAGGGGGAATATGACAACTTCCCAGTGCCCTCTGACTTTGATGTTCTGGATTCCAGCAAGGATTTCGGTGGATGCCAGCTGGGGCAATAGTTTTGTAACCCCATGTATGTGTGGTGAACAGCAGGATGAGGCTGAGTCCAGGATGCTTGGTGATGCTGTGCAACCCACACTGACTGATAGAAAGCGGGGGTCAGGCCTCCTTGGCTCTGTGACCTTGGGTATGTAATCTCCCTCTCTGGGCCTCAGTTTCCCCTTCTGCACAGCAAGGGACTTAGGCAGGAAGGTTTCAAAAGTCTCCTTTTTGTTTTTTTTCTTTTTCCTGTGAACTTTGGAAACAAAATTTCAATGAAGCTACACTTTAATACAAGTGGGAGGCTAGGGAGGGAGGGGTAGGAGGCATATGGGAAATTTCTGTCCTTTCTGCTCCATTTTGCTAGGAAACTTAAATTGCTCTAGAAAATAAAGCCTGATTTAAAAAATCAAAGAATGTGTACAAACCTCAGCTGTGTCCAACACTGCCAATAGCAGCCCATTTACTGAGCCCCCAGCTGTGTGCCTGGTGCTTTATTCACACCATACTGATCCCACACATCAGCCAGCAGTGGAGAGGTTACCCCTATGTGCAGTTAGAGACGCCGAAGGCTCTGGAGGGGTTAGGTGGCCTGCCCCAGGCCATGCTGCTACTGTGTGGCAAGCACGGGGATTTTTGACTGTAGCCCTGCTCTTTATACTATGCCCCGCTGTGTCTGAGAGTCCATCCCAAGCCAGCTTTTCAGTGAATGATCCCCCGGCCAGAGAAGCTCCCCACTGACTCCTCTTGGGACCCATCCCCTCCTTCAGGATTCTAACGTTCATCTCAGCTTGGACATTGTCACTCAAGGCGGCCAGCTGGGCCTACAGCCCCTCCTGACCCACTGCCCCTCCTCTCAGCAGCCCTGCATTCCTCTTGGGGGTGCCAGATACCCTTCCAGCATCTGGAGAGTTGAGGTCAAGCCTCTGACACAGCCTCACAGTATGACCTTGAGGAACCCACTGACCTTCACAAGGCTTCCATTTCCATGAGAAGATGGAGGGGTAATAGGCCTGCCCTGCTTGGCTGTTAGCTGTGCTCAAGGCCAAACAAAATCAGAGGCGCGGTCTTGACATTATTCTTCCAAATTTGTTCTGATGGCTGCTGGCTTTTTCCTCATTCCTACCCCTTCACCCCAGTCCACGGAGAACTCAACAGTGTCGCCAGCGACGGGCCAATCTAGAGGTCGGGTAGTACAGTGGTTAAGCCCACTGGGTTGAAGCGGAGCTCCACCACTTATTAACTTGCTGACGTGGGTAAGCTATTTAGCCTCTCAGTTTTCTCATCTGCAAAATGGTGTCATAATAATAGTATCCACCTGGGACTTCCCTGGTGTTCCAGTGGATAAGACTCCAAGCTGCCAATGCAGGTGGCCCGGGTTAGATCCCTGGTCAGAGAACTAGATCCCGGACGCATGCCACGACTAAGACCCGGTGCAGCCAAAATAAATAAAATAAAATTAATTAATTAATTAATTAATTAAAAAAAATAATAGTATCCACCTGAGAGCGTTGTTGTGAGGGGGATACGTGAATCCATGTAGAGGATCAGAATAGTGCCCGGCGCACAGGAAACACTCCAGAAACGCCAGCCCCAGCTCCGGTCCCTTCTTCCTCTGTCCCACCTCACCACACCACTTCATGCCATCACTCAGCAGGCTCCTGGGGAAGTTTCATCTACTCCACAGCTTGAACTAACATGGAGATGAGGGACATGTGTATCTCTCTCCTGACCTTTCTCTGAGGCCCCAGACTTGCCTCCTGTACTTGTCACCTTGCTGGTGGGGACCCACACTGCAGCATGTCCACAGCTAACTCATTGCCTTCCCCAAATAATCAGTGCCCTCTCCCCAGCCGCTGAGCCAGAGCCCTCATGCTCTGCCCTATTAAATTTGCTCCAGAAATGACCTTGCAGTCAGGCTCTGAGGTCCGGAGACCAGGGTGGGTGTCCACCGCTGCTGCTCGGCAACTGTGCAACCTTCAGCAAGTTACTTCCTCTCTCTGAGCTGGCTTCCAAACCTCGAAGATAGAAACAACCAGAGCACCCTCCAGGAGCAAACACCAGTCTCTTGATTGCCCAGGATATGAAGCCCCTTCCTGCGATTGGGGAAACCGCCTCCCACTTGTGAGTCTGGGTGGGAAGCAAGGCTGACGTCCTTCTGCTGGAGCCTGAAGGCTAGACATTGACCACACCTCCCGACCTTCTGGCCTCAGCACTGATGGTTTGTTATTATTAGTAACAGAGGCTTCCTCTGCACTGGTTTGCCCTTCTACGCCCAGGAGGACCCTGCATCTGGGCGACTGACACGCAAAGGGCTTGGAGGTGATTTTTAATCAAGGTATTAAACTGTGAGCATAGCCTACCGGCAGCTTGTCAGACACCAGGCCTTCCATAGGAGAGGGTGCTCCATCCAGGTGATATTTAAAAGCCCGGAGCAAGTGAGCTGGAAGGTAGTCATCCCCTATTCTCCATCAGAAGGGCCTCCCCTGCTGCCATACCAGGAGGAGGGGCCGGGAAGGCATAAGAGGGGCTGCCTTTCAGGAAAGCAGGTCCCATCACTGGGAAGCCTGGGCAGACCGAGATCCTCTCTATTTACCTCCACGTCTTGGGCCAGACCAGTTCTCACACCATTCTTGTCAGTGCACAGTGTGGGGCAGTTCCCAGCCAGGAAAGGACGACAGGAAATCGGCCCTTGTCTTCCAAGCACTAAGGGCACAGGGCCCTTACGAGGGCACTGATGTGCTTGACTTCCATCTCCTGCACTCTCAGGCCGGGGCTGTGCTATGTGGGTCAGACGCGGACACTTTGAGGACCGCACCGTCTCCCAGGGACTACGTGTACATAACAGAACGTGATAGAGCAAAAATGAAGGAAGACACACTGACCTGACATTTGTTCAGTGCCTACTGTATCCATTTCCTAGCGCTGCTGTAAAAAGTGCAACAGAAATTTGTTGTCTCACAGCAATGGAAGCTGGAAGTCTGAAATCAAGGCGTCAGCAGGGCTGTGTCCCTCTGAAGGCTCTAGGGAAGAATTCTTTCTTGTCTCTTCTAGATTCTGTTTCTTGTTTTGTTTTGTTTTGTTTTGGCTGCGTTGGGTCTTCACTGCTGCATGCAGGCTTTCTCTAGTTGCAGCAAGTGGGGTCTACTCTTCGTTGCATTGCACTGGCTTCTCACTGCGGTGGCTTCTCTTAGGCGCGTGGGCTTCAGTAGTTGTGGCACGCAGGCTCAGTCGTTGTGGCTCGTGGGCTCTAGAGCGCAGGATCAGTAGTTGTGGCACACAGGCTTAGTTGCTCCGCAGCATGGGGGATCTTCCCAGACCAGGGCTCAAACCCATGTTCCCTTCATTGGCAGGTGGATTCTTAACCACTGCGCCACCAGGGAAGTCCCTAGCTTCTGTTGTTTTCCAGCCATCCTTGGCATTCCATGGCTTGTAGATGCATTACTCCAATCTCTGCTTTGATTGTCACATGGCCATCTTTCCTCTGTCTCTCTCTCTTCTTATGAGGACGCCAATCATATTGGAGTAGGGTCCCACCCTACTCAATATGACCTCATCTTTACTAATTACATCTGCAAAGACTATTTCCGAATAAGGTCACCGAGGTACTGGGGATTAGGATTTCAACATATCTTTTGTGGGGAACACAGTTCAACCCATAACACCTTCTATGTTCTTGGTCTTGTGTATTACACACACTATCTCATTTAATTCCCACAAGAAGTGAGGGACTATTATTATCTTTGTTTTACAGAGGGGGAAACTGAGGCTCAGGGAATTGAAGTAATTTTCACAAGTTTACAGTTCAGCTGGTTCACAGATTCAGGACTGGGAAACAGCCAGGTCCCTGTCAATCCCACATCTAGTTTTCTTCCCTTCCATCTTTCTGTCCATTGGTTCAACAAACTTGACAGACACTGTGTTAGACTCCTGGTACACACTGGTAAGTAAAGCAAGCATGGCTCCATGGAACTTACAACCTAAGTATGGAAACCAACTATAAAAAAAATAGAAATATATCATTACTAACCTGTTAAATGCTCTAAGAAGAAACAAACAGGGGGAATCTACTTAACTATCTACTTAGACATTTATCAGCAAAAGGCTTCTCTGAGGAAGTGATATTCAGCTTGAGGTTTGGAAAATGAAAAGGACCCAGGTCTTTGTGATCAGTACCGGAAGGTAGGTTGAAGGGAGTATTCCAGGCAGAGGAATAGCACATACAAACGTCCTGAGGCAGGGGAGGTCATAGTGCACTGAGAAAATGAAAGCAGTTTGGCATGGCTGGAGGATTCCAGGTGACATTGGACAGGTGGGATGTGTGTGTGTGTGTGTGTGTGAACAGAGTGCAGATCAAGCCTGGCCTTGTAGGCTGTGGCAAGGAGTTTGGAATTTATTCGTAGTGTAGGTGGGAGCCGTGAATCTATGGTGAGTGTGCTATGGAAGAATTCATTTACCTATTCAACACATTTGGTTTGAGCACTTATGATACGCTTCATGTTCTAGAGGTGTTTGCATGGCGGGGGGTGGTGGCCTCAGGTCTCCCGGGTGCCAGATCAGATCTCAGTTCAAAAATGTGCCCAAGGCAAGGCCACCATTCAGGAGCCGTGTGTCGGAAGAAGGAGCCAGGCTTCGGCTCTCACTTGCTGGTGATCCTGGGCAAGTTATGTCCTTTCTTAGGGCTCCTGCTTCCTCCCTTGCAAAGTTGTCAGTGCCATGTGTGCACCTGCGAAGGAAAGAGAAAAAGGAAGGTCCTCTTGGTGACCCTCCGCCCTTGACTTCTAACCATATCTGAGACTCATGGGAAGTGGCAAGTTTGTATAGTGCCAAGAGCCAGACTATGGCCAAAGCTGTCTGACTTTGGGTGACTACTGAGCCTCAGTTTCCTTGTCTGTAAGAGAGGGTTAATAATACATACCTGGGGGAATTCCCTGGTGGCCCAGTGGTTAAGAATCTGCCTTCCAATGCAGGGGACGTGGGTTCAATCCCTGGTCAGGGAACTAAGATCCCACATGCCACAGTGTAACTAAGCCCACACGCTCTGGAGCCCGAACGCCACAACTAGAGATAAGCCCACACGTTGCAACGAAGATCCTGCATGCCACAGCTAAGACCCGACGCAGCCAAATAAATAAATAAATATTAAAAAAAAAAAAAACGTACCTGGTGCAGGGAATGAGCATTCAGAACTCTTGCTATACCTGGAATTGCCTTCAGGAAGGTTGTACATATTTGGACTGTGAGCAATGGAAGCTTTTACTGAACACCTACTATGTACATATTTTGTGCAAAGAACTTTCACCTGTACTATTTCCTTTCAACCTCATCCACCGTCCCACCAGTCCCCATTTAACAGGTGAGGACGCTGAGGCTCAGAGGGCTGAAGTGACTTGTCCCAGGTGACTGGACCCAGCATTGGAAACCGACTCTCCCTGTCCACTTTAAACAGCCATGGGTGTCCCAAGATGGGACTGACCTTCTCAGGAGTTGTGAGAAACTTGTAAGGGGAGTATGTGTGTGTGGCCTGATCACTTAGCTGAGATCTTGCAAGAGATAT
Organism: Lipotes vexillifer; assembly: GCF_000442215.2. Lineage (NCBI taxonomy): Eukaryota > Metazoa > Chordata > Mammalia > Artiodactyla > Lipotidae > Lipotes > Lipotes vexillifer. Next base: position 2,492,280 of record NW_006784492.1, read on the forward strand.
TGAAGCACTTAGTATGGTCTAGACAGGCTGAGCTCCAAGGACCTCCCCAGCCCTGCAAGGTTGGGACGATAGCATTGAAGGCTGGCTAAAGAGAGCATCTATTTTTAATTATTTTCTTTTCACAAATGCGTTTTCTTTTAATATATATAAATTTATTTATTTTTTTTTGGCTGTGTTGGGTCTTCGTTGCTGCGCGCGGGCTTTCTCTAGTTGCGGCGAGCGGGGGACACTCTTTGTTGCGGTGCGCGGGCTCCTCATTGTGGTGGCTTCCCCATTGCAGAGCATGGACTCCAGGCTCATGGGCTTCAGTAGTTGTGGCACGTGGGCTCAGTAGTTGTGGCACGTGGGCTCAGTAGTTGTGGAGCACGGGCTCAGTAGTTGTGGCGCACGGGCTCAGTAGTTGTGGCTCACGGGCTCCATAGTTGTGGCTCACGGGCTTAGTTGCTCCACAGCATGTGGGATCTTCCTGGACCAAGGCTCGAACCTGTGTCCCCTGCATTGGCAGGCGGATTCTTAACCACTGCACCACGAGGGAAGTCCCAAGAGAGCATCTATTAAGCCACAACCTGAGGAGGAAGCAGGGAGGGTGGTGGTTACAGCTGGAGTCTGGAGGCCTGAGTCCCGATCAAATGGGATACACCCAGAGGCCTGGAAACTCCTGATACCAGATAGGCTACTGTTGAGTCTCCTGCCCGCACTTGGTCACTTCCAAGGCCACTGTGAAAACCCAGCGAAAAGGGTGGCTGGTGGATGCCTTTGCCAGCTCATGCCCGTGCAAATACATAATGACACTTCCCCAACCTCAGCCCAATTGAAGTTAAATTGACTTTAACGCCCAAGTTCAAGGGACTGACTCCTCCACTTGTCAGTTGCATAGCCTTGGGCCCAGTCCCTGCCCCTCCTGAGCCTTAGCTTTCTTATCTGTAAAATGGGTATGAGGATAATCGTGTCCATCTCCTAGGTTGTTGTGAGTTTAGAGGGAGACAGATGATAATCTATGTAACATGCTTGCTCACTGTCTGGCACCAAATCTGAACCATAAGCAGATAACGTTGACAATGATAATCGGAAAGTCTGGAATCATTTCCCGGGGTTTTCAGGAGGCTTTGTTGGCTATAAGAGACTTTGCCTGGAGAGAGAGAGAACCAGTAGCTTCTATGGGAAATGTGTTCAGAAGGGAACTGAGATGTTTAAAGGGGACAGAGGGTAGCACTTGTTGGGTGCTGTGCCATGCAACTGCCCTATTTTCCCATCAAACCTTGACTAAAACATGAGACCTTGATGATGCTTTTGGAATTGGATTTGACTCGGGGGTCACATCAAGTGGGCTTCCACCCCCCACTCCCACCCCTCAGTCTACTCTCATCTCAGCTGCCAGAGCAGTCTGATTATAAGTCACGTCAGGTCATGTTACCCTCCTATCCCAGCACCCCCAGTTGTTTCCCACATCATTCAGAGTAAATGTCAAAGTTCTTTTCCCACGAGGTCCTCACCCACCAGGCTGCTTCTGACCTGCTCTCACATCCCACCCCCCAACCCAGCTGTAGCCATATTGGCTTTTTGCTATTCCCTAATTCTGCACAGTCAGCCTCAGGGCCTTTGCACTCGCTATTCTCTTGACCTGTAATGTTTTTCTCCCACACACCTGCGTGGTTACTTCCTCAGCGCGTTCAAGCTTCAGTCAGAAATTATGTGGATGCGTTTCCTGTGTCTGCTGTAACAGATGGCCACAAACTGGGTGGCTTAAAACAACAGAAATCGATTTTCTCACAGTTCCAGAAGGCAGAAGTCCAAAATCAAGGTGTCATCAAGGGCCATGCTCCCTCTCAGGGCTCTCAGGGAGAATCCCTTGTTTCTTCCAGCTTCTGATGTTTCCAGGCATTCCATGACTTGTGGCCACATCAGTCCAGTCTCTGCCTCTGTGGTCACACTGGGCCTTCACATGACCTTCTCTGTGTATCTCTGTCTTTTCTTCTTCTTATAGGGACACTTGTCATTAGCTTTAGGGCCCACCTGGATAATCCAGGATGAACCCATCTCGAGACCTGTAATTTAATGACACTGGCAAATACCCTTTTTCCAAATACGGTCACATTCACAGGTTCTGGGCGGACGTATTTTTGGGGGAGTGCACCATTCAACCCACTACATTATGGCCCTAAAAATCTTCTATGGTCACAAAATAGCGCAGCCACTTGTCCTTCCAGCTGTGTTTTCTGGTTTTGTCCTTCACAGCACTAATCATCATGTGCTTTCTTGCATATGTATTTGTCTCTGGCACTTCTCTCTGCTCTAATTGTAAGCTTCAGGAGGGCAGGCAGGGCTTTGTCTACCTTTTTTTTAAATTTTTTGGCCACACTGCACGGCCTGTGGGGATCTTAGTTCCGTGATCAGGGATCAAACCCGTGCCCCCTGCAGTGGAAGCGCAGAGCCCTAACCACTGGACCTCCAGGGAAGTCCCTAGGGCTCTGTCTACTTTGAGCACTGCTGCATTCCCAGCCCCTAGCACAGGACCTCACACACAGCAGGTGCTCAGAATAAATACTGGTTGAATGAATAAATAAAGATCAGAGAATGCCAAAGGTTTACAGTCCGATTTGGATCATTCCTAAGAGACAGAATTGTTACTAACAGCTCATGATACTGTGGTGTTTACAGGGGGAATAGATATAATGGATGCCTGTTAAAATGGATTTTATATTTGTGTTTATGTGCCATAATTATGTCACAGTCTGATGACAATGCTTAAGTATCCTTAACAGGAAGCTGACATCTTCCAGGAAGAGGTGACCTTAGGCGAGAAGATCCGTCAGGTAAAGTTCATGGCACAGAGCGTGCCACAGAGCAAGCCGGCAGGGGCAGATGGTTTACTTCTCAGAGCCTCTGTTTCCCACATGGAAAAGTGGGACTGGGTGGCGGATCCCTAAAGCCCGTTCAGCTCAGACTGGGAGACCTCGGTGGCAGGAACGTCCACCTGCCCTGCCTGTCCTGACCCAAAGCCTGGGGTGCACTTCTCAGCCCTGATTAACATATTCATCCTCCAAAGTCCTGCTCATGTGTCCTTTTGTCCAGGAAAATCTCCTGTGAGGTGGTCTGCCGCCCCGCTCTCCTGCCCTGTAGTTATGTGCGATGTGTTTGCTACCGTGTCTGTCTTCCCCACAAGACTGGGCCCCCGAGTTCTTTATCTCTCGTACCTCTGGTTGGCTGGGACAAAAGTTGGGGACCCAAATGCCACCTTCTCCAGGATGCCTTCCTGGGCCCCAACCAGAGGGCTGCCTTCCCTCCCCAGGAACTCCCGGGAACATTGGCCCTGCCAATGAAAAAACCCTACCATATTATTCATGATTCTTTCTTCATAGGCTCTATTTCTGTTTATTTACTTGTCTATTGCCTGTCCTCCCCAATAGGACATCAGCCCCAGGGCAGGGACCTGGCCCAGAATAGAGCTCGGTACACGGTAGGTACCCAGGTGAGAAGGCAGTTCCCAGCACCCAGCAAGGATCTTCAGGTGGCAGAGGGCACTCAGGCCTGTTGGAGCTGTCAACATGTATCTGGGCATCTCATCTCGCCCCTCCCTAGACCTTAGAGCTGGAAGGATCTGGATGCCCTCCTGACCTAACGCTCATACAGCAGGCCAGAGAGGGTGAGTGGTGTGCCCAAGCTCACACAGCAGAAGTTGCCTGACACCCCATCCTCCTGACTGCATGCCCACTGATTACTCCTCTCTCCTGGGTCACCTTTCGTGTTTTCCCTCAGTAAAGTATTCAGCTCTCTTTCTGAGCGCCACGCTCTTC
>NW_006784492.1:2496091-2506491 GCF_000442215.2 Lipotes vexillifer
GGTCACCTTCCGTGTTTTGCCTCAGTAAAGTATTAAGCTCTCTTTCTGAGCGCCCCGCTCTTCGCCTGAATTGTACTCACTGAACAGACACATGGCAGGGAGGTTTGTGCTGGGGAACCACTGGCTGGGAGTGGTGTCACTTTGTCCTGAGTCTGAATCCTGCCTCTCACGCTTCCCAGCAGAAGGATCTGGGCAACTTGGGTCATTTCTTTTTCCTTCTGAAAAATTTTTAATGGCCATAAAATACATGTAACATAAAATATACTATCTTAACCATTTCTAAGTACACAGTTCAGTGGTACAGTTCAGTGGTATTAAATACATTCACAATGTTGTGCAACCTTCACCACCATCCATCTCCATAATCTTCATCTTGCAAAACTGAAACTATGCACATTAAACAATAACTTCCATTCCCCACGCCTGCTACCCACTCCCAGCCCTTGGCAACCATTCCACTTTCTGTTTCTATGAGTTTGACTACTCTAGGGACCTTGTTAAGTGAAATCATACAGGGTTTGTCTTTTGGGGACTGGATTATTTCACTTAGCATAATGTCCTCAAGGTCCATCCATGTAGAAAGTGTCAGAATTTCCCTCCTTTTTAAAGCTCAATAGCATTCCATTGTTCGGATCCACTTTGTTTATCGATGGACGCTTGGGTTGCTTTCACCTTTTGGCTACCGTGAATAGTGCTGCCACGGTGCATTTCTTTTTAAGCCTCATTCCTCATTTGCAAAATGGTGTCCCTGTCCTGATATTTTAGATGAATTAATTTCCCTGCAATTGCTTAATTAGCCACGGAGTCCTCGTAAGCAGGCCTAGTATTTGCTGAGTACGCTCTGAGTGCTGGGCGCCCTTCTGGACTTTACATGTGTTGACCCATCAAATCCTCACAATCCTGCGCGCAGGTGCCGTTGCTCTCCCATTTTACAGAAGCAGACGGAAGTGGCAACCTTGCCCAGGGTCGAACAGCCAGGAAGTGGCTGAGCTGGGACGGGACGCACTGGCTCCGAAGCCTGGTCTCCCTCAGTCACTTATTTTCCCACGTGACTGGGCTTCTCCCACCCATCGTGCTGGGGGCAGTGTGTTCACAAATCCCCTGGTGACCGTTCCTATGAGGCCCCACCCCCACCCCCGCTGCTGAGTCCCTGGCTGGTCCCAAGCATTCCTGGTGGCGGGAAGTAAACCACCGAGGGGTTCGGCCCTGGCTGCCCTGGGGAAGAAGATGGAGAAAAGCACCAGAAGTCTCTGCAGACAGTCTAGTTGGCAGAAAGTTACGCAGCTGTTCCAGCAAAGTGGATGTTCCTTCAACCCAACTTTTGAAAAACAAAACAACAACGAAACCCACTCAGGAATCGTGGAAATTCCTACTTCTTCCATCTCTCTTGAACAAAAGGCTAAAAGAAAACCACATTCCATCCAATTGACACGATCAAGGGGAATATCTAACAATATTCACATAGAACAGCACATTAATTTAATGCCAAAAAACATCAAAATCCATCACCTAACTTATTTCCACCGTCAAATGGAAAGAAGAGTACATATGGTTCCACGGAAGACTTACCTGAAGGGGAAAGTTGCTATAAAGTCAGACACCCTTCCCATGCGTGGCTTGATTTATAGCATTTCAAGGAGGTTTCGAATTTCTACCTCAAGACCATCGGGCCTAATTACCCTGGTAGCTGACCCAGGGCCCACTTTTGAAGCAAAGGTGCTTGTGGGTCCTCTGAAGAGCCCCCTCCTCCCATGCTACCCCAACATTTCCGCTACCTTCCAGAGGGCATCAGTGTTGTCTGGGATAATTGTCCGTTGCACCAGGCTTGGAGAAAATCAGCTGGTTCTTTGCATCCAGGAAACAAACAAACTTCTTTGGCCCCTAATCGGATTTTGGCAGTTCAGGGTGGTAGCAAAGCACTTATTTATTTATCATTAATATTTTCTATAAAAAAAGATGGTAACCACCTAGGGCTAGAGCCACCTGGTCTCTGAAAACAGCTCTTGTTTCCCGAGAGCCTACTGTGCGCCAGGCACTTCCCACCATCAACTTTCTAACCTGCTTAGTCACCCCTTGGGGGCCCTCACACCTTTGTCAGGTGAAGACACCAAGGCTCTGAAAGGCCACAGAGCAAGGAAGTTGCAGAGGCAGGATTTGAACCCAGCTCTGGCAGTGACCAAAGCTGTGTCCTTTTCTCCATTCCAAGTGTTGCTCCAATTCTCTGTCTGTCTTTTTACCTCAATTGTCCTGGTTTAAGAGAGACTCCAAGAGCTGTGGGCAAGGCCTTGGTCAGGGGGTGTGGGCTTTGGAGGAGGTAATTCAGGGTGAAAATTCAGCAAAACCCAATGTCTGTTGGAGGCTGAACTGCCAAGACTCTCGGAGAAGGGGAGCAATGTCGACCAGAGCTGGGGCACGTGGAGGGGAGCGAGGGGCTCAGGATTAAGGTTTGAGGTTCTTAGTTTGAGGCCCCTATCAGACCTTGGGGCAAGGATTCAGTGCAAATGTGTTATTCTGGAGGTGAGGTCTGCAGAATAACGGCTCCCAAAGCTGTCCACTTGCTAATCCCAGGAGCCTGTGAATCTGTTACGTTACACGGCAAAAGGAACTTTGCAGACGTGAATAAGGTTACAGACCACAGGTGGGGAGATTATCCTGGATCATCTGGCCAGTAATCCAATCACATGAGTCCTTAAAAGTGGAAGAGGAGAGGAACAGAGGAATGGGTCAGAGGGATGCGATGTGAGAACTTGACCTGCTGGCTTTGAGGATGGAGGAAAGGGCCTCGAGACAAGGAATGCAGGAAGCCTCTAGAAGCTGGAAAAGACAGGGAAAAGATTCTCCCCTAGCGGATCCAGAAAGGAACGCAATCCTGCAGACACCTTGATTTAGGGACATCTGTGCCAGACTTCTGATCCCCAGAACTATAAAATAATAAGTGTGTGCTGGACTTCCCTGGTGGCGCAGTGGTAAAGAATCCACCTGCCAATGCAGGGGACATGGGTTCGAGCCCTGGTCCGGGAAGGCCCCGCATGCCGCAGAGCAACTAAGCCTCTGTGCCACAACTACTGAGCTACTGAGCCTGCGCTCTAGAGCCCATAAGCCACAACTACTGAGTCCCCGTGCCACAACTACTGAAACTCGCATGCCTAGAGCCCATGCTCTGCAACAAGAGAGGCCACAGCAATGAGAAGCCCGCGCACCGCAACGAAGAGTAACCCCTGCGCTCTAGAGCCCGCGCGCTACAACTACCGAGCCCATGCGCCGCAACTACTGAAGCCCATCCGCCTAGAGCCCATGCTCGGCAACAAGAGAAGTCACCTCAATGAGAGGCCCACGCACGGCAACGAAGAGTAGCCCCCGCTCACTGCAACTAGAAAGAGCCCGCGCACAGCAACGAAGACCCAATGCAGCCCTAAATAAATAAATAAATAAATAAATTTTCTAAAAAAATAAAATAAGTGTGTGTTGTTTCAGCTGCTATGTTCAGGGTCGTTTGCTGTAGCAATGACAGGCAACTAGCACAGTACGCAACCCTAGGAAAGGCTGGCAGGAGAAAAGGCAAGCAAGACGGAGAGAAGGCAGCCAGTTGAGGTGCATCATGGAACCAGTGGCCAGGGAGCGCCTGGCACTCAGTCACCCCACCTGAGCCGCCAGGGCTCCTGGTGGGAGTGAAAGGAGGTGGGGAGGGGGCATGCATTCCGGCAGCCAGAGAGAGCCCTCAGGAAAAGAGCTGCAGGTGCCGGAAACTGGAGGAGGCCTCCATAGCGCCTGTGGCAGGAACATGCGAGGAATAGATGGTGGAGTCTGAGCCTCGGGGTGACCGTCTCATTGAGTTCAGGAACCCGCAGTCTTTCTAAGATGCTGATCCGACGTCTCACCCCTGCTCCACACCCTCCCTTGGCTCCCCGTTGGTCCACAGTCCCATCTTGCCCTTACCATGGGGCCTGCCTTCTACCCCAGCCAGACCCTCCTCCCCTCACAGGCACCCCGCCTCCCAGATGCCCAGCTACTTGCCCTTCCTGATGGCTCACACTTGTCATACCTCTGCCTTTGCTGATGCTGTTCCCACTGCCTGGCACGCGCCCCCATACACACACCTCTTCTTTTTTTAATTTAATATTTTTTTAAACATCTTTATTGGAGTATAATTGCTTTACAATGGTGTGTTAGTTTCTGCTTTATAACAAAGTGAATCAGCTATACGTATACATGTATCCCCATATCTCCTCCCTCTTGCGTCTCCCTCCCTCCCACCCTCCCTATCCCACCCCTCTAGGTGGTCACAAAGCACCGAGCTGATCTCCCTGTGCCATGCGGCTGCTTCCCACTAGCTATCTATTTTACGTTTGCACGCACCTCTTCTTAATTCCTGCATTCACCCATGTGACCTATTTCCGGAAGCCTTCCCTGCCCCACCCCTGTGACTGGGTGAGAGGTCTCTCTTGCACCGTCTACTGCACCTGGCCAGTGCTAGCCCCTCCCCGGCCCCGCCCGCCACGATGCTACCCAGGACATGTCCCGCCCCAGGCAGCTGTGCCTGACTCAGCGCTGCCTCCCAGGTGCCCGGCCCAGGGCCTGGCACACAGGAGGGCTCAGGGAAGTCCTCTGCTCTGCAGGACCCAGGTCATGGGAAAGGCATGCCTTGCTGCCCACAGTCTAGCCGCTAGCCGCTCGGCCCGGCTATTTTTATTTTTATATTTATTATTATTATTTTTTGCAGTACGCGGGCCTCTCACTGCTGCGGCCTCTCCCGTTGCGGAGCACAGGCTCCGGACACACAGGCTCAGCGGCCATGGCTCACGGGCCCAGCCGCTCCGTGGCACGTGGGATCCTCCCGGACCGGGGCACGAACCCGCGTCCCCTGCATCGGCAGGCGGACTCTCAACCACTGCGCCACCAGGGAAGCCCCCGGCTATTTTTACTTCTTCCCCCTGCAGAGCTGAGGCCTTTGGGGCAGGTTCTCACACCGAGCCAGTGAGACCTGCCAGATGGAGCGAAGACACTTGCGGTGCTGCCCCAGCCGGAGGCCGGCAGGAGTGGCCGTGTGGGCTTGTCCTCTGGACAGAGCACAGCTTCTTGACCGCAGCCGGGGAGCTGTAGGCTCAGAGCCACCAACCTGATGCCCCGGGAGAGTCCTGTAAGACGGAGCTGGGTTCAGGGCCCATCTTTCTCACGTTTTCCCTGAGTCACCTTGAGCAACTCATGTCACCTCATCTGCCAGGTGGGCAGGAGTCTAGCTCTCTCTTGCAGGTCATCCTGAGGATAGAATGATCAATATGATAAATAGATATGTCTAATTTGAATGAGATTTTAAATAGACAAAACAATCGCATGATTCGAAATTCAAAATGTAGGGCCTTCCTTGGTGGCACAGTGGTTAAGACTCCGCGTTCCCAATGCAGGGGGCCCAGGTTCGATCCCTGGTCAGGGAACTAGATCCCACATAAATGGCGCACTAAGAGTTCCCATGCCACAACTAAGGAGCCCACCTGCCGCAACTATGACCCAGGGCAACCAAAGAAATAAATAATTAATTAAAAAAAAAAGAAATTTAAAATATAGAAAGGGGTATTTACTCAGTGCCAGTCCAGACCTTGTCCCCAGACAGACAGCTACCCTCCCTGAAGTCACAAATGTGGCTGTTCTCTCTCTCTCCCCTTCTTCCTTCCCTACCTCCGTCCCTCTCACCTTTTCTCTCTGTCTCTTTATGGATATACAGGTATAGTTACATAGATAGATAAATATAGATAGGTAGATAGATAGGGACAGAGAGAGCGAGCCAGAGGTTATGAGAATGTATATGTTTGCATTTATATTTATACACACGCATGCACACCCCATTATGGAGTAGCTATCCTGAGCTATATGCTTTGGCACATAGCTGTGCTCATAAATGTTAGCTTTGATGTCTCACCCTCTGTCATCACCAGCTTCATAATTGTCAGTGTCAACTATTGTTCATTGACTGCTCAGCTACCAGGTTCTGTGCTAGGTTCCCTGCAAATATTATTCCCATTTTATAGATGAGGAGACTGAGGCTCAGGGAGGCTGGGTGACTTGGCCAAGTTCACACACCTGGCTAGTGGCAGAACAGGAATCAAACCCTGGTTTTGGACCCCAAAGCCTGTGCTCAGAGTCACTTGGCTTCTGATGACCTGGCCCCGGGAAAGTGTCCCAGGTTCCAGGAGTGACAGGCTGTCCCCGTGAGGGCCCCACATCTCTGGACAAGCGTTAGGGAAGAATGTGTCTGCCCCGCCTCCCACACAACCGATGGAGCCCCGCCTTCTTCCTGGTGTCAGCAGTATCAGGCTGGAAGACCCCGTGCCAGGCAGCCCACACCCTCGTGGTGCCCTAATGTCCACAGACGGCAGGGCCTTGCCCCAAGTGACACAGCAAGGGAGTGACAGGCCCAGAACCAGAATGCAGGGCCAGTCCCGTCCTGCCCTGTCATATGGGAAATGTTTAATAAATGCCAGTGTGGAAAAGGTGTCATATGGGAAATGTTTAATAAATGCCAGTGTGGACAGACTGCTCACCCATAACTTGTTGGGACACCTCAAAGCATCACTGGGATTCCGGTTCCCATCTAAGCTGCCCTCACTAAACCCTGAGCTTCTGGATGGCAGGGCCACCTACAGCTCATTCATCTCCAGGGGCCCATTTCCACCATGGCCCCCACCCAGGGCTCTTGGGATGCGGCCTGGAACAAGGTTGAACTAATGCACAAAAGAATTCTTCTACTCCCCTGACATTAGATTTTACTGATTTGAATCTTAAACTCTTAAAATAAGAACTCTCAGTGTGTTTAAATCCCATAACATACTGTGTTCCCTCAGGCATAGGAGGCCCTGGACTTAGAATCAGGGGGCTTCTTTGAATTCAAGTTGCTCCATTTACCAGCTGTGTGACATTGGGCAAGTTGCTTAACCTCTCTGAGCCTCAGTTTCCTCATGTGTAATACGGAAGTAATAAAACCTACCGTACAGATCGTGGGGAAGGCAAAATCAGGTAGTACAGGTAAAAGCACCTGGCAGATAAGGATAAAATCTTATTAACCACAACAACCCTAACACACATTGGGCCCCCCTTCGGTGGAGGAAAGGTATATTCATAGAAGCGCTGTGGTTTGCGAGCCTTCAGACCTCTTACGTCACTGAATCACCTGACCTAGAATATTCTTGCTAGCTTCTTCACTGTCTGTTGTCCCGCCACTGGAATGCCAGGGCTGGGAGGGCAGGGGCTTATCTGTGCTGTTCACCGTTCCACCCCAGGCTCCTGGAGCCTGCCTGGCCAGCACATGGTACGTGCTTGTTAAGGATTTGTTGAATGAATGCTCACTTCAGGAGCTGGATAAGGGAGACATACGCTTTCCCATTTTACAGATGAGGAAACTGAGGCACAGATAGGTAGCCGTGGCTTCCTCTCTACACCGCATCCACGGCCCTCCCACCACTGTTTGCCTCTGGAGTTACGGGGAGTGGAGGGGCTCAGAGTGTGGGCCCCAGAGCCAGACTGCTTGGTTTCAAAGCCTGGCTTGGCCGCCTACTAGCTGTGTAATCTCAGGCAAGTCACTCGAGCTCTCTGGTCCTGTTTCCTGTCTGTAAAATGGAGGTGATAATAGTAGCTGCCTTGTGGGTTGTTATGAGAGCTAAATGAGGCTATCTCTGGACTTCTCTGGTGGCGCATTGGTTAAGAATCTGCCTGTCAATGCAGGGGACTCGGGTTCAAGCCCTGGTTCGGGAAGATCCCACATGCTGCGGAGCAACTGGGCCCGTGCGCCACAACTACTGAACCTGCGCTCTAGAGCCCACGAGCCACAACTACTGAGCCCGTGCGCAACAGCTACTGAAGCCCATAACGCCTAGAGCCCGTGCTCCACAAGAGAAGCCACCACAATGAGAAGCCCATGCACCACAGTGAAGAGTAGCCCCTGCTCGTCACAACTAGGGAAAGCCCGCACGCAGCAATGAAGACCCAATGCGGCCAATAAATAAATAAATTTATGAAAAGTAAATGAGGTTATCTCTGTAAAGTGATTAGCACAGTGCACGGCAGAGAGGAATGTCAGCTGTCAACAACACCATCCGTAATACTAGGAAGAAACAGGTCCAGGGAGATGACTCACCCACAGTCACCCTGCTAAACTCCAGGCTCTGTCCACCATCCACACACGCCCCACTAGCTGCACCTGGAGACCAGCCATGGCTGCGGAGTTAGCCAGGCCAAGTGATGGGCTCCCAAGACAGTTGCGGTGTAGGGGTGCTCCACCCTGGGCAAGGCCTGGTCTGGGGACTCTGCTATCAGCACCACATTCAGCTCCTGGAAATGGGCACACCCAGGTTGGCCTGTATTGGTCTGTATAGGCTGCAGCTGCTCTGGCCCAGGCTGGGTAGGGAGCAGAGGTGGCTCCAGACCTGGCCGGGAGCCCAGGATGGGAGACAGGAGTGGGGAGCAAGCCTAAAGGGAGGGGCACTGCTGGAAGCCTGCCTCTGCCTCAGCTGCACCCAGGCATGGACCCCATCCTGTTAGAGGCTGCAGTTCTAAAGTGTCCCCTTACTCCGCCCTGGAAGGCTGACTCATAGGGTCCAGAATCAAATTCTGGTTATGAGCTTGGATGTGGATTTCCAAGCCTCCTCTGGAATTAAGATCACCTCTGGGGGGCTTGGGGCTAGCTTCTGCAAAGAGTTTGTGTGATATTGTTCAAACAATAAGGGTTTTGTTGCTGTATGGACCTGCCTCTGCTGCTTACCTTTGTGTGACCTTGGACAAATAAAAACCTCCCTCAGCCTCAGTCTCCTCATCCGTAAAGTGGGCATAATGACAGTTGTTCCTCATGGCTGTGTTAAGTAAGAAAGAACCTGTAAAGCCCTTCCTTCCAGAAAATCCTCTTTCCAGCAAGGACAGCAGATCAGCAATTCTTCAGGCATCCCCAGGTGGGAACACCCCTTCCTTGCTGGGTGCCCAATGGTCCCGCCTGCTACCATCACTCAACTTGATTACTGGGAAGCCAGGTCATCCTCAGAACTTTGCATGACCAGGGCTCTCATATTCATCTGACTTTCATTCAGTGCCTAGTGGCACGGAACTCTGTATGGCCCTCCCTGCTGCCCCAGGGCCCAGGGTTTATGCCCAGCTCATGTCTAAGGAGGGACAGCCTGATGCACCTCTTTCCACTGTGGAGCAGACCTGCGGGGGGGGTCAGTAAGTGGCCTGAAACATCAAGGCTAAATCCAGTCCCAACTCCACTGTGTGACTTAGGGCAAAAGCTACTTAATCTCCCCGAGCCCGAATCCTCTTGGAAAATGGCATAACTCATCACCCTGGAAGAGGTTAGTCACTGTCAGTGTCGAGCTTAACACCGGAAGAATATTTTCCGCCCATCTCCAAGGAGGTGGGCCCTTTCTCACCTGGCTCTGGGTACCAGGGCCACAGCATCATCCTGAACAGAAGCCCAAGACCTTAGGAGGCGACCCGGATGGCAGACACAGCGTTCACAAAGATGGGAGCTGCCTGGCAAGGAGGCCTCAAATGTGGAAACTGAGAAAAGCGGACTTGGAAGAGCATAACCTGTGCCAATGAGCTCCACCTGCCCTAGGGGAGGGTCTCATAGGAGGAAGGGCACGAATCAGGAGGGAGGGAGACCTCACAGGCTCAGGGCTATGAAAGGAAAGGAAAAGCCGGCAATCTCTGATAGGTCCAGGATCCTCTCAGAGAGGGGCCGACGGTGGAGACAATGACCCCGAAAGCCCTGAACCTTGGACTCTGCCCATATCTGCTCCTTGTGGGCTCCAACTGGGGCTCTGCACACAGACACCAAAGTCCCGGTGCCATGCCAGCCAGATGGGCCACTCCTGCCAGACCTGGGAGAGAGGAAAGTATGGCTGTGCTCTCAGGATGCAGGCCCACCGTGCACCAGGAAGCTCCCTGGACGTGGCCACCCCAGATGCTTACTCTGAATGCACTGGGCATGCTCTGGGGAGAAATTAGTACAGCAGGGACTTCCAAGAGAGAGGAAAAAAGTCCTCACCTGAGACAAGTGTGCTGGTTACTTTATGTGTCAGCTCGGCCAGGTTCCTCTCCCCAGTTATTAGGTCAGACTCGAGGGTGGGTGTTGCTGTGAATGCATCTGTCGATGTGGTTCCTTCTACAATCAGTTGACTCAAGTGAAAGAGGTCGTCTCCATCACGTGGGTGGGTGTCACCCAATCAGCTGAAGATGTGAAGAGCAAGCCTGAGGTTTCCTTGAAAAAGAAGAAATTCCACCTGTGGACGACCGTTCCTGCCTGTCTCCAGCTCACAGGCCTGCCCCGCAGATTTCAGACATGCCCAGCCAGACCCCACAACTACGTAAGCCCCTTCCTTAAAATGAATCTCCATTTCTCTGCTGAACCCCGGCTGACA
>NW_006784492.1:2506521-2508509 GCF_000442215.2 Lipotes vexillifer
GCTGAACCCCGGCTGACACGGAGGAAACAGATGTCCAATTCCAGGTTCACCTCCCCTTCCTTCTTTCCATTCATTCCTCGGAGCCCACGATGCAATAGACACCGTACTAGACCCCAGGTACGTGACGGTGAGCACAGCCGACACCTTCCAGGCCAGCAGGGAAAGGACACACGCACCGTGTAAGTGGCGATTCCTGCCTTTGTGGTGCGCCGTGGCTCTTGGAGTTGACACATCCCTTCCTGACTCCGCGTTCAAAGATGTCACGCTGGTGACTTGAAATTGGCTGTGGTGTGAGTATTTACACCCCGGACATTGTCAGATGCTGCAAATTAGGGCTCTTCCCACCCCACCCTGTCTCGTGGGGCTTATAGATGAGAAAGAGGGGGTGGAGGATGCCACCCATGTTTCTGGCCTAAGAAACTGGGGGACAGTGGTACATTGACAGAGATGGGAGTGTGTAGGGGCATAGGTGTTAGGGGGTGGGTATCCCAGGTTCTGAATTGGCTGTGAAAAGCTGAATGCATTTCTGCTCGGGGCAGTTAAAGGGTTAAGTCAGCAGTCTGCCAGACAGCCTTGGACTACTGGCCACTGGCTTGGGACCAGGAACAACTAACATATCTCTTTGCTCTGCCCTCCTGAGTCCTGGCCTCTAACCTAGAGGTCACTTCAGGGTCCAAAATAACTTGGAACTCCAAGCTTCATGTCTTCATCCCAGGCGTAAAGCAGGAGGAAGAGGGAATGGGCAGCTCTCGGTCCCCTTTTTAATGAGCTCTCTTTTCCAACTTCTCCTACATCTCACTGGTCAGAACTAGGTCACATGCCACACCTGGCTGCAAGGGAGGCTGGGAAATGTAGTCTTTGGTGGGACACATTTAAAACAGGGGTTGGCTGGAAGGGAATAAGTGAGGCAGCAACCTCAGCAATACTGTCTTTCTCCCATGGCTCTCCCACTCCCTGGCTGAACAATTCCCCACACCCCTCGTGTGGACACGTAAAATTCAGACTTCTTTCTCCGACCTGCAAACCCTTCACCATCTAGCTTCTCCTGCCCTGTTCCACCTCTCCCCAGGCCTCTCCTTCTCTTGTCCCCAGACCTGATTCTCATCCCAAGGTGAAAGTCACGTTGTGGTCACTCCATGTGTCCTCAGTGCCCTGACCAGGGCCTGGCACCAGGCCAAGGCCAAGGTGTACTGAAGGAATAGGTGTTGAGGTGCTTAGGGTTGTGCACGATCCCAGGGTTATTAGCGACATATAAGAAGTTCTGTCCGGTGTCACCACCGTCACTGCGAGGTCCTCCCCCTGCAGATGGAAGCAGCCAGAGGGCTCTGAGAGATCGGGGTGGACGGCAGAGCCACGACCCCTCGACAGAGGAGCTGCCGGCTGCGTGGTCCCAGGAGGTGAACACAGCTCAGCTGAGGATACCTCTGAACCATACTGCGCACTTGGAAAGCAAACAAAGGAATGTTTTAAAGGTTGACATTGCCGAGGCAGGCGGCAGCATGGAGAGGCCAGTTTTGGGCAGAGATGCTTGCAGAGCTTACGGGGAGCCTCTCTAAGCAGCCATCAGCCCCTTATTCCTGTTCATGGTGAGGATGGTGTAGTCCAGAGAGGGAGAGAAGGGAGGGGACCAGAACGGCCCAGTATGTGCCCCTGGGCACCAGGCACTGTGCGCAGATTTCCAGGCGATGGTTCATTTCTGGAGATGGAGAAACTGAGGTTCACAAAGGTTAAACAACCTGGTTGAGGTCACTAGGCTGACTCCGTTTTATTTTATTTTTCTGATTCTTCATCTCGTATTATCCTATCGCTGACTTTTTCTTCCCTCCCTCCTTCCCTCTCTCTCTCTTTTTTTTTTTTTTTTTTGCGGGACGCGGGCCTCTCACTGTTGGGGCCTCTCCCATTGCGGGGCCCAGGCCCCGGCCGTGCAGGCTCGGTGGCCATGGCTCACGGGCCCAGCCTCTCCGTGGCATGTGGGATTTTCCCGGACC
>NW_006784492.1:2508536-2514359 GCF_000442215.2 Lipotes vexillifer
GTCCCCTGCATCGGCAGGCGGACTCTCAACCACTGCGCCACCAGGGAAGCCCCCCTCTCTCTTTTTTTAGGAATAATTTCATGTAGTAAAATGCACAGAACTTAAGTATATGATGAGCTTCTCCAAACGTATACACTCTGTAACCACTGCTCCCATCAAGATAAAAAGCATTTCCACCTCCCAAATCCATCGGCCTCACATCCCTTTCCAGTCGACTCCCCTCCCCCTCGGAAAGCAACCCCTGTTCTGATTCCTGCCTCTGTGGGTTTGGTTTTGCCTGTGTCTGAACTTCATACACATGGATTCAGCTCATGTATAGGCTGCTTGTTTTGTTTCCTTACAAATGGCGTGGGGAATCCAGGGCCATGTGGGGAAGGGCTGTGGTCAGGGGTTGTCAGCTAAGGGAACAAAAGGCACAGCGCCGTCTGTACGGCGCGTCCTTCAGCCCAGCGCCCGCAGCAGGGCTGCATGTCCGCTTCTCTCCTCTCCTTCCTGGCCAGCTGTGCTCCCAGCCTCCCCCAGGCACTGACCCGCTATCTCTTTGGGAAGCGTTCCCTGACCCACTGGCTGCTGTGTGCTCCCCTTGCCCGGAACTTTCCTTCAACACCCTCAGCGCAATCGTGATGAACTCACCGATGGTGTTATTTTTATTCAACACCTGTGTTCCCCCCTCACACGAGGTCAGGTGTGTCATGGTCACATCACATGCCCAGGTGTAGCTTGCTCCAGTGCTTACACATCTTCAGTAAAGACTCGAACGATTGATTGTAGGAGTGTGTGTGTGTGTGTGTGTGTGTGTAAAGGCTGTGCTACAGGAGAGAGGAAAAGGGAGTATGGGTGGGTGTGGGCTGAGGAACACAGTGGGGCACAGGGGTAGCCCTGCCTGGGGAGGCTGCAGGGCAGCACCCCCAAGGGGTGCTGATTCAGCCTGGCACGGACCCATGCTTCCTCCCTTTAAATCCTTACCAGCATACCTAAGGAAGTTACTTCCATCACTTCCTTTTATAGACAAGGAAATGTCCAGCCTGGGGCCCATCTATCTCCTGCCTCAAGACTGCTCTGAAGAGGCAAGGAAGGAGCCAGGATACAGAGGAGTTTTTGCAACAAAGACCAGAGAGTCGAACATCAAAAGATTACTTCTGGGGCTTCCCTGGTGGCGCAGGGGTTGAGAATCCGCCTGCCAGTGCAGGGGACACGGGTTCGAGCCCTGGTCCAGGAAGATCCCACATGCTGCGGAGCAACTAAGCCCGTGCGCCACAGCTACTGAGCCTGCGATCTAGAGTCCGTGAGCCACAACTACTGAACCCACGTGCCACAACTACTGAAGCCTGCGTGCCTAGAGCCCGTGCTCCGCAACAAGAGAAGCCACCACAATGAGAAGCCTGCGCACCGCGATGAAGAGTAGCCCCCGCTCGCTGCAACTAGAGAAAAACCTGCATGCAGCAACGAAGACCCAACGCAGCCAAAAATTAAAAATAAATAAATAAAATTTCCCAATTCAGTCTGTGTATGTGAGGTTAAACAAGATGTCTTTAAATGAAAGAATAACAGGTATGATATTCCTGGATAACTTTTGGTCAACTCTTTTTGGCGTACTTTCCTAGGAACTGAGAGAGTGAAGGACTCTAAAAACTAGGTGACGAATCCCTGTGCAAACCAGGCGGTTTCCATCAAATTGAGAAGAATCTAACCAAGTCACCCACTGACTGATCAGTAAAAATAATTTAGACAATGGATCATTATTATGTGATTTTTGGGGGGGGGCCACATATCTTTGAAGGAGTTCAGAGAATTAAGTGACATTTCTATAACAAAAGTGCTTCCCTTCCCATAGATTATATTTATATTAATGAATTATTTCCATGCTTATATCTATAAATACAAAAAAGAGGAATGAAACCTACCTTGAACCATGTCTCATTTTAGCTATAAGTAATATTCATCCATGGATATCATGAGCTAATTCAGACAGCAAGGCCTGGATAGGACCTCAAAAAATTTCAACTAAATTTTCACTTTTATGTTCAATAAGTATCAGAATGTGTAACATAAGAGATTTTTACTAAGTATTTTGGTAATTGTAACTCAGTCCAAAAGTAAATGTTTTAAGCCCATAGAGCCTTGGAGTGAAAGGAGATTTAATTTATATAAGGATTTTTGTTAGAGAAAAACTAATGATTGGATAACAGTAAAATACTCTGGTCATACAAATATATGCTATTAAATTAGGATAAAATTCTGGAGGGAGTAGAATGAAAATATAAAGCCACAGAGGAAAAGAAACAAAACAGTATGTTCGATTGTCAAAGAGCTTGTTCACAAGTTTTTAAGTGGAGGGTAAGTGGGGGTCAAATTTCTACAGAATTTAGATTACATTGATTATATTTATTTATTTATTTATGCAAATTTATTTGTTTATTTTTGGCTGTGTTGCGTCTTCGTTAATGCGTGCAGGTTTTCTCTAGTTGTGGTGAGCAGGGGCTACTCTTCGTTGTGGTGCACGGGCTTCTCATTGCGGTGGTTTCTCTTGTTGCACAGCATGGGCTGTAGGTGCCCGGGCTTCAGTACTTGTGGCACACGGGCTCAGTAGTTGTGGCGCAAGGGCTTAGTTGCTCCACAGCATGTGGGATCTTCCTGGACCAGGGCTCGAACCTGTGTCCCCTGCATTGGCAGACGGATTCTTAACCACTGCGCCACCAGGGAAGTCCCCACTGATTATATTTAAAAGAGTGAAATAACAATTTTATTTTAAAATGTGAATATTTTCAATACTTTGGAAGTTACGTTATTTGCAACTGTGTAAGTTTAGGGTAAAAAACTGAGAACCAACTTATACAAAGTTGAGAGAGTCAAAATATACAAGGGAGGGCTTCCCTGGTGGCCACAACAGTGAGAGGCCCACGTACCGCAAAAAAAAAAAAAAAAAAAAAAAAAAAAAATACAAGGGAGTACAACGGGGGGGTCCCTCTCCCAAATTTTTTAAGGCTTAGATGAGCAAAAAAGTTTTGAGATCACGACTTGAAGGATAGCTCTTCACAGCGGACCACACTCCCATCTCCTCTCAAATGTTGGTGTGTTTTTTTCTCCTGAGCCGTTTATTACTCAACCTGAGCTTTTTGAAAGGAGCCTGCACATGACATGCTGTGGAGGAGGGTCTGATCTTTTCAGGTAGAAAGTTGCAGAGTTGATCTTAACATGTTTCAGAGGGTTTGTCTCTTTCCCAACCCTATTCCCTTGAAGAACAGAAAACCTCTGGGGTAATCTTATTTGAATCCCCAGGACCAACATCAAGTCTCCCGGGACAGGGAGATCAAAGAGAGGCTGGCATCTCTATGCAGGGAGCCTGCAGTGAGCTTCAGGGGATGCTGTGCTCCCAGGATTGGTGTGTTGGAGACAACAAGTGTCTTATCTTGGCCTCCTGAGCCCTGCCTCTTGGAGCCTTCTCTAGGTCTTCGTGTAGACCAGGGGTCAGTAGAATAGTTGGGCTGGACCTGAGGCCAGCTCCTCAGTGTTCCTGGCAGGGTTGCTACGATGGCCACTCAAGAGACACCCTAGGGAGCCGCTGTTACTGACTAGCCACTGTTACTGACTTCTTTTTTTTTTTTTCAATAAATGTACTTATTTTATTTGTTTATTTTTGGCTGTGTTGGGTCTTCACTGCTACGCATGGGCTTTCTCTAGATGCATCGAGCCGGGGCTGCTCTTCGTTGTGGTGCACGGGCTTCTCATTGTGGTGGCTTCTCTTGTTGCGCAGCACGGGCTCTAGGCGCGTGGGCTTCAGTAGTTGTGACTTGCAGGCTCTAGAGCACAGGCTCAGTAGTTGTGGCGCATGGGCTTAGTTGCTCCGCGGCATGTGGGATCTTCCCGGACCAGGGCTCGAACCCGTGTCCCCTGCATTGGCAGGCGGATTCTTAACCACTGCGCCACCAGGGAAGTCCAATACTGTTGTTTTTAAGACTATTCTCTTAGTAGTTTTTAAAAACTTAAGTCAGCATTGTCTTCCAGTGTTAAAGGCACCCCTCACCTCTGCGTTGAACTTAAGGTGTCAATCAATACAAAGGAGTGGAACATACATCCTGAGACAATTCCATTGTGTGTAAATTCATACTATTTTAATTTTTTATGCAATCTGATGAGGAGATGAGCTCAGATTTAAAATTCTTCAAAGCACATTTACTGTAACAAGAACTGTTATGTATTAATACTGCAGTTTTCAATAAAGATTGACTTATGTTACACGAAAAAAAAAAGAAAAAAAAAAAGCAGACCACAGAAGGATGAGCTCGTTTTCCTGAAGTCCCTTCAGTCAGGACTGTGATTTGTGCTTTGTGCTTCTTTGTTTTAAAGCACGCAGGTGATGCTTGCCAATGGGATTGTCAGCTGAGAACGCGTCTGCTAAGCGCAGGGAGGTTGGAGTCAGCCTGTTCTGGACAGGCCTGGCTCTCCTGCAGTGCTGGTGGGCCACAGGCTGGCTGTTGGCCTTTGGACAGGCAGGCTGGCCGGCCGGCCAGCAGGGAGAAAGGGCCACACCCAGGCCAGGTGCTGCTCCTGAGACAGGCAGAGCTCCTGGAAGCCTCCTGATCTTCTAGGCAGGGTTGGAGTCTAGTCCCTACTCGTGTTGCGATGGAGGGTGAGATGTTGATTTTCCCAAAGGGCAGCTGGGCAGATGTTGGGAAGATCACCAGTAAAGGACATACAGACCCCAAACTTCTGTCTCTGCAAGAGCCACTGGCTTCCTCTGTGCCAGGGACTGACCTAAGTGCTTGTACCTAACCCTCAAACAGCCTGTGAGGGCAGAGTGATTGGAAACCCAGGCAGCCTGATTCTGGGTCACATCGTGTATGAGGTGCCACCGTGAACACAGACACGTTCTAGCCTCCGAAGGGGAGATTTAACTCTTACCTCTTCTTAAAACTCTGTGATCTGGAGTGAGGCATTAACCCTCTCCGATCATCGGTTTTCTCATCAGCAAAATGGTCCAGGCAGTGGCAGCTGCTCTGCCTGGGAAGGACTCTGCCATATCAGAAAAGTTTGTGCCTAAAATTAGAAGGCTGATATCTCAATTTTGGCGTGTTGGATAAGATAACATAGGAGGACAAACCACACTTACTTTTGTGGCTTTCGTAGTTGGCTCTGCTTGGAATACTGTCTGGCATTTTCTATGCCTGGGCTGGGATGCTGGGGCATCCCCAGCTGCCTCTTGGGGCCTGAGAACCTTCCCTCCCAAACCCCAAATACCGTAGCAGTTGCACCAGGGCTGGCAGCCATTAGGATGATTCCCGGGTGGCCTGTTTTGGAAATTTATGGGCAGGAACTGCGTTCCTGCAATGGAGAGGATGAGGCCTGTCCTAGAGAGGCAGGGGCGTGGAGAGGGCAGTGGAATCCAAGTCCAGAGACCTGGGTCTCGCCCTACAAAACCACTTACTGTGTCATCTCAGGTGGGTAGCTTAACCTTTCCGAGCCTCATTCCTTCACTCAGCTGTACTCAAGGCTGAGCCCTGGGGACTCAGGAATGAGTCAAACAGGCCCTTCCCTACAGGCCCTCCCAGTTTCATGGGAGAGGCAGCCAAGGAAGCAGTGACAGGCAGTGGGATCCTTCTGCAGCTGAGAGGCAGTGTGCCTAGACATCAGGAGGACTTCTTGGAGCAAGTGAGGTCGGGGCACCATTTTCCTCTTCTGTTAGTTGAGAGGGCTAAAATAACTAACATTATTTTTATTTCAGTGTAGAATTGTGTTTTAAACTATTTTATCATAAATGTAATACATGCTCCTGATGAAAAATTTCAAGAGAGCAGAAAGGTATTAGGTGAAATGTCTCTTTCC
>NW_006784492.1:2514445-2529304 GCF_000442215.2 Lipotes vexillifer
ACAGTTTCTTTGTAGCCTTCCAGAACTGTTCTATGTGCGTGGAAACCTATGTGGGCAAAACATGAAAAGCCCAAATAAATCATAATAATGGCTTCTAGCTGTTGAGTGTTTCCTAGGTGCCAGCCTCGACGATGATGCTTGCTCTTTTCAATTAATATCTCTCTGACATATTTCTTCATCCATAATCAGCTTTTCAAGATGCTGCAAAAGTAGCCTGGGAGGCAAGTGAATAAACATTTCCCACTGCCTTTGTCAGAATTGCCTGGATCCCACTGAAACCTCCCTATGGTTGAGTTGCTGTTAGCTCAATTTTCAGATGGGGAAACTGAGGCCCTGAAAAGCACAGTGGGGTTCTGAGTCCACACAGCAACCAGAGGCAATTCCATGCCCTGATTAACCAAGTGGGGCTCTGGGGCCAGAGGGAGGCCACACTGTCCTCAAGTCCTGGTTTCTGGAAGAGAGCAGGACAACAGATAACCCAGGCAGGCGGGAGACGAGTGTCAAAAGCCCCAGCTTCACTAGAAAGTGCATTTTGGTTTTTTTTCCCTTTGTTTTTAAAAATTGAGGTGAGATCCATATAACACCAAATTAACTATTTCAAAGTGTCCAATTCAGTGGCATTTAGGGCATTCACAATGTGCAGCTGCCCCCTCTATCTCATTCCAGAACATTTTCATCACCACCAAGGAAGACTTGCACCCTTGAAGTTGTCACTCCCCAACACCCTCCCCTCCAGCCCCTGGCGGCCACCTGTCTGCTTCCTGGGTCTATGGATTTGCCTCTCCTGGACGTTTCATATAAATGGAATCATACAATATGTGGTCTTTTATGACTGGTTTCTTTCACTGAGCATCATGTTCTCGAAGTTCATCCATGTTGCAGCATGTATGTCAGGGTTTCATTCCTTGAAACAGATAAATAACATTCCACTGTATGAACAGAACACGTATTTTGTTTATCCATCGTTGTCTGCGGACATTAGGGCTGTTTCCACCTTTTGGCTACTGTGAATAGTGCTGCTATGACACTGCCCTTTCTCAGCCTCTGTTCTCACATCTGCAAAATTCAGATACTAAAAGTACCCCCCCCTTCCCTTTCCCCGCTGGGGGCAGGGAGGGGCAGTATAGGGGTAGGGGATTAAGAGGTACAAACTATTAGGTATGAAATAAGCTACAAGGATATATTGCACAACATGGGGAATATAGCCAATGTTTTATAATAACTATAAATGGAGTATAACGTTTAAAAATTGTGAATCACTACATTGTACACCTGAAACTTATAGAATATTGTACAGCAACTATACTTTAGGTTTTGAAAAGTTTAAAAAAAAGTACCTACTTTGTGGGGTTCTGGGGAGGAGGAAATTACTTATGGATGTAAAGCCATTACCTGGCACATCGCGACCCTCCACTATAGCTTCTGTTGGGTGTTTACTGCACAACCCAACATTGATTGAGCATTTGCTGTGTACTGTTCTCAGCACTTACCTGTTTTCAGTCATTTATGGAAATGTTTTCCATTCATTAATTCCTCCAGCAACTTTATGAGGTAGGTCGCAGTGATCAATTCCACTTTATAAAAAAACTAGGCCCAGGGGAATTCCCTGGCTGTCCAGTGGTTAGGGCTCGGCACTCTCACTGCCAAGGGCCCAGGTTCAATCCCTGGTCGGGGAACTAAGATCCCACAAGTTGCGCGGTGCGGCCAAAAATAAAATAAAAAATAAAAACAAACTTTAAAAAACAAAACAAAACAAAAACTAGGCCCAGAGAGGTTAGCTAATGAGCTGCCTGTGGAGGCAGGATCTGAACCCAGACCACGTGATCCTGAAGCCTCTGCTGGTGTACACTCGTGGGGGCTTGACACAGCTATGCTTAGTGATATTGTCTCCCGGCTGGGGACTGTGAGACACTTTCCCTTTCTTTTTTCTCTTGGGCTTTCTCTGTTCCACATCTCTGTAAGTGCTTGATTTGTTTTAAATTTTTTTTATTTATTTATTTATTTTTGGCTGCGCAAGGGCTTTCTCTAGTTGTGGCGAGCGAGGGCTACTCTTTGTTGCGGTGCGTGGGCTTCTCATTGTGGTGGCTTCTCTTGTTGCGGAGCACGGGCTCTAGGTGCGCGGGCTTCAGTAGTCGTGGCACGTGGACTCAGTAGTTGTGGCTCTCAGGCTCTAGAGCACAGGCCCAGTAGTTGTGGCGCACGGGCTTCGTTGTTCCACGGCATGTGGGATCTTCCCGGACCAGGGCTCGAACCTGTGTCCCCCTGCATTGGCAGGCGGATTCTTTTTTTTTTTTTCGGTACACGGGCCTCTCACTGTTGCGGTCTCTCCCACTGCGGAGCACAGGCTCCGGACACACAGTCTCAGCGGCCATGGCCCACGGGCCCAGCCACTCTGCGGCACGTGGGATCTTCCCGGACCGGGGCACGAACCCGTGTCCCCTGCATTGGTAGGCGGACTCTCAACCACTGCACCACCGGGGAAGCCCTGGCAGGAGGATTCTTAATCACTGCACCACAAGGGAAGTCCCGCTTGAGTTGTTTTTACAATGAGCAGATCATAATTTTGTAATCGGAAAGAATCAGGAATGATTTTAGATGCTGGCATGTTATATGTTATGTGAGAAGAGCTGAACCCTAAATTCCAGGTACAGCTTGATCTCAACCGTCTTGAAAAGTGTACAGGAGACACCCAGTGTGGGGTGGGGAGGGCCTGTTTGCCAACATATTAATAAGGTTTGTCTCTGGGGGGTCTGGATGGGGTGATCACGTGATTTTTCATATGAGTTTGGTCTCCTTCTAGCTTTTCCAACTTTATTTTGACGACAAACAAGTATCGCTTTTATGTTCAGAGAGAAAGTGATTCTAAAAACAAAAGACAGATTTTCTCAGCTGGGACCCATGGGTGTTTCTGCTTTGGGCCCGGCCAGGCAGGTGGGTTTGATCTGCTGGGAACAGTCCAGGGAACGCATGGGGAAGCTATCAGACAGGGGTTCCAGCGCTGAGGGACATGCCCAGGGACTGCCAGCCTGATGCTGCCATTTGTCACCTCACCCCCAACCCAGGGATGCAGAGAGGACACTGCAACCCCAGGGCCTCACGTTCAGCACCTAGAGCAGGGGCACCTCACCCTGGGCTGCCCACCCATCCCGGCCACCTTGCCTTTGCTTATGCACTGCTCCCACCTGGTATCCCCTCCCCGCTGCATTTTCCAAATCCTCACTCTCCTCAGGCACAATCAGCAAGACCTGGTGGAGCATTAAACAGAGCCACCCACCTCTGAAGGTGTTTGTCCTGGCTGCGGTGGACGAGGTATGGCCACAGCTCTGTCCTTCCTACCTCCTGGGGAGACAGTATTGCCCTCCTGATGACGCCTGTGTTCCCGGGTTCTGGAACTGGGTCCGGCACACAGGAGGTGCTCAGTGCATGCTGAATGGATGGTATTGTCCTATCCTTATTCTAGAATGGAGACATCTGAGGCCCAGAGAGGTTAAGCAACTTGCCTAAAGCCACACAGGCAGAAGGATGCTTGCCGATGGAGGCTGGACTGTCACATTTGACACCAGTACTCCTGGCCCCCACGCCTGCCCTCCCTGCTCTGGGTTCTGATTTCCAGGGGGAGCTAGTCCTCGGTGATGAACAAAGGGCTTTCGTGAAGGAGACGGGCAGCCTCACCACAGGGCCAGAGTTTCAATCCCAGTTCTGCCACATACTAGCAATGTGACCTCGAGCAAGCTTCCTGACCCCTCTGTGCCCCCAGTTTCCGCATCTGTAAAATGGGTACAATGGTGCTACCCACCTTGCATGACTGCCAAGGGGAGCAAGTGAACCATGCGTGGTCCAGAGTATGTCTGATGTCTGCTTATTCAAGGAAATTGAGCTTCTTAAGGGGTCAGCTGAGCTGCCGGGCAGAGCAGGGCACCCTGACCCATTGCAGCAGAGGCTGTTGGATTTTGGGCCGTGTGGTGGCAGCCAGGCCTCCTCCCATCGTGAAGTGGCCATTGAGCCTCTCAATCTGACTGGACATCTCCATAGCTCTCTCTCTCTGCGTGACTCACACTTGAGTCTGGAACCCCCATACCCTCACATGCCCTGATTTAAAGTGACCCCCACCCCCAGGAAAAAGAGTGAGTCAAGCCGCCCGACAGGGTTGGGGACCTCTGATGTAACCACGACGGCCAGAGAGATGGCTAAACCCGAAATGACAATAACAGCGGGGACAGAGCTGCCAGAATAATTCCACCTGGGGGAGTCCAGAAGCTTCCTGGAGACGGTGTCATTCCGGCAGGGTTGCGACATCTGTGTCAGAGTTTGACAAGACAGCCGAGAGGAGAAAGACTTCTCGGCCGTGGACGGGATGGGGTGTGCAAAGGCAGGGAGGGCAGAGGACGCTGCATCTGACCCCACGGCCACCTCTGCTTTGGCAGGACACCCAGAGCTGGCCTGACCTAACCCTGACAGCAGCTGCCAGGAAAACGGGTCAGAGCGGGTTGGACCCTGGCGGCTTTGCACGCGAGCTTGGCTGGGACACGCAGCCCGAGTGGAGGAGGGGGCGTGCTGGGCAGGAGTGTGTGACCGGGCTGCTCCCCCGCCTCCCAGGGGCTGCTACTCCCACCCTGATGTCCAGGCCTCCCAGTGAGTTTCCAGGCAGTCGTGGCTGGCTGGCTGGCCTCCGAGCGGAGCCGGAGGGCTGCCTCAGCGCCTGCAGCGTGGGTGGGAGCCCCTTCCCTGCCCAGCGGTCTTGACCTTGATGCAGCTCCGCCCAGGAACCAGGCCGGTCTCACGTGCGCTGGATCTGCCCCTTCCTGCGAAGGGAATAGGCCGAGTGCGGCCCCTCTGAGCCTGTTTTCCTACAGCTCTGCAGTGAGCTTCCAGGGAGATAAAGTTTGAGAACGTGCATGTGTTTATTTATCTTTTAAAATTTTAACTTTTTGGCCACACCATGTGGTGTGCAGGATCTTAGTTCCCTGACCAGGGATCAAACCGGGGCCCCCTTCAGTGGGAGAGCAGAGTCCTAACCACTGGACTGCCAGGGAAGTCCCAGAGAAAGTGTGTTTAAACACGGGAAGCTCATCTGCTGAGGACCGTTGTTGCTGTTGCTACTATTATTATTACTTTGTTAGGCGTGACCCACGGGAGGTTGTTTCATTCAGTGGGAGAAGTCAGACACATCTGGATTTGAATTCCAGTTCTGCTTCTGGGCAGCTGTGGATCTGGACAGATTACTTCTTTGAACCTCAGGTTCCCCATCTGTGAACATCTAGCATGAGTGCATCCCTAGGCTCTGCAGTGGGGGGTGGCCGGCCTCCGGGAAAGGCCAAGGTCAGCCCAAGAGGGCAGGGCCCGTCTGGGGCGGCTCCAAGTCAGAAGCAGCGTCCTAGCGGTCCAAGGCCAGACCACTGCCCTGGCCTCCGACGCCACCCCTGCCCCTGCTTCCCCTCCCTCCCCCACCAGTCTGAAGCGCTAACTCTCATAGCCTCTCACCAGTGCATGAACCCTCGCATTTCACCTAGAAGATGCTGTCAGCACCCCTTATACAAACAGCACAGTTGAGCTGCTGCCATGGGCAGGCCCCATGCTGAGCCCACGAGGCCACAGGCCAGGGGACACAGACAAACAGCCGCAGCCGGCGCCCTCCACCGAAAGGCAGGTGGGAGGGCCGGGGCTTGGGGAGGGGTCAGGCAAGGCTTTCCTGAGGCAGCGGCCTTAGGCTGGGCCTTGGAGGGCCCCATGGCACCCCTCATCACCACTTCTCAAGTCCAGGTTCATAGTGGGTCCCCAGGGCCCAACGCACGCCTGGGCTTCGGGAAGGCCCCGTGAGTGTTCATGGAATAAATGAATGAGTGAGTGAATGAGACAGGGTGGAGAACTTTTCAGTATCTTCATATCCGACTCAGAATTCTTCCCAGGGAGAGAACTCAGCTCTGGGAGGTTACTTAGTCGGGCATCTTAGGTGGTGATGGAAGCGTCAGGGGACGTTTGGTGACTGAAGGGTGGACAGTCCCCCTTGGCTACCAGGCCTTCCTCTCACTCAAGAGGTGAGTGGGGCTCTCCCCAGTCTCGACGGCCCTCGCTGTGCTGTGTGGCCTCAGGTCATCCACTGATTCTCGGCCTCAGTCTTCCCATCCATGAGTTGGGGTTGTGACCACAGTGTGCCCAGGGGGCACGCACAGGGCTCTGTGGCTGGGTGAGCAGACACAAGGCTGCGCTCCTGCAGCTTCTCAGTCTGGGCTCTCTGGAGCCCCCAGGCTCTGTGGGCGGGCTCGTGGGGCATCCGGAGCAGACAGCTCCCTTTCATTCACTCTCTCGGGCACCCCGGTGCCAGCTGTGCTGGCTGCTGGCACCCTCTTTAATTATCGTGTCTGTCCCCACACCCAGAGTGGCCCATCCGCCTGAATGCAGTCATTGGGGCCCCCTAAAACCTGCGAACAGCTGGATTGTTGCCGCCAGGGAGCCTGGCAGGGCCTGAGTCAGCCCTTCCTTCTAGGGGAGATGAATGAGAGAGGCAGACAGAGACAGAGAGGCAGAGAGAGGCGGGGAGGGGGGGAAAGGAGAGAAATGGAGGTCGGAAGGCCCACAGACAGGGCCGGAGACAGAGAGAGAGATTACGGGGCGCCTGGGGGTGGACGTGGGGTGTAGGTGGGGAAGGGAGGAGGGAGAGGCGGCCTGGAGAGAACAGCCTGGCCGCCAAGGGTTGGGCAGCCCCGCCAGAGCACAGAGAAGACTGGGCAGCTGCTGGAGGTGGGGAGACCCCCTGCAGCCCAACAGCAGCCCCCTCCTCCCTGTTCCCAGCCCTGTCCCCAGCCGTGGAAAACCCTTACACTCTCTCTCGCTCCCCAGCAAACACACACGTGCCCACCGACACCCTTCATGCACACGCGGCATTCACACACGCACACACACTCACCATCACTCAGGACTGCACGTGTGCCCATGCTCAACTCAGCCCCCCGTACACGTGGCTGGCATGACCTGGGGCTTCCGTCTGCCGGGGAGGTGAGAACAGACCAGGCAGGCGCATGCCTGGGACTCTGTCCCCTGAGGCTGCTGGTGCCGTGGCCCACAAGTACCCCTGAATCGCCCGGAGGGGTCCTGGGACCTCCTAGAGCTTCAGCAGGGTGGACGCTTGCCTGCAGGGGCTGCACAACCCCTGCTTCAGACCTGATTCTGCCTCCCCGCCACCCCCCGCATTCATTCCACAACCCAGACGGGCAGCCAGGGCCCCAGCCTTCAGAAAGCCTCTACCCAGGGTTTCTGCGTGGTGGGCCCACTGCCATGTGCGACCCTGCTGCTCCCTGTTGGTCCCCGTGTGACATGCAGCTCCTGGTTTACGCTGGACGCCAAAAATCCACTCCCAACAGGATCGTGGACGGAGGATCTGTGGACAGCCTCAGGGGATCCGGGGAGGGGCGGGCAGAAGGGGCCAAAGGAGCAGTGCCCACCATCCACGCTGAAGACGTCCAGACGTGGACGTCCATCTGAGTGCACCGCTGCCGTGGTCCGTACCTGGCCACCCCTCTCTGCCCTCTGCCAAGTTCAGGGTGGACCAGAATTGCCGGGTTGACCCCACCCCACCAGCCCTCGACCACTGACAGCTCAGAATATTCTGCCTTGAGTGGACAAGTGAGCTCTCTCCCTCCTATCCTGATTAATCATGCCTGTGAAAATGGATTTGTAACACTTACAAAATCCGTGGCGCAGCTCTGTGCCTCGAGGGTCTCAGATAACTCAAGACCGTCATTTTGGTACATTCACAACTGTTTTCCTACATTTACGTTTTTAAACCGTACTTTTAATTTAGGTATAATTCACAAAACATAAAATTTGTCATTTTAAAGTACTGTACACAGTTCGGTGGTTTTTGACATATTCACAAGGCTGTGCAACCATCACCACTGTCTAATTCTAGAACATTTTCATCACCCCCAAAAGAAACCTTGTACCCATTAACAGTCACTCGCCATTCCTCCCTCCCCCAGCCCCTGGCAACCACCAATCTACTCCCTGTTTCTATCGATTTGTCTATTTTTTTTTTTTTTTTGCGGTATGCGGGCCTCTCACTGCTGTGGCTTCTCCCGTTGCGGAGCACAGGCTCCGGACGCGCAGGCTCAGCGGCCATGGCTCACGGGCCCAGCCGCTCCGCGGCACGTGGGATCCTCCCGGACCGGGGCACGGACCTGCGTCCCCTGCATCGGCAGGCGGACTCTCAACCACTGCGTCACCAGGGAAGCCCGATTTGCCTATTTTGGACATTTCTGATAAATGGAATCATACAGTATGTGGCCCTTTGTGTCTAGCTTCTTTCACTGAGCCTCAGGTTTTTGCACATCTTCATATGTATCAGGATTCTGAGGGAATAATATTCCATTGTATGGCTATCCCACATTTTGTTAACCTATTCATCTGGCAATGACTACTTGGGTTGTTTCAAACGAACTTTTAAGATACATTGTTCCAAAATTATTTTGGAGACAGTGTGCAGTTGACAACTCTCTTATTTTCCCCCTTCTGAGGTTAAGTCCTTCCCATGTTTAAATGTTTTTTCTTTTAGGAGATAATGGTGACTCTAGAGGAAAGTCTTTACTTATTTATTTATTTTTTGGCCTCGCCGCGTGGCAAGGCGGCATGTGGGATCTTAGTTCCCCGGCCAGGGATCGAACCTGTGCCCCCTGCCGTGGAAGTGCGGAGTCTTAACCGCTGGACCGCCAGGGAAGCCACTAGCTGAAAGTCTTAAACAAAATGTCCTTGGTGGGGAGAAACAGAGTCAGCAGCCCTAAATGGACTCCCAAACCTTTATCTCCTCCCCTGATCTGGAAGCCACGGGGCTGATGAGCCTGAAGATCTTGCTCTGTGGTGGCATCACTGATAGCTGACACAGGGCGCCTTCCCGTTTCATTAGAGCTTCCGTGCTTTCAGGAACGCGCATCTGGGTGGAGAAGGCCATTCCCAGCCTGTGGGGAAACAGACATCCTTTGTGTTCATCCTCTCCAGCCTGGAGGCTGATCTGTGCAGGGCAGGGGCTGGGAAGAGAGGCGCTTACAGCCACTGAGTCACCAAGATGTGGGGAGGTCAGGCCTGCACTTTCACCTGCGTGCCTTGTTCCCTGCCTGAATCTTGCTGACTCAGAATAACAAGAAAGGACAGTTGTCAACTGCATACCGTGCTCCCCGGATAAGCTTAGGTCCCAGGTATCTGGGCTCGGGCTGGAAGGGTGGGAAGGTGATAAGGAAAGTAGCTCCATTGGATGTGTTGACAATTACATGTACATAGAGTTTATCATAAAAGCAATACAATAAAGCACATCAACATTTTTTAAATAGGAAAAGAAAGGGAATTCCCTGGCGGTCCAGTGGTTAGGACTCCGCACTTCCACGGCAGGGGGCACAGGTTCGATCCCTGGTCAGGGATATAAGACCCCACAAGCCGGGTGGCATGTCCAAAAAATAAAATAAAAAATAAAATAAAATAGGAAAAGAAAGAAAAAATTCACCTCTAATCTCACCCCAGCAGGAGCACACTTATTCGCATTTTGATGAACTTTTAATTTGCCTAAGAGAAAAACAAGATTTAAAAAAAAAACACTTAAAAAATTATAATAGCCTGATGTTGTGTAACCATCACCATTATTTATTTCCGCAACTGTTTTCATCATCCCAAACAAAACCTCTGACACACCTAATAATAACTCCCCACTCCTCCCTGCCCTCCACCCCACATAACCTCTATTCTACTTTCTGCCTCTGTGAATTTGTCTATTCTAGGTATCTCACATAAGTAGAATCATACAGTATTTGCTCTTTTGTGTCTGGCTTTTTTTTACTTAGCATGGTGTTTCCAAGGTACATCCATTTTGTAGCATGTGTCAGAACTTCATTCCTTTTTATGGCTGAATAATATTCCATCATATGGATTGACCATGTTTTGTTTATTCATCCTCTGATGGACGCTTTGTCTGCTTCCATCTTTTTGGCTGTTGTGAATAATGCTGAACACTGGTGTATAAGTATCTGTTTGATTCCTGCTTTCAGCTCTTTTGGGTACATACCTAGGAGTGGAATTGCTGGGTCATCTGGCAATTCTGTTTCACTTTCTGAGGAACTACCAAACTGTTTTCCACAGCAGCTGCATGACTAAAGGCCATTTAAAAAAAATTATCTTTAATATTGTTAAGACATCAATACTACCAAAGTGATCTACAGAGTCAGTGCAATTCCCACAAAAATCCCAAAAACATTTATTATAGAAATAGAAAAATCCATCCTAAAATTCATATAGAATCTCACAGACCCTGAATAGTGAAAACAATCTTGAAAAAGAACAATGTTAGGAGTCTCACACTTCCTGATTTCAAAACTTATTATAAAACTCCAGTTATCAAAACAGCATGGTAATGGCTTAAAGACAGACATGTAGACCAATGGAATAGAATAGAGAGCTGAGAAATAAAACCTCAAATACATGGGCAAATGATTTTCAATAAGAGTGTCAAGAGCATCCAATGGGGAAAGGACAGTCTTTTTAACAAACGGTGTTGGGAAAACTGAATATCCACATAGAAACAAAAAAGTCGGACCCTTATTTAACACCATTGCCAGTACAATGCCAGTACAAAGCATCGCCGGTACAAAGTTATCACTTTAAAGCTATAGAGAAGATTATTTTTCAAACGGAAGCCTGATTGCAACATGGCACAGCTTGCAAAATGTATCTAAACACAGGCCTAAAAGTATGAAACGCTTAGAAGAGAACATTGGGGAAAAGCTTTATGACATTGGATTTGGCAATGATTTCTTGGATATGACACCAAAAGCAC
Organism: Lipotes vexillifer; assembly: GCF_000442215.2. NCBI lineage: Eukaryota > Metazoa > Chordata > Mammalia > Artiodactyla > Lipotidae > Lipotes > Lipotes vexillifer. Next base: position 2,525,256 of record NW_006784492.1, read on the forward strand.
AGACAACAAAAGAAGAAATAGGTACATTTGACTTTATCAAGATTAAAAACTTTTACGCATCAAAGGACACCATCAACAGAGTGAAAAGACAACACATGGAAGAAAATATTTGCAGATCATACATCCGATAAGAAATGAAAATCCAGACTATATAAAGAACTATTACAACTCAACAACCAAAAGTTCCCAAACAACTTGATGTAAAAATAGGGAAAGGCCTTGCTAGCTTTGACCTTCAGGTCCCACCTGGCTCTGAGCACCCTGGCTTCTCCAGTCACGGAGGCTTCTCCAAGGAGGAGGCAGCTGGCAAGAAGGAAGCCTGGACTTTTCCAGCGGGCTGAGGGCACCTCGCCCCCCCGGGCAATGGGCTGGAGGCTTTGAAAGAAAAGTGAGAACCCAGAGAGAGCTAGTGGGCTCCTTTGCCTGCCTCTCCTTGACTGGCCTGGTTTCAGCTTTCCCTGGAGGACTCTGCCCACCCCCAGCTGCGGGAATGGCTCTGTCACCCTGGCAGGGGAACCAGCCCTGGGATCTGAGCAGGGCTCATCAGAGCCAGGTGGCTGCCTCGGCCTCCCTCCAATATGGGGTGCCAGCTCCCTGGGAAGCCACCTCTTCAACAGCAGGGACACCAGACAGGGGCCCTCGGTCCCCAGGTCGGGGCAAACGAGGAGCTCATTGAAGGTGAGAGAGACGTGCGGTCCTTTCTGAGGTCCCTTCTGGTCACTAGCCCTTCGGGTTTAAGCCAAGAGGAGGGCTTGTTTCTTGGATTTGATGTCAAGAAAGTAGCAGGTGGTTTGGAGAGGTGCTTGGGATGGTCGATCCTAGGAGTGGACGGACGGAAGCTGCAGCGGCAGGAAGAGGGGGCATGTCTAGAAATAACAGCACGGATGCTGGCCGGCCGGTGAGCACCGCGCCCTCATCGCTGTCTGTTTCTTGTCTCCACCCACAGACTTCTGCAGAGAGGCCTCCCTGGCCACGTGGCTACATTCCCCTCCTCCCTGTGGGTCCTTGGCTAGAATGATAGGTCCGGAGCAGTACTCTGTCCCCTGCTCTTTCTTTAGTGTCTTACAGCAGCGCCTGGCGCATAGCAGGTGTGCGAGAAATACGCATCTGGGGAACGAATGCACCCTGCGAAGGGAGTTTACTTCCAACAGTTTTTTCAGACAGGCTGTATAACTCCTCTGAGAGCACACAGCCAGAAAGAGGCAGGGCTGCGATTAGAACCAGGTCTCTTTCCAGGAGTCAGAACCTGGGAGCCCACTGCCGGGGTGGGTGGTGTCTGCACATGCTTCTCTCTGTGCAACGTGACAGGACATCCTGTCACGTGCTAGCACATGCACACGCTCCCAGGAACCGAGCCCTGGGATTGGCAGGAGGTTCTGTGCTGTCCTGGAGGATGACGGCCTCCTCCTCTGTCCTGCTGAGGGTTTATTCCTCCAAGCCTGGCTTAAGCAACACCTCTTCTAGGAAGGCTTCCCTGGGTGTCCCCAAGTCCCCTTCCTACTCTACATAGTTCTAGAATCTTGTACAAAGTCCTGCCAGGGCGTCCGTCATGGCGAATCACAAGTACAGCAGAAAGACTTGGGGCAGGTCTGCCTGGACTAGAATCTGGACTTGCCAGTAGCTGTGGGACCCTGGGCGTATCACTTCACCCTCCCCCTGCCCCACCAGCATGGCTCTCACCCGGAGAGTGGAGACACTAGTACCCTCTCTGCCAGGGCCGTCATAACACAGGACCACGGAGACAGGGCTTAAACAACAGAAACTCATGTTCTCACAGTTTTGGAGGCTGGAAGTCCAAGATCCAGGTGAAGCCTCTCTCCTCAGCTTGCAGATGGCTCTCTTCTCCCTGTGTCTCCATATCACCTTCTCTGTGTGTGTGTCTGGGTCCTAATCTCTTCTTATGAGGACACCAGTCTTATTGGCTTAAGGCCCACCCTAGCGACCTCATCTTAACTTAATCACCTCTTTAAAGGTCCATCTCCAAACAGAGTCACATTCTGTGGTACAGGGGGTTAGGGCTGCAGCATCTGGATTTGGAGGAAACACAATTCAGCCCTTGGCACGGCCCCTAACCTGACCCTCGAATTCCCTATATAATGCCCCTGACAAGGGGTTTCCCCACCTTGGCTTGCACACCTCCAGTGATAGGGAGCTCTGTACCTTCCCAGATGGTAAGTGGTGATGGTGACTTCCAGCGGGTGGCCGCCATCCTTCTGAGCAGCCCCGCGTGGAAGTTAATCCCTCTGGCCCTGAAGAAATGGAGAGGGCCATCTCACAGTCTTGAACAATTCAAAACAGGTTGGTTTCTCCCCAAACAGTGAGAGAGCTTGCTTGTTTTGGAAGACAAATTCAAAGGCAGAGACCTGTTCGTGGAGTTATCTGTGTTTTGTTACCTGCCTTGAGCAGAAGTGCTTTGGAATACCCAAACAGCATGGATGCCTTGTTTGCACAGATAAATGTCAAGTCTGCACCCAAAGGAGGTTATAAAAAAAGCCACCTTGGGGGCTTCCCTGGTGGTGCAGTGGTTGAGAGTCCGCCTGCTGATGCAGAGGACACGGGTTCGTGACCCGGTCCGGGAAGATCCCACATGCTGCGGAGCGGCCAGGCCCGTGAGCCATGGCCACTGAGCCTGCGTGTCCGGAGCCTGTGCTCCGCGACTGGGAGAGGCCACAACAGTGAGAGGCCCGAGTACCGCAAAAAAAAAAAAAAAAAAAAAAAAAAGCCACCTTGGGAGGAGGGCATGGTTTTAGGGGCGGCCACTGCGAAACTGCAAATTATTTTCTTCCCCACCCAGATGAGTTGGACTGTTCTTGTGTTATCCTAGCCAGATGGCAAAAGGCTGCCACCAGGGACACTCTGATAGTCTTCTGCGATTCAGTTTGGCTTTAAAAATCCATTCTCAGAGCTCAGCAAACGAAGCAATTTTTTTCACCCTGATGTCATTCTATTTTTACTTAAAGTTTTTTCACATTATAAACATGATACATGTTTTTTGTAGATAGTACAACAAAGCATAAAACAAAAATTACCTTTAATTCCATCTCCCAGGAAAAATCACTGTTAACATTTTGATGCATTTCTTGCATTTCTCTCTCCCTCTCTCCCTTTCCCTCCCTCTCATCAAAGAATGCAAAAAGTTTAAAAAAAGATTGCATTGTATCTCGTATACCCACTAGATAATGACAGATAGAGCAGTGAATGAGACAGACAAGGGCCCACCCTCTTGGAGCTCAATCTAGAGGGAGACAGAAAATAAACATATAAATGAACTTTCAGGCTGTCTCCAATTTTTCCTCTGTTGCAAACAATACTGCATTGAGCATTCTTACAGCCAAGGGCCTGAATACACACATGCTGATTGCATAAAGATAACTTTCAAAAGGTGGAATTTAGGAGACAGGATGTTTTCCATTATTAAAAAAAATTTTAAAAAAACTGTAATGATCATTTGTATGCATATTTATATTAGTAGTGTATGGTTATTACCTGATAAATACCTCCTCTACCTGTATTAGACAATTTTCTATTATAGATCTGTAGATTCTCTGGATTAGAACAGATTTTGCAGCTTTCCTGCCTAGGCTAACCCCTCCCTCCTCTCCTTATGTAGCTTTACATACCGCCAGGGACAGAGAGCTCATTCCTTTCTCTGGCAGTTCATTCCATCTTCGCATGGCTCTGTCCTGGGACAAGTCCCCCTGTGTTGAAATGAAATGGGTCCTCCTGGGCTTCCACCACTGACCCTGGTTTTCTTGAGACCGTGCAGAGCAAATCCAGGCCTCATTCTTTTTTTTTTTGCGGTACGTGGGCCTCTCACTGCTGTGGCCTCTCCCGCTGCGGAGCAACAGGCTCCGGACGTGCAGGCTCAGCAGCCATGGCCCACGGGCACAGCCGCTCCGTGGCACGTGGGAACCCGCCGGACCGGGGCACGAACCCGCGTCCCCTGCATCGGCAGGCGGACTCCCAACCACTGCGCCACCAGGGAAGCCCAGGCCTCATTCTTGCACCAACCCTGCTGAGCCCAAGGCTAGCGCCACACAGCTCCCACC
>NW_006784492.1:2529314-2540652 GCF_000442215.2 Lipotes vexillifer
AACAGCAGTACCTCTCTTGGGATTCCACCCAAGAATCCTCCCCCAGGCTCACCTCCCCCAGGGAGCCTTCCCTGACCAGCCCTCCCTTAAGAGCCCCATTCCCAGTCCCCGCGCCTCCAGGGAAGCACCGGCCTCTTTTCCTGCCTGTCTCCTTCTCTCACAGCTTTAGCTCCATCTGTATCAACCCCTGGCCCCTCCACTGCCCTGGAAGGGCTTAGAGGTGATGTGGGGGAAGATCAGACCATTAAAGACAGACGTATCAGGCAAGGATTCCTGCCTGTGTGCCCTGATCTCATTAACGCGGTAATTGATCCATTGAATCCTGGCCTCACTGACTCATAGGTTGATTTCTCAATAGGGTAGTTGGTTTATTCATTCGTTCATCTAGTAAATCTTGCCTGCGGCCTCTTTATTTTTTTTAATTTTAGTGAAGTTTAGTTGATGTACAATGTGTGAATTTCTGCTGTACAACAAAGTGACTCAGTTATACAAATATAAATATTCTTTTTCATATTCTTTTCCAGCATGGTTTATCCCAGGACATTAAATATAGTTCCCTGGGCTCTACAGTAGGACCTTGTTGTTGACCCATTCTCTATACAATAGTTTGCATCTCCTCATCCCAAACTCCCACTCCATCCCTCCCCCAACCCCCTCCCCCTTGGCAACCACAAGACTGTCCTCTATGTCTGGGAGTCTGTTTCTGTTTCGTAGATAGGTTCATTTGTGTCATATTTTAGATTCGACTGTGGCCTTCTTGAGCCAGGCACTGTGCTGCACTTTGGGGACGGGCATGAACAAGACAGCTCTTTGATCCGTGAAGCTCACCCTCTCGAGGGACAAGACAGATGCTAAATACATGGGGAAGGGCTTCCCTGGTGGCGCAGTGCTTGAGAGTCCGCCTGCCGATGCAGGAGACGCGGGTTCGTGCCCCGTTTCGGGAGGATCCCACATGCCGCGGAGCGGCTGGGCCCGTGAGCCATGGCCGCTGAGCCTGCGCGTCCGGAGCCTGTGCTCCGCAAATGGGAGAGGCCACAACAGTGAGAGGCCCGCATAACGCAAGAAAAAAAAAAAAAAAAAAAAAAAAATACATGGGGAAAATCCAACACGGCCGCGAGACAGACAGCGGTCAATGGCGGCAGATCCCAACCCAAGGAGGAACCGCTTAAGCTCAGGCTTGCAGGCAACCGAGAGGCAGCCCCGTGAAGATCAGAGGAACAGCCCATGCAAAGGCCCAGCATCCGAGTGGGCTCAGCATGTGCTGGGCTCAGAGGGAAGCCTGCCCTTGAGCCAGCTGACTGGCGGCCCTGCCTGAGGAACACGTGTTTTGCCCTTAACAAATCACCCCCTAATTCCAAGGGGCTGCCAACGGGGCGGTGCCCTGTCTCCAGCCACACACAGCACGCGTGTCTTCCTGGAAACCGGTAAAGGCAGCCTCCTCCAGCTTGCACAGCCTCCTCCCAGAGAGGCCGGAGGGGCGGTGGCTGAGCGGAGGGGAGAACAGGGCCGCATTGTGAGCGTCCCACAGGCCTCTGTGGGCAAACAGAAGGCCCGAGTGTGTCCGGGGCGGGCAGGCAGGAGCTCAGAATTGCTCACTGAGCCCTCAGTCTCCAGGCCAAGTGCGCGGCCAGGAAGAAACAGGTCTTTATTACGGGGAGGCCCAGCACGGCCTGAAACGGAGGACATGCCGGGCTGTCCATCTGCAACCTTCCCGAGGCTTCACAGGGGTGGGGACTGGACACAGAGCCACAGGCGAGTATAGACACAGCGAGTCTACATTTATGATCCACAGGGGGGTTCACACACACACACACACACACACACACACACACACGCCTGGCTCCCTTCCCTCTGTTGCAGCAAAAAGAGAAGTGAAGTCTTCCCTTCCCTGAGAACAAGGAAGATAAAGGGAACAATGAACAGGCTACAGAAGAAACATAACCTGGCCTGAAAGAGTTAATCACTCCCTGGTTGTCGCTAATTTGTAGTAACTTGATTTGCACTTTAGAAAGCTAACCTCACTCCCTGACCCTATGTAATTTACATTCGGTACCCATCACCCCTAACTCTGTGTGAGTTACATTCCCTGCCTCTCACCCCCTAACCTTATTATGTCCCGGCACTTACATTCTATATGCCCCTGGTAAGAAATCACCCCCTAGGGGTGGGATAGGGAGGGTGGGAGGGAGGGAGCCGCAAGAGGGAAGAGATATGGGAACATATGTATATGTATAACTGATTCACTTTGCTATAAAGCAGAAACTAACACACCACTGTAAAGCAATTATACTCCAATAAAGATGTAAAAAGAATAAATAAATTCCATTGTTATTTATAAAAAAAAGAAAAGAAATCACCCCCTATAGTGTTTGCATTTCAGAAACAAGGTCACAGGCCAACAAACCAGAGGCAAACGGACACAATTACCAGACTGCCGGACCCCAATTACCGGGGTGGCCTGACGCCAGCTATGACTGTTTTGAAATAATGGAAAGGAAAGGAAGAATGCAAGACCTTCACTACTTTGATCCTTATCATAGACCCCGGACTGCGAGCCTCACATATAAAATCTTCTCTGATTCCCAAGGAGGGGGGGCACAGCTCTGGAGGCGCTAGCCTGCTGTGTCTTCCTTTCTGCCTGGCAGAAAAATAAAGCCATCTCTCTCTCCCTCCAAAATCCCTGTCTCTGTATTTCTGTTCGGCCTCGGTGCCCAGGGAAGCTGATACTTAGGCAACAAAATGGGGGCTCGTCCGGGGCCTGCTCGCGTGCAGGCAGCCCCGCAGGGCCCCTCGGCTTGATCGGAAGCTCGGGGATCTCTCCACGCCAGGCTCCTTCGGGAGAGCGGAGGGCTGGAGGATTTCTCTGAGGCCAGATCGCCAGGGACTCCCTGCCGCAGGGCTGTGCCCCATCACACCCGGCCTGTCGACTCGGCGGCGGAACTCCGAGGCTGCGGCGAACGGGGGAGAGGCTGACCTAGCAGCTGCCGAGGCTCCTTTTGCCTTGAGGACACCTTCTCTTCTCTTGGCCGTGCCAGCCTGGACTTCCACTCCGAGAAAACACTGAATATTGGAGGATCAGAAAGAGGACGTAGGGAAGTCGCGACGCACCCGTCAGCACCTACGGTGAGTCTCCCGGACTGCGCTCCGTGACCTTTGACGGTCCCCTTAAGGGGAACTTCGGTTCCAATTTGAGGATTTCGTGCAAAGGGAAATCCTGATGTGGAATGCTCCCTGCAAAGGGAGATTCTGATGTAAGACGCCGCTTTGGGGCAACGGTCCTGGTCGAGTGGGACTCGGAAATCGCGTTTGGGCGGGTCTCCGCCATATGTTTTTCTTTTTTGAGCATCCCTTTGCTGTTTCCTTTTATGGTTTACGTTTTATGTGTGACTTCCAGCTGATGAGGTGAAGGTTTGTTTTGATTTGAGCGCGCTAATATCAAATGTCTTTTACCAACTGCTCCAGCCAAAATGGGAAGCGCTTCCCTCTAAGGTTCCACCCACCTGGGAACACTTAGGGAAAATTGTAAATGACTGGTCAACCTATAGCTACGATCCAATGACAAAGGAAAATGGGTCTCCTACAATTAGATCTTTATTGCCACGGGATGGGAAAAATGGACTGAGGTTCCCTTATGTTCTGGACTTTATGCCCCTTTTATTATAATCCTGCTGTAGGTGGCTCCATAATCAAAAGCCTGAGGAATCAGAAAAAAAAGAAAAGAAAAGAAAAGAAACAAAACTCTCCTGATATTCTAAAGGATCCTCTTCTAACTTCTCCCAACTCTCAGGGGAGTGGGAAGGTTTCCCCAGTCCTGCAAGTTCCCTCACCCCCAGATTCTTCTGATCAAACTAAGACCGCACCTCCCCAGAGGGACAATCCCTGCTGGGACAACAGTTTATCAGCCAGTCCGCTCCTGTTATCAGAGCCAATTTGAGCACTATCTGGTTTAAATTTTAGCTGTGAAACCATGACCACAGAAAGAGAAAGATGATTTTTGACAGTATGGCCACAATATTCTTTAGGCTCTGGTGAAAACTGGTTAAAATAAATCTTTTCTTAAAATTGCAAAACCAGTTCTTTTTGCATGTGCAACTAGAAAAAACTAGCTTGTTAAAATACTTTTCTTCAAAATTCTGACCCTGAGAGAACAAAAATATGCCTAGGACAAAGCTTGAAGTTAACTGTCATAATGTCCTTGAGCTACAAACAAAGCCCCCTTTGCCTGAGACTTCAACCTTGGGTTAATTAGTAGATCTTCAAGCCAAGAAAAAAAAAAAAAGAGGCAAAGAGACATTTTAAATCTCAAGTGGAAACTATGAGATCTCTGTCTGTCTGGATATCTGTGTATGTCTCAGTATATGTTTCTGTCTTTGGATAATATCGCTGAGGTTAATTTGTAAATGAGCTCTATTTAATTGGCTTAAAAGAAAAGTAAGCGCTTACAAATCAAACAATTCTAAATACAAGAAAAATTAAATAAATTTCAGGTTCACGTGACCTGGGAAATATTCAATATTAAATTAATACCTGGTATTAATGTTTGTTAATCTAATTAATATAGACATGTCTTTAGAGACATCAATATTAAGTATAATACTTTTATTGTGCCTAGGTTTAATATAAACTAAATAAGATCTTATTACATCTGTTACAAATTTGTCAGCAACGAAAATAACTCGACGTGAAGAAACTTTTAAGAAAAATAATTGCAAATGAGATAAAGAGCTTTGGGTCAACTTTTTAGGAATACTTATGTTTTAGGAATATTTACTTAAGAACGATCTCTCCAGATGTTTGACAACTTGAAAATTTAGAGCTGTGCTAAATTAAGTTAAAGGATGCAAGTTATTAAATAACTTGGCCATTTCCAAATAAAATAAGATACTGAAACATTAATTACTGAACATCGGCTTCCTTGTACAGAGAAACAAAAGGTTTAAACTATTAAAAAATGTGTTTGGTGCCACACTGAGATATCTTCTATAAGAAAGCACATTCTTTAAATATTATTTGGATGTACGTTTACCAGTCTACAGCGTGCTGATATAAAGGACAGTTCATGGTTGCTTAAGGAAAGTAGGATGTGTGTTTTTAGTAAAGAAGGTATGAGCAATGGAATTGCATTTTATTAAGGGAAAAGGAAGGTCTGATTTACAGGTGGCTGTTTCTGAATGGGAAAATAAAGTGATGGATACAGAAAGTGATAAAAAAAAGGTTTGTGGAAAGTGGACCCTGAGAAAAGAGTTTAATGCATGGTACAAGTTTTCTTAAGGTGTTGAACTGCCTTGGATGACAGATTTTAAGCTTCTTTACCTTTTAAGTGATCAGTTCGATATTTGCCTTTAAATCTTTTATTGTCCTTTGGGTAAGTGAAAAACAATCGTTTCACAGCGATGTATGATCTTATCTGACTGATGTTCTAAACCCTTTTGTGTTTTTGATAAAACTTCCCAAATCAAATTGTAATGAAGTTTCTTTGACCTCTAGCTAACTTTGGGGTGCTTCAAACGGGCCTCTGAAACATCCCAAAGAGAGATGTTACACTACTTAGGTTCACTGGGTATGTTAAAATTACACGGGAAGTGTTGTCAAATGTGTAATAAATCTTCTTAGGTTATATTGTATGGTAATTGTTACTAATATAGATATTCTAGAAATTATGTGGAGTTTTTAAAAAATTCTGATGTCCTGGTAAAATGTGATCAGTCGTAATTCTAGTTATTATCTTAAGCATCATATGTCACAACAGTAACCAAGTTACCTTGTAAATTACATTGTAATCAGAGTTTTAAACTTGCCATAAGTCTTTTGTCATTAGAGACACAGTTTCACTCTGAAGCTTTTGCAAAGATGCTTCTTGTTCAAGAAGATTTATAAAAAGAACTTTTGGATAAATACAAGTTTCTGACTTTCAGACCATAATGCTAAATTGGATATAAAGAGGCTGTTCTTCTCAAGCTACTTATGGTTTACAACAATTTGGTAATTTACACCTACGGGTAAAATTAAAACATTTATCTTTTCTATTTGCTCCCTCCAGAGATTGGAAACTCTTAGGTCCCCAGCACCTTTATCAGATAAATTAGGAAGGCTACCTCACTAACAGGTACAGAAATCTCAAGGTATTTTCGGGACCTTGAAAAGGGAGGAATTCACCTACATCTGGTAAGCGAAATCTGTGACAAGCCTTTGGTGTGACTTTCCTGAGAGGTCTTTTAAAAGTTCAGTCTGAGACTCCTTATAAAAGTTTCAGGAAGCAAAAAGCCTATATGATACATTACAGGTATATAAATCATCAGGCCAAGTTTATTGAGACCAGACTGAAATTTGGTTCTCTCTCTCTCTGTTAAGAGAACAAAGTTTCCTTGGGATGCTGCTTTAATAACAGACTATGTAAATTTCTTTGCCTCTAAGTGATTTACATTTGCTTTTAAAAATCTTTTGTTAGGTAAAGTAAATATTATTTCACAATGATCTCTGAAGATTGCGGCACGCATAGATAAAGTTCATTCTGCTTCTATAAAAATTAACCTCTCATCGTCAGACTTTTGCCATCCTGACTGTCCTTAAAACATGACAACAGTCTACTCCTAAATCAGGGAATTTAAAATGGGTAAACAATAGCTGTAAATCAGTCAGGGCTATGGAAAATCCAAGATGGCTGCTTGGCTTTTTCCGGCTCCCTGCTAAACCTCATTTTTTATTTGATGGGATAAAGCCTTCCCTGGTTGCGGGGTTAATGCCCTCACAATGAAGAAAATAAATTATGTTTTACTGAATATTAAATTCTAGTTTTGTTCATTAAGGACTGTGTTTACCAAGACTCACTTCCCAGATAGTTCCTTGCAGTTATGTTATATTGCTAAAAAATTTAATTGAATTATTAAAGGACACTCTAAGTTTGTTTCTAAAGCTTATCTCAGTAATTTTTCTTTGGATGAAGATCAGATACCCCACGACCTACAACCAGGGGATTATACATACTGGAAAAGACATAATTTAAAGGACTATCTCCAGACTGGATGGAAGGACCCTTATCAGGTACTCTTAACTAGCTCATACACAGTAAAACTAAAGGCAATTAACTCTTGGATTAATTTCCACTCACAAAGCACCCCTGCACTGGACTGGCCTATAGAGAGGATGGCTGACCTCAAAATCACCTTAAAACAATGCTCAAACAGAGGAGAAACTACACTCACACCAGGATGAGAAAAAGACAACATCTGAAGTAGACAGCTTCCCCAAGATCCTGGACCTGACTCATATGCCCATTTATAATGTTTTCTTGACTTCTTGGACCTTTGCATATGAATCAAATGTTTTTCACCGCTGTGGCCCGCGCATAGAACCGTTGCGGAGCACAGGCTCCGGACGCGCAGGCTCAGCGGCCATGGGTCACGGGCCCAGCCGCTCCGCGGCATGTGGGATCTTCCCGGACCGGGGCACGAACTCGCGTCCCCTGCATCGGCAGACGGACTCTCAACCACTGCGCCACCAGGGAAGCCCCTATGCTAGTTTTAAAAATCAATCCAAGTGTTGGGTTTGTGGCCAATTACCTAGTACTTCTGGGTTACCTGAGTGGATTTCTCCACTCCAAGGCTCTAATTGGCTCTTAGGAAATTTATCTTAAAAGGAAAATTATAGTCATGTTCAGGCCACTACTGATATGACTAGATGAGATCCCCTCACCCGACCGATTAATAACACCTGCTCTGACCCTGACCATAAATATGAACTTTCCTCTATTGCTCAAAGTTCGATCAGAGCAACAAGCAAAATTTCAGCCGAGGAATAAAGCCTCCCACAATTATGGGATGGATTTATGTAATTAACACCAGGCTATGGTAATTTAAGGTTAAAGGCTCCTCTAAAGGCTGGGAACAATTAAATCATACTAAGGATAATCAGTCTAGTAACACTAAAAAACTGGGCTGAGTACCTTATGGACAATGCCAATATATAATTTCCCGGAAGAATAGGGATTGGTACAGAACAGACTAAGTCAGACGACCTGGGATATACTGGGCTGCCCCTAATGGAAGTTCTTGGCTGAATTCTTACTTATGACTTTACTAATACTGCCAGCTATGCTATTTGTATTTTGCCTATTTCAAAAAAAAAATTATTGTTTCTTACGCTACCAAGTGTGTGACTGAGCCTCTGATAAAATGATGATATATAGTTCCATACGAGATCAATGATTGCAATAGTCTAACTCTAGATACAAGAAGAAGCAACAAGAGGGAATATTGTCCTGGACCATAAGAGACTAGGAAGACAGCTGGTCCAGAGACTTTTGGATACTAGTAAAGGCCTAGTCCAGTAATAGGCCATGGAATGGCCTATCAGCAAAATCTTCACCAAACCTGGGAATGAGCATTCCTAACACCATGGGACAAAATGGTCAGGAAATGCTCCAAACCATGGTTGAAATTATGACCATAAAGGGGCCCCGCTGACTGAAAACTGACACCTGCCATCTGCTTCTACAAGGATTAAATCATGAGCTGTTGTAGCTGGCGACCTTCAACACCCCCTACAAGGCCTTCAGGGTGGAGAGGTGAAATGAGGGACACTGTGCTCTGGGAAAACCTGACAGGACAGGCCTTGACATAGTTAAATACTTTCAGGAGAAGATTTTACGAGCCCCGTTTCTTGAATCTTCACATACCCAGAGAAACACTGACACCGTTAACGGTGACACTCTGGTGTGATTTTAGGCAAGTCCTTTTATTGCTAAGCACTTGAGTTTTCTGAGCTGTTTTAGATATGGGATGCCACCAGCCAATTTCAAAACAATGTCTGCTGGCAGCTGGTAACTGCAACCTTACTTCTTAAAGGTCTCCTCTTGTAGCTATTACACTTTTAGACGATAAAATGGCTTTAGATCATATGTTAACAAGAAAAGAAAACACATATGTAGTGACCAATAGCTCCTGTTATCTATATGTTAATACCACAACAAAGGTTAAAACCTACTTTGATGAAACTAGATAACCGGCTACCTGGCTACGAGTCTCCCCAAAGCACCAGGCCTAGACTGGGTTTCAGGCTTATTGTCCTAAAAAGAAATGAGATCTATTTTGTCTATTAACGTTTAGGTTGTCACGCCTCCAGATACTTCTAACAGGGTCTGTTACACCTACATCAATCACACTGGGCTTATAGAAGACGACACAGAATTATACATATATCACCAAATGGCTCCATTCCTTTAGACAGGGTAACACAAGCGCTGTCTCTATCTACATCAGGATCAAAATTACCACCAAACGTTACATGGCTCTTCATCCAGCTTGGGCCCCCAGCTACAATAATTCTTTTACTAATCTTTGGCCTCTGTTTTTTTAAACTACTTGCTAAATTTTGTCTCTACCAGATTACAATAGGTTCACATCAAGATCATGATGATGCGGGCTTCCCTGGTGGCGCAGTGGTTGAGAATCTGCCTGCTAATGCAGGGGACACAGGTTCGAGCCCTGGTCTGGAAGGATCCCACATGCCGCGGAGCAACTAGGCCCATGAGCCACAACTACTGAGCCTGTGCGTCTGGAGCCTGTGCTCCGCAACAAGAGAGGCTGCGAGAGTGAGAGGCCCGCGCACCGTCATGAAGAGTGGCCCCCGCTCGCCGCAACTGGAGAAAGCCCTCGCACGGAAACGAAGACCCAACACAGCAAAAATAAATAAATTAATTAATAAACTCCTACCCCCAACATCTTAAAAAAAAAAATAAAGATAATGATGATGCAAAGATTCCAGCCATTTCTCAGAACAGATCCTGCCAAAACAACAACAGAAGTCATCCTGGGGCCCTTCAATTGTTGCAGCAAGAATAGAAATGAAGTCTTCCCTCCCCTGAGAACAAGGAAAATAAAGGGAACAGTGAACAGGCTGGAGAATAAACATCGCCTGGCCTGAAAGAGTTCATCACGCCTTGGTTTACTTTAACTGTCACTAATTTGTAGTAACTAGATTTGTACTTTAGAAAGCTAACCTCACTCCCTGACACTGTGTAATTCACATTCGGTACCCATCACCCCTAACTCTGTGTGAGTTACATTCCCTGCCTCTCACCCCCTAAGCTTATTATGTCCCGGCACTTACATGCTATATGCCCCTCGTAAGAAATCACCCCCTATAGTTTTTGTATTTCAGAAACAAAGTCACCAGCCAATAAACCAGAGGCAAATGGACACAATTACCAGACTGCCGGACCCCAATTACCGCATAGCGGCTGGGGCCCTGGGCCATGGCCGCTGAGCCTGCGCGTCCGGAGCCAACGGGAGAGGCCACAGCGGTGAGAGGCCCGCGTACCGCAAAAAAAAAAAATATTACATGGGAAGTGTTGTCAAATGTGTAATAAATCTTCTTAGGTTATACTGTATGGTAATTGTTACCACCCTATATTGTATGGTAATCTCCCCACCCTAAGGCAGACCCACCTACCTGGGAAGGGGGATACAGTGTTTATGGGGCAGTGACGCCAGCTATGACTGTTTTGAAATAATGCAAAGGAAAGGAAGAATGCAAGACCTTAGCTACTTTGATCCTTATCATAGACCCTGGACTGCGAGCCTCACATATAAAATCTTCCCTGATTTCCAAGGAGGGACGGCACAGCTCTGGAGGCGCTAGCCTGCTGTGTCTTCCCTTCTGCCTGGCAGAAAAATAAAGCCAGCTCTCTCTTCCTCCAAAATCCTTGTCTCTACTTCTGTTGGGCCCGGTGCCCAGGGGAGCTGATACTTAGGCAACACCTCCTCCTCCCTCCCCTAGCTCAGAGAGAATTTCTAAAATCCTTACTTGAAAGGTGCTGGCTGGTGAATAATGCTGACCACATGAGGGCCTCTGTGCCCCGGGGCTCAGGTCCGCTTCAACAATCCCATGAAGCAGGTGCCTTTAGAAACCCCACTCTGTAGACGAGGAAACTGAGGGTCAGAGAGGGTCTGGGACTTGGCCGGGTTCACAGCTGGTAAATTATGGACAGGGTTGGAACCCAGGCCTGTCTGAGCCCTGTACCCATGTATTTCACCACCATGGGGTGCGTGCGTGCGTGCGTGCGTGTGTGTGTGTGTGTGTGTGTGTGTGTGTGGTTGGCCCAGGGGTCATTCAGAAATCCCACTTGGTCAGGACGACGCGCAGGGTGGGCTTACTCCCTGCAACTGCCGGGGAAAAGTACCCTCTAAGTGCCCCCTGTCAGTGACCAGAACAGAGCGCCTGCTTCAGTCTGGGGCATTTCCTTCATGGGGTCAAGGGTCTGGGGAGCTGGGTCAGCCCCTGGAAGGCTGGTGGGCAGGAAACGGAACGGAGCCCTGGGGGGCGGGGGGGGGGGGGCGCG
>NW_006784492.1:2541086-2545280 GCF_000442215.2 Lipotes vexillifer
GGGAGGGGAGGGGGGAGCCTGCAGCACCTCCCCACCCTAAGGCAGACCCACCTACCTGGGAAGGGGGATCCAGTGTTTATGGGGCTGTAACCTCACAGTTCACTGGCCTCTGACCGGGACCCTCCCCCACTCCCCCCACTCCCTCCCCAGTCCTCAGAGAGTCAATCAAATCCACCCCAGTCCGCCCCGCCCTTCGCCTTGTTTAGAGCTTCCTGGGGACAAATTCCAAGGCCGCTGGGCCCGCCCCTTCTCTCCCTCACCTCCCTCCTCCCCCGACTTTGGACTTGGCACTCTCAGGAATCTCCCCCTGCCTGTGCTCCTGCGGACTCTCTGCCGGCATCCTTGCCGGCTGCTCCACCGGGAGGGGGAGGGACAGGGTCCCGTCCGCTCCGCCCGGCCCCCAGGCCCTTGCGCTTCCCCTGCCCAGTGCTGGTCACAGTGGGGATGGGTGACTCTGCTGTCCCACTCCTGGGCTGCGCCCCTCCCAAGGGTAGGATGGGGGTCCCATTACTCTGGCTGTGGAACAAATTACCCCAAGACTTCGTGGCCTGAAACCACCACTTCTTAAACTCACAGATTCCGTGGGCTGGGAGTTTGGGCTTGTCTGGGGCCTCAGCTGGAGTCACCTGGAGGTTTGTTCAGGTCGCGCGGTCGATGCTGGCTGTCCAGTGGGCCCTCCACGTGGGCCAGCAGGGGGGCAGCACCCACTTCAAGATGTAGGCGGTCTGGGACTTCCTTAGCGGTCCAGTGGTTAGGACTCTGCACTTCCACTAAAGGGGGTGCGGGTTCCATCCCTGGTGGGGGAACGAAGATCCCACATGCCATCAGCCAATTAAAAAAAAAAAAGGTGGAGGGGCGCTCCAAGGGGTGGGGGGCATGGACGCCCCCGACTGCTTGGTGGGAGCTGTGTAGGGAGGGTCATTTAGGAAGATACAGGGCCAGCCCCCAGCAGGTTCTCAGGACGTTTCTGCTGCTCTGTTGAGCCCACATAGCCCCGCTGCAGCTTCCAGAAGAGGAAACAGGCCCAGGGTACTCGCTCAAGGCCCTCACGTGTGGGACGCCAGTTCCGCTGCAGGACACTGCCCCCTAGTGGCCAGAGGCGGCATGTCCAGAAGCCGAGGCCTGAGAGCCTGTGTGGACTGCGGGGCCGGGGGCGGGGCTGGCCCTGCCCCTCCTGGACCAGCGGGCAAACTCTTGAACCTCGGCAGGCTCCGCAGAGTGGGGTCAGCGCACATTTATGTCGTCAGTCTCGGTCATCCTGGTGACCCTCCCATCAGTGACATCCTTAGAGATCTCCACTAGAGGCAGTGTGGTACAGACTGGACCTGCTGAGTGGCCATGGGGTGACCGGATGGTCACAGGGTTAAAGTCCACTCTTATTTGGGGAAGCCATCAGTGACTCCCGTGGTCCCCAGGATAAAGGCCACAGTCTTTGAAGTGGCTTGGGAGGCCCCACCCACCCCCGTCCTCCCCCTCAACCTCAAATTGTCAAGACCCCAGAGGTTCCCACCACCTTAAGTCCAGCATCAGCAGAACAAGAGGCCCAGGTTCTGCAGCCCTGTGGGAGCCAGACCAACAGCCCAGCTGCAGGTTCCTTGCTCCCATCTCGTGCTTAGCCTACTTCTTTTTCTTTTAAGAGTGTAAAATGCAGTTTGCCAAACTGAATTATCATAAGTTGATTGCACAGTTATGACCCCACTGTATTACATGCTCTCTCTGTCTCTGGCTCTGTGTGTTTGCATTTGCTGTTCCCTCTGCCAGGACTGTCCTACCCCTCAAATCTCTCTCTGGCAAACTTCTACTCATCTGGCAAGGTTCAGCTCAGTCATCACCTCCTCCAGGGAGCCTTCCCTGACTGCCCACCCCCAACCCCGGACCTCATATAGAAGACCAAGTTTTTTCTTGTGACAACCTACATGACTCTTTAGCTGTCTCTCTCCTCACTGTCCCTTGAGGTCAGGGGCTGGGTCTTATTCACATCTGTGTCCTCCATGCCCAGACCAGCACCCAGCACGTGTTATGAACTCAAAACAGTGTTTGTTGAGTGAATGAATAAAGAATTGCCTGTAGAAATGAGACCATCCAGGGGCGTGGCTAAAAGCTCAGATGCTGGAAACAGCCTGCCTGTGTCCAACTTCCATTTTTGCCACTAATAAATAGGCTGTGTGACCTTAGATACTTTCCTTGACTTCTCTGGGCCTCAATCATCTCAAAGGCTAGGAGAGTCTGAAAGGAGTGGGCCAGCTCTTAACCATGCATTTTCATCCAGCAGTATTTTTTTTTATCCCAGCTGATTCTAAGACTGGGAGGAATCATAAAAAAGTATAAAATACAATGGGAACACTGAGATGCAGAAAGCGCCCTGGAGTCAGAGCCTTGACGTAGCTGGGTGTGGCCGAGAGCAGGTCCCCTCCCTGCTCCCTTCCGGGAAATGTAAGTCCTGCCCTCCTGAAGTGCTAACTACGGGGCAGAAAATCGATTAGCTCATTGAATTCTCACGTGATCCTTTATGAGTATGATCATTGACATTTTATAGATGGGGAAACTGTTTCGCAGGGGAAGACAGCTGCAAAGTGGTGGAGCTGGGATTTGAACCCACGCAGTCTGGCCCTTGAACCAGTCACTCAGACGCTTCACTGTACCACCGGTTGTTTGCCATTCCCTGCCTTCTCGAGATTCAGCCTCTCGCTCCCCGTGGCTGGGTCTCCCACAGCCCTCACATTCCTCTATACTTCAGTATGCAGGGCACTGTGTCTCACCACACACATGCACGTGCACATACACGCACACGTGCCTGTATCTCCACCTGAAAGAGTGTGGCTTTCTGTCCTCTCTCTCTGTGCAAGGGTCCTGGGTGAGCTCCACTGTCACTGTCCCAGGTTTATCCAGCGAAAGTCAGGACAAATGGCCAGGAAGTGGAATCCCCACACGCAGGGGAGAAACACCCGACACCAGGGCCTTCGACTCCATCCTCACTTGAAACCTCACCGAGGCACTGGTTCCACCCCTTGTTGTTCCTTGTGCCTTAGCTGCTCTGCTCCCGATCACGCTCGGGCTGTCTTCCTCTCCTGGTTCAGGTCTCAGCATGGATGATACCATCTGCCAGAGGCCTTCTCCATCCTGGGCCATCCCGGGAGTGGGGGGACGGGGGGGTGGTGGCTGGAGTGCTTTTCAGTATGCAGGGCACCTCCGCTCACAGCCAGATTAGAAGCAAATGACATCTTCTCTGTGCTTCTGCTCCCCATCTGAGAAGTGGGGATCACCTCTGGGTCCTCACCTGGTAGAGTCTATGCTGGCTGTGGAATGTGGAGAGAGGCAGAAGGGAATCTCTGGCCAGGGCCCCTGGGAGTTGAGGCCACAGAGCCCAGGGTTCTGGTGCCTGGAGCAGAGCATCCAGCCAGCACAGAGCCTGGAACCTGCGGGAGAGGAAAGGGGTCAAGGCCTCTTCCCTAGAAGGGAAGACAGACTCTGAGACCAAAAGGAATGAACTCTGGACACAGCCTGGGTGGAGCTCAGGGGCTTGTGCTGTGTGGACAAAGCCACTGTCAAAAGAGCACATGCTGTGATTCCATTTACATAACTCTCTCAAAATTAACAACAACTATGTGTGTGTGTATGTGTGTGTGTGTGTATGTGTGTGTATACATATATATGGTACTGTGGAGAGCAGATCAGTGGTTGCAGGGGTTGAGATGGGTGGGGAAGGCCTTAGGAAATAGCATAAGGGAATTTTTTGGAATGATGGAGCAGTTCTGTGTCCTGATTGGGGTGGTGGTTACACAAATCTATGTGCAATAAAATTCATAGAACTATATACAAAGAGAAAAGTGCGTGCATGGAAAAACAGGAGAAATCCAAATAAGGTCTGTGGTTTAGTTAGTAGTATCATGCCAGTGTCAATTTCCAGGTCTTGGCCATTGCATTACGGTTTTGTAAGATGCTGTCACTGGGGGAGCTGGGTGAAGGGCACAGGAGAGTTCTCTGAATTATTTTCGCAACTTGTCTGCAAGTCTAAAACTACTTAAAAGTAAAAACGCTAGGAGTGCTTCATCCAACAGCAGCAGAATATACGCTCTTCTCAAGTTCACATGGAACTTTCACCAAGATAGACCACAAAATACACCTTAAATTTAAAATACAGATTGGGAATTCCCTGGCGGTCCAGCGGTTAGGACTCTATGCTTCCACTGCGGG
>NW_006784492.1:2545906-2569420 GCF_000442215.2 Lipotes vexillifer
AGCTTCACAATGGGGATAGAGGCTGGTTCAGGTCTAGGAGTCTGTGTCCAGAATTCCCAGGGAGGAGCCAGCTCCTCCTGGGGAAGCCAGTCTGAGAGCCTGAGGTTGATTCACTCATGGGGAGGAGTTTAGCTCAGTAACAGGAAATTTCCCGGGGGGGGGGGGGGGGGGCATGGGTTCGATCCCTGGTCGGGGAATTAAGATCCTGCAAGCTGTGCGGTGTGGCTAGAAAAATAAATAAATAAAAATTTAAAGATTAAAAAAATAAGAGAATACAGATCATATAATGTATACTGTCAGGTCTCAATGGAATTAAACTAAAAATCAGTAACAGATAGTAGGAAAAGCCCAAGATACTTGGAGATTAAACAACACTCTTCTAAATAACACATGAGTCAAAGAAGAAATCTCAAGAGAAATATTTAAAGGTTTTGAACTAAATGAGAGTGAAAATGCAACTTACTAGAATTTGTGGGATGCAGTGAAAGCAGTTCTCAGCGGGAAATTTATAGAATTGAATGTATCTATTAGAAGACACATCTAAAATCAATCATTTCAGCTTTTAGAAAAAGAAGAGCAAATTCAATCCAGAGTAAAGCACAGATGGCCAACAGGGACACGAAAAGATGCTCAGTATCACTAATCACCAGGGAAATGCAAATCAAAATCACAGTGAGATGTCACCTCACTCCGGTCAGAATGGCTGTAATTCCGTAACTCCACCCAGCTGAGAAATGAACCAGGGGTGCCCGAGGCTCGCACACAGTACCCTGATAAATCACTCCTCCTCCTGGGTGGCGAAGACAGGAGCACGGAGCGCCCGCTACGGTGGTTGTTATGCCTGCTGGCGCTTCCCCATCATCACCATCACCATCTACCCAGAGAAACCTTTACCTCCTCACCACCTCACGCCATCAGGATGGCCACTGTCAGAACAAGTGTCCGTGAGGATGTGCAGGAACTGGAACCCTCGTGCACTGATGGTGGGGATGTCAATAGAGCAGCTGGGTGGGAAACAGTATGGCGGTTCCTCAACAAAATTGAAAATAGAACCACCATGTGATCCAGCAGTTCTACTTCCAGGTACATACCCCCCAAGATTGAAAACAGGATCTCAAAGAGATATTTATACCCCCATGTTCATAGCAGTGTTATTCACGATGGCCAAAAGGTGGAAGCCGCCCAAGTACCCATCAACAGGTGGATGGATATCAGGAATTCCCTGGCGGCCCAGTGGTTAGGACTTGGTGTTTTTGTAACAGGAAAGAGCCAATCCTGGCTCCATGCTGGATCTGCTTCTTTACTTTAACCTTTGCTTCCCGTTGCTTTTGTTTGCTAAAAGGATATTGCCTAGACATAATGGCCTGCTTCGGGGAACCCTGCCACTCTGCCTGAATGTTAAACCAAAGTGCCTTTGGTCAGGGAAGCATCCTGACCCTGTCCACCTGTGAATGGCTGCAAGAAAGACAAAATTAACACACCCCTCCCCGAAGCTGGCCATTCCAGGAGCTATTTGCGAGACTTACGGTCTTCTTACTTTAACCTCCTCTCCCTCTCTGTTCTCTAAAAGAAACTGGCATCCAAACCCTGAGAAGATGGTGTTTTGGAGACATTAGTCTGCCATCTTCTCAGTCTGCCGGCTTTCCAAATAAAGTCATATTCCTTTTGCCTCATCACCTCATCTCCCGATTTATTGGCCCGTTGGACTCGGTAACACTTTCACTGCCGTGAGCCCGGGTTCGATCCCTGGTTGGGGAACTAAGATCCCGCAAGTCACACGGCATGGCCAAAAACAAAAACAAAAAAAACAGATGAATGGATAAGCAAAGTGTGGTCTATCCATACAATGGAATATGATTTAGCCTTAAAAAGGAAGGAAATCCTGTCACACACTACAACAGGAATGAAACTTGAAGACATTATGCTCAGTGAAATAAGCCAGAGTCACAAAAAGACAAATACTTACGTGAATGCGCTCATATGAGGTCCTTCCTTAGAGCAGTCAAATCCACAGAGACAGAAACTCTAATGGTGGCCACCAGGGGCTGGGGGAGGGGAGGGAGTGCAGAGGTGTTTCATGGGGACAGAGTTTCTGTTTTGCAGAATGAAGTGCTGTGGAGATGCATGGTGGTGACGGCTGCACAGCAGTGTGAAAGTACTTAATGCCACTGAACTGGACACTGAAAAGTGGTTACGATGGTAGATTTATATTATGTGTATTTCACCACAATTTTTTTTTGGAAAAAAGAATAAAAACAATGATTGAACTACAAAATGAGTTAACAAAAATAAAAGAACACTTACATTCACAACGTAGATGCCTTCCTGAACAATCTTATAAAGCAGTAGTGCTGGCACTTGAAACTCAGGTGTCCCAAACTACTGAGAATTGTGACATCACTAATAGCACATCACCCCCCAAAACCTCCCATCCTGCTGGTTCTTGTCTCAATTAATAGTGTCACAGGGAACAATGTGCTATTAAGAAAGTCTATGGGTAAGCATTTTCACAATTTAGAAAGTGTCAGATATTTGGAGGTGAGGGGGAAGGAAGGTGACACGTGTGTGTGTGTGTGTGTGTGTGTGTGTGTGTGTGTTTCTTTTTTTTTTCCCGAGAAAAGACTGAAATCGTTCTTCTGGTTTTGCCAGGACAAGGAGCTGAATTAACATCGGAGGAGCCTGAAGGATGTGGCCCTCACCATTTCCGCCCTCCTGGTCCTCTGCGTCTTGCTCATCCTCCTGTCTGTCCCCTTTCATTCATCCAGCAGACACGTTTGGAGTGCCTACCCTGCACCCAGCATGGTGGCCACTGATCCAGGGCTGCAGCCAGCATGGTGACCACTGATCCAGGGCTGCACAAAATGGACAAAGATTGCCCTAGCAGGGGAGACAGAAAAAACAAGCAAACAAATGAGCATGCTCATTCTGGTAGAGAGAAGAGCTGCGAGGACAGCAAGCAGGGTGAGGGGCATTGCCCTCAGCTACCACGTCCACCCTCCCATGCCCCGGGCAAGAAGAGCAGCCAGCTGTGCCTTGGAGTACAGCTGTGGTCCTCACACTGTGAGCCCCTTGGGCAGACAGGGCCTGGTGGCTCTGACTGCCCGGTGCTGGTGTGTTTATTTCCCAAAGGCTGGGCTGGACAAGCTGCTTTCAGGCGGCTGTTCCTGTTCCCACAGCTCCTTCTGCTGGAAAGGAGCTGCTCCTGCAGCCGAGGGCAATCTCGTAGTTACAGGGGCGACAGTTCCCGGTTATTCCCTTCCTCTGGCCCCAGGGTCTCATGTGACCACAGACTGACCCCTCCCCTTTGAGGATGAAAATCATAACGAAAAATCTCTCGTTCTAAAAGAAATGCATTTCCTTTTCTATTACTGGGACTAAGGATTTAGGTCACTTTGTAAAATATTTTTTTTTAACAAATAAAGTTTTTGACTTTTTCAGAGTCTCTTTACTTGTTTTGTTTTTTTGTTTTTTCTTTTTTTGTTGTTGTTGTTTGTTTTCAGGCTCCGGACGCACAGGCTCAGCGGCCATGGCTCACGGGCCCAGCCGCTCCACGGCACGTGGGATCTTCCCAGAGCGGGGCACGAACCCATGTCCCCTGCACCGGCAGGCGGACTCCCAACCACTGCGCCACCAGGGAAGCCCCAGAGTCTCTCTAGATAGTTCCACAAGTTCTATATCAATATCCCTGAGGCACGGTTAAGAACGCAGCCTTCTTGGAGCCCACAGGATTGCTTGTACAGATTTAACAAGCTCAGTCCACGAAATTTGGATTGGATTAGGTTGGTGTCTGACCTTCTCTCCCACTGGCCTGTCAAGCTCTTGGGAGAACCACGTCTTATTTCCCTTGGGGTCCTCAGCCCACCTGTGGTGATTGATTTCCCAGCAAACATGTGATTGAGCTACTGTATCTGCTTGCCTCCTATTCATTTTGGGGTGCCTGGCTTTCGTCTAGCTGTTCATTCTCTCCCCCAGTCTGAGTCAGGTATTCAACAGGTATCTGAGTGTGCTGGGCACGGTGAGAATACAGCCGAGGAGAAATGGGACTGCCAGAGCCCATGCCCGCCTGGAGGTGGGCCGACAGTCATCTAATAACGACCCAGACACAGTGGTGGTGAGTGCTATGAGGGGAACACGCTGGGCATCTCCCAGGATCCAGGTGAAGCTGGAGAGATGTGAATGAGAGGAGAGAGGCCCAGTGAGGGTGTAGGGGCCAGATTTTATTCAAACATAACAAGAGAAACTGATGGGAGTTTCAGGCAAAACCCAATATATCTGATTTCTGGAAAGACCACTTGCGCCGCTGTGAGCTATATGAAAAGTGGCTTGGAGAGGGGATGGGGGAAGCAGGAAACCACTTAAGAGAGGGCTGAGTGGCCCAGGTGAGACGGGGCGGCGGTGGGGACAGACACAGAGGATGCATTGAGGATGTTTTCCGGGGGTGCTGGGAGGCACACTGATGAATTGGATGTGCGCTCTTACTATTCACAGCACATCACTCCTAGTCAAAGTCTTTAGAAGATACTGCCATGAGTTCATGAGGCAAAGTTCCGGGTAAAGAAAGCAGGGGTGACGAGGCAGACAGGACAGATGTTGAACCAAGGTCATTTTTCTGTCTCCAGAATGGAGGTTGGGGGAGCCAGGCACACCCCGCTCTAGCTGACACTGCCCCCTTCACCTGCTCCTGGTTCCCTCCTCTCCCACCTCTGACCAGCTGGAGAGTTAAGAGGGCCCTTCTGGATCTCAGAAAACTGTCCTTCCACCTCTTCCTAAGTCAGTAACAAGTTGAGAATTGCAGCTGCACTGCACTTGTTACTTGTATCACAGCCAAGGACGGCTGGTGACGTGGACCCCGTCTGCCACCCTGAGCCCACCTTTCTCCTTAGTCACTCTCAGCTGCTGGAAGAAATCCTTACGAAATAACGCTTAACCTCTTCCTATGCTGTCCCTTCTGACAGCTGTTTAGCTAAGTTAGTTTAAAACTTTAAGTTCCAGACCATTATTAGTTTTTTCCTCTCGTATGTCCCGAGCTGTCTGACTCCAGGACCCCTACTCTCACGTTCATGATGGACACACCTCCTCACATATGGTCCAAGGCTCACATTCCTGAAAGTTCTGGCTTGGAGCATAAAAAGCCACAAGGTACTTACCACCTTATTTCACGTGTGAATTTTCTTTCTTTATTTGGTTGTTCCGGGTCTTACTTGCTGCATGTGGGCTCCTTAGTAGTGGCATGCGAACTGTTAGTTGCAGCATGCACGTGGGATCTAGTTCCCTGACCAGGGATCGAACCCGGACCCCCTGCATTGGGAGCGTGGAGTCTTTGCTACTGCGCCACCAGGGAAGTCCCACATGTGTGAATTTTGTGTGTGAATAAATAGCAGCCAATTTTATGTGTGCTTCCAGGGCGACTCCTGTACGCCCGAGGCTGCCTTTGGATGCACGAGGGGATGTCCTAGGTACTCCTGAAATCTCTAAGTGGCTACTGTGCTCTTGGGTGCAGGAATGAAAAACAAGCTAATTACACAGGGAACTCTACTCAATACTCTGTAATGACCTACATGCGAAAAGAATCTAAAACAAACAGTGGTTGTATGTATATGCATAGCTGATTCACTGTGCTGTACAGCAGAAACTAACACAACATTGTACATCAACTAGACTCCAATTAAAAAAAAAAGCTAATCATCTCTAGGGTGACGGGTGGTGCGCTCCTCTCAGCCTTTATGTGACCCCATGCCCATCCCTGCTTATTCTTCTAGAAGGTGGGGGAACTCTAGACCCCGGCAGCAGAGACAGTCTGCAGGAGTCACCAGAATGACAACACGCCCCGCTCTCCCCCAGCCTCAGCACTGGGGGCCTCCCTCCCAACTTTGCTACTGACTTCGGAAGAAGTGGAAGGACAGTTTTCCGAGATCCAAAAGGGCCCTCTTAACTCTCCAGCTGGTCAGGGGTGGGAGAGGAGGGAACCAGGAGAAGGTCTGAAGGGGGCAGTGCCAGAGCGGGGTGTGCCTGGCTCCCCCAACCTCCATTCTGGAGACAGAAAAATGACCTGGGTCTAATATCTGTCTTGTACTATGCAAACCAGCTTCCAGTCCCCATTCCCAATGAGGCCCTGCACTAATCTCTAGTAGAAACCTCAGAAACAACACAGAATGACTAAGAGAATTTCAGAACCCAAGGTCCCTTAGAGATAAGGTGCACAGATAACGATGTAAATTATCTTCCAGGGCTTCCCTGGTGGCACAGTGGTTAAGAATTCGCCTGCCAATGCAGGGGACACGGGTTTGAGCCCTGGTCTGGGAAGATCCCACATGCCGCGAAGCAACCAAGCCCATGCGCCATAACTACTGAGCCTGCGCTCTAGAGCCCGCACCCCTAGAGCCCGTGCTCTGCAGCAAGAGAAGCCACTGCAATGAGAAGCCCGTGCACCGTGACAGAGTGGCCCCCGCTCGCCACAGCAAGAGAAAGCCCACGTGCAGCAACAAAGACCCAAGGCAGCCAAAAATAAATAAATAAATTTATTAAAAAAAAAAATTTTCTTCCAAACCAGGACTTTCAGGGAATTCCCTGATGGTCCAGTGGTTAGGATACTGCGCTTTCACTGCGGAGGGCCTGAGTTCCATCCCTGGTCAGGGAACTAAGATCACGCCAACTACATGGTGTGGCAATAAATAAATAGTCTATTATTAGCTTTAAAAACTGTTAAACTGAATTTCATTCTTTTACTGGTTATTATACTTTTATCAACCCAATTTACTTCTTTGTAGGTAATGAATGCAAATATCTAATATTATATATTCCGAATTAACTTTTACTTTATAGCACACTTGTTAACTTACCTTTCTGGAATTTGGGGTTTCTATTATGCAGATATTAAATCTCACCTTTAACAATTACTCTAACTTTTCATAATTTGTCTTAATTACTAAGTACTTTTTTTTTCTTTTTTTTTTTTGCGGTACGCGGGCCTCTCACTGTTGTGGCCTCTCCCGTTGTGGAGCACAGGCTCCGGACGCACAGGCTCAGAGGCCATGGCTCACGGGCCCAGCCGCTCCGTGGCATGTGGGATCCTCCCGGACCGGGGCACAACCCCGTGTCCCCTGCATCGGCAGGCGGACTCTCAACCACTGCGCCACCAGGGAAGCCCACTAAGTACTTTTTTTTTTTTTTTGGCTGTGTTGGGTCTTTGTTGCTGCGCGCGGGCTTTCTCTAGTTGCAGCAAGCAGGGGCTACTCCTCATTGTGGTGCGTGGGCTTTTTCACTGCGGTGGCTTCTCTTGTTGCGGAGCACAGGCTCTAGGCGCATGGGCTTCAGTAGTTGCAGCAACGCGGGCTCAGTAGTTGTGGCTCTTGGGCTCTAGAGCACAGGCTCAGTAGTTGTGGCGCATGGCTTAGTTGGTCTGCGGCATGTGGGATCTTCCCAGACCAGGGATCGAACCTGTGTCCCCTGCATTGGCAGGCGGATTCTAATCCACTCTGCCACCAGGGAAGCCCCCTAACTACTTTTTAAATATTAACCACAAGTTAAAAAAACATTTTAGTAATACATGTTATGTAAGGAAACTATTTTCATATTCAGTGAATATGCAATAGGCATATACTAATTACTTACAGTAGGTACCCAGCAGTCACGGAATACTTAATGTAGGTTACCTGTTCTTTCCACTTCTAAATTCAGGAGCTCTTTAATTTGTAATCAGTGAACAACCTGAATAAAAAATGTAAATGTGTGGGGCTCCCCTGGTGGCGCAGTGGTTAAGAATCTGCCTGCCGATGCAGGGGACATGGGTTCGAGCCCTGGTCCGGGAAGATCCCACATGCCACGGAGCAACTAAGTCCGTGCGCCACAACTACTGAGCCGGCGCTCTAGAGCCCGAGAGCCACAGCTACTGAGCTCACGCACCTAGAGCCCGTGCTCTGCAAAAAGAGAAGCCACCACAATGAGAAGCCCGCGCACCACAATGAAGAGTAGCCTCCGCTCGCCGAAACTAGAGAAAAACGAAGACCCAACGCAGCCAAAAATAAATAAATGAATATATATATATATATATATAAATATATAAATGTGACACAGAAGGTCCATGAAAGCTAAGGTCGGAGATTACACAATCAGATTTTTCACAATACACAGCTGAGAATATACCTACTTTACAAACATCAAAAATCTATGATAAATGACACAAAAGCAACCTAAGCTCTAGGCTTGAGTTCTACTACCTAGGAGGACCACCTTATAATACAGATTAAAATCAAGATCAAAGCCTGTTGTACCTGCAAGGGATCTTTAAGATTCCACGTCGTCAGGGTGAAAGAACAAAATCCTAACACCAGTCATATTACCACACAAATAATTTAACTATTCACTTTGAGGAAATATAAATATTTAATGCTGTGAACTTTCTTTATCCCACTCCTTAAATCAGATACTCAACGAGTCTATTTTCAAACAAGCAAAAAGGAAAATACGTACAGTCCTTTTCAGATGGAAACCCTTTCCAATAAAATTTAAATTTTTAATTAATGTTTAATTATAAACCAAATGTTGGGAATCATAGGAATCATATATAGACACGTTTGCTATGGATAAACTTAGACTGTGAGGTCATACTTTCAAAAAAACTTCAGAATGAGTTGCAATAAATCAATACGTTTTCTCAGAAATTGTATAATTTCCTTCGGTTTGCAATCCATTATGTGGAAAGCTTAATATAATTTTAAATAATTTACCATCTATCCTAGAAGTAAGCTATTGAAAACTGAATCACTATTAGGATCGAATTAACAAGGCTTTAAAGGCTCAGTTTTCCTAAGGGTACACAAATATACAAATCTTGAAAAGGTAATACTGTTAGTTGAGCTGTAAAATCCATAAAAATAACAGTTCTGCCACAGTGCCCAGGTAAGTTCATTCATTTTGCTTCCCCGATGCCCCCCCACCAAGCAGCTCTGAAGTTTCAAGTTTGAACTGGAAGACGTAGAAAATCACACATCCTTCGTGAAATGATGGAGATACTGAGAAATCAAGTGTGCAAAAAATAAACTCTACAATTCCATACTCCAACATCATGTATGTCTAGTAACAGGATTTTCAAATGATTTGATTACTACTCGAGAGAATTTCAGACCCGTCCTCTCGCAGCGCTGTCCCGTGGACTCAGACCTGAGATCTTT
The DNA here is from genome assembly GCF_000442215.2 of Lipotes vexillifer. Taxonomy (NCBI): domain Eukaryota; kingdom Metazoa; phylum Chordata; class Mammalia; order Artiodactyla; family Lipotidae; genus Lipotes; species Lipotes vexillifer. The sequence goes on from NW_006784492.1 coordinate 2,555,077, forward strand.
CGCTGCAACAAGGAAAGTGGTCTTCGGTTCGAAACACGATGGGGGGTTCGTAGCTGGTCCCCTGGGACCTGCTGGAGGGCGCCTTGTTGAAGAAAGAGGGCACGTTAATTGTGCGCAGGAGTTTCCTGAACGTACTGGGGAACGTCCCCAGCTCGGCCTCCGCCCTGGAGACCTGCTCCTCCAGCCTGGCTACACTGGCGCCGATCATCCCGACGAAGGCCTCCAGCCGGTCGATCTTGCTGTACACTCTCCGCATCTCGGTGGCCTTGGCGTAAATGCAAGGCACGCCCTCGCTGACCACGTGGGAGGAGTCGCCGCGCAGCATGTCCAGCATGCCCACAAACTCGTCCACCCTGGTGAGCAGGTCCTCCAGGCTCGCATCCAGCTCCTCTACCTCGGGCCGCGCCCCCGCGCCAGGCAGCAGGCAGGCGGCGTAGCCCGCGGCGGCGCGGCGCAGCAGCGGCAGGTCCCGGCTGGGCGCGCCCGACTCCGGGCCCTCATCCTCCCACGGCACCGACGCGCTGCTGTGGCTCTGGGACACGTTACCGCTGTCCTCGCTCCAGGCCGCCACCTGGGGCTCGGCCTCCTCGGCCGGCCCCTCGCAAGAAACCCTGCGGCCCTCCGCGAAACCTTCCATGCTCGCAACTAAGCCGGAACGCCAGCCCCGCTTCCGGCCGCGCGCAGAGCACGTAGCACTACTTCCGGCCTCTGCGCGAGCACGTACACGCACGCACACCCGCCCTTGCTACGGGCCTCCTCTGGCCCGCGCATGTGCACGCGCACCCATCTCTGCTTACAGCCTCGGAACGCTCGGCACGCGCGCGGCGCTGTCAGCGCACAGGTGCTCACCCTCAGAGCGTGTCGGAAAAAAACATGAAGGTGTTGGAGAAAAAAAAAAAAAAACCCAACGTGTCGGGACTTGCCTGGGGGCGCAGTGGTCAAGAATCCGCCTGCCAATGCAGGGGACACGGAATTGAGCCCTGGTTCGGGAGTATCCAACATGATGCGGAGCAACTAAGCCCGTGCGCCACAACTACTAAGCCTGCGCTCTAGAGCCCGCGAGCCACAACTGCTGATCACACATACCACAACTACTGACGCCCGCGCGCCTAGAGCCCGTGCTCTGCAACAAGAGAACTCACCGCAATGAGAAGCCTGTGCACCGCAACAAAGAGCAGTCCCTGCTCGCTGCAACTAGAGAAAGCCCACACGCAGCAACGAAGACCCAATGCAGCCAAAAATAAATAAGAACGTGTAACAGGAATACAATAAAGTTTGTGTATCTTAAGTGTACACGTTGATTATTTTTTACATATCCATACAACCACATAACCTCCAACCAGGTCAAGATATAGAACATGTCCAGGAACCATGACGGTCTCCCGGCTGCTGTCCCTAGTTTCTTCTTGCTGTTTATAGTTAAATGAAAGAGAAGTGAGATAAGCAAAACGAAGGTTTGTTAAACCTTGATATTTTTTTTTTTTTTTTTGGCCGCGCGACTCGTGGTATCTCAGTTCCCCGACCAGGGATCAAACCTGTGCACCCTGCAATGGAAGGACCGCCAGGGAATTCCCAAACCTTGATATTCTTGATGACTTTGAAAGTTCTCAGCCTCTCCAGATGGCTAAAATAAAGAAACAAAATTAGGGACTTCCCTGGCGGTCCAGTGGTTAAGACTTCACCTTCCAATGAAGGGGGTGCGGGTTCGATCCCTGGTTGGGGAGCTGGGATCCCGCATGCCTTGTGGCCAAAAAAAAAAAAAAAAAAAAAAAAACAGGGGGGGGCGTGGAACAGAGGCAATATTGTGACGGAACTTTAAAAATGGGCCACATCAAAAAAATCTTTAAAAATAAGAAACAAAATTAAGAAATAGCTTTATAGTAAAGATCAAATCCAGGGTACTGCCAGAAAAAAAAAAAAAAAGGAGTTGTGACTGTAAAATACCTCTTAATCAACAATCAAAGAAAAATGGAAAATTTTATTCGAGCCAACCTGAGGATTATAACCTGGGAGAAAGCTCTGAGAACTGTTCCACCTTTTAGGGGTCAAAGCAAAATTATATGGTTTTGAGACAAAGGATTATACATCAAAGTAACATATTGACGGTTTACATAGCCCAGATCTGCACGTGCAAGGCAAGCAGTGAGTCATCATGACCCCTAACGGCAGCAGTCCACAACCTTTTGGGCACCAGGGACCGGTTTCATGGGAGACGGACGGGGGCGTGGGATGGTTCAGGTGGTAACGCGAGCGACGGGGAGCGGCAGGTGAAGCTTCGCTCACTGGCCTGCCACTCATCTCCTGCTGTGCAGCCCGGTTCCTAGCAGGCCAAGGACCCATGGGGTTTGGGACCCCTGCCTTACAGGATTGAGAAAGGAATGTTTTCTCCTAAGGAGTTACCTCACTAGTGCCAGGAGAAAATTGCTTTTTTTTTTTTGGCAAGCAGGCACTCCTGTGTCTTCTAAGGGAATCTTGTTACTGTATAATGTAGATGCGCAATGCACACGAAAGAAGAACAGTGGCCCACATATGCAGAGAGAACTGTATTTAAAATTTTTTTCTTGTCCTGCCCTAAAAATAATTTTAATTATTGTAATTGTATAATAATTGTAATTCATCAAACCCCCTCCCCTTTGATTGCCCAATTTATTGTTAAATAAGAAAACATCATCTTTGTCTAAAAAATTTCCTCTCATTTTCCAGTTGCTCAATCATTATGGGTTGAATGGGGAAAACCTAGAAAACAAGAGAGGCAAATGTTGTAAAATCTTTTTTTTTTTTTTTTTTTCTTGCGTTATGCGGGCCTCTCACTGTTGTGGCCTCTCCCATTTGCGGAGCACAGGCTCCGGACGCACAGGCTCAGCGGCCATGGCTCACGGGCCCAGCCGCTCCGCGGCATGTGGGATCCTCCCGAAACGGGGCACGAACCCGCGTCTCCTGCATCGGCAGGTGGACTCCCAAGCACTGCGCCACCAGGGAAGCCCCTGTAAAATCTTTTTTAAAATACTCAGAAAAATCAAAGATGGCAGCTCAAAGTACCATTCAGTCAGAACAACTCTTTTTTTTTTAAACTTTATTTATTTTTGGCTGTGTTGGGTCTTCATTGCTGCACGCGGGCTTTCTCTAGTTGCAGCGAGCAGGGGCTACTCTTAGTTGCGGTAAGCAGCTTACTGTGGTGGCTTCTCTTGTTGTGGAGCACGGGCTCTAGGTGCACGGGCTTCAGTAGTTGCAGCACGCAGGCTCAGTAGTTGTTGCTCCACAGCACGTGGGATCGTCCCGGACCAGGGATCGAACCTGTGTGCCCTGCATTGGCAGGCGGATTCTCAACCACTGCGCCACCAGGGAAGCCCCAGAATAGCAACTCTTTAAAGAGATTAAAGATGTGCCTCTCAGAGCCTCTCAAACAATAGGGTCTTTGGGACTTTTGTCCAATAGAGTGAACCCCAATGAGATTCACAGGAAACCTATGAAGTATTTTAAGACCATCATATTAGAAGAAACACCGCAGCTGGAAGGGACAGAGATGGTACAAAATGAAACGCCTCTGGACAGCCCAAATTTCTAGAAGCATGAAGCAGGCTGAGGAAATTATTCATCTGTAAATACATACTACCTATCATGAAAAAGGAAGTCTGATTCAAAGGGCGGAACCAAGAGCCCAGATGATAGAGCTGAGAGCCATGGAAAATTATTCGTAGACTTTGAGACTGAACTGCAGAATTACTGTGCCCCAGTGACTCCTTTGTGCCTCCCATTTCACCCCTTATTTGAACAGGAATGTTTGTTAACGGTTATCCTATGCCTGTCCCACAACTGTATATTGGATGTGTCAGGGGCATATAACTTGTCTCTTTAGTTTTAAAGTTCTACAGATCAAGTAGAACTGTAGTCTAGGTGCTGGAGTTAAGAAACTACAATCATCCACATCTGACCTACAGAGCAAAATTCTGGACTTGGAGATGCTGCTACAATAGGATGTAACTTTGGGGACCTTTGGGTGGGGGCATGCGGCTTGCATGCTGGAGGGACATGAATCGTTAGTGGCCAAAGAGCAGACTGTGGTAGCCAGCCTTCAAGATGAGCCCCGATGATCTCCATCTCTTGTTGTTCACACTCTTGCGTATTCCTTCCTGTTGAGTGTGTACTGGACATGGTGACTTGTTCATAATAAATAGAAAAACGCAGAAGTGGTGGTGTGTGACTTAGGGATTAGGTCATAAGAGGAGTTGTGTTATTGTTACTCACCAGGGTTCTTGGCCTCCTTGATCTATAGAAATTGATAAGAGGCCAGATAAATTCAGGCAAGGCTTTAATGAGGTTCCTGCTACAGCAGCAGGGAGTGAGAACACGTAACAAGTTCCCTTGCTCACTCCCCGTGGTCGGGCAAGGGGTGAGCGGCTTCCTTATATGGGGTGAGGGTAGAGGTGTGTCCTGGGGTCAGCCGGAGGGGTGGCTTAGGAGGCTTGCCCACCCCTTAGGTGAGGTAGAGTGCAGCGGGCATGCTCAGTACCCTCCTTTTGCTCCCGGCTCTTCAGAATTGGCAGTTGGGTTTTCGGTCTTTTTGTATCTTGTTGTCCATAATTTGCCCCAACTGCACATACATGCAGTTTTCTTTTTTTTAATTAATTAATTAATTATTTTTGGCTGTGTTGCGTCTTCGTTGCTGCGCGCGGACTTCCTCTAGTTGTGGCGAGCGGGGGCTACTCTTCATTGCGGTGCTTGGGTTTCTCACTGCGGTGGCTTCTCTTGTTGCAGAGCACGGGCTCTAGGCGTGTGGGCTTCAGTAGTTGTGGTGCACAGGCTTAGTTGCTCCACAGCATGTGGGATCTTCCCGGAGATCTACATAGATCTACATGGAGAAACTACATAGCAAGGAACTGAGGTCGTTTACCAACAGCCAGCAAAAAACAGCCTCCTTCCAGTAACAACAGGAAGTGGATCCTCCAACCCCATTCAAGCCCAGCGATGACTGCAGCCTTATTAAATGTCCTAAGCTGAAACTATGTGAGATAATAAATATCTGTTGTTTTCAGCTGCTAAATTTGGGGGTAATCTGTTATGCAGCAATAGACAATCTACCACTGAAGGAATATACTACAATTTATTTGTTTTATTTATTTATTCTCTGGCTGATAAACATTTATGTTGTTTTAGCTTTAGGGCTATTATAAAAAGCTCCTATGAATATTCTTCTATATATCTTTTTTAAAATAAATAAATTTATTTACTTATTTATATTTTTGGCTGCACTGGATCTTTTGGTGCTGCATGAGGGCTTTCTCTAGTTGCGGTGAGCGGGGGCCACTTTTTGTTGTGGTGCGTAGGCTTCTCATTGCAGTGGCTTCTCTTGTTGCGGAGCATGGGCTCTAGGGGAGCGGGCTTCAGTAGTTGTGGCATGTGGGCTCAGTAGTTTTGGCTCAAGAGCGCAGGCTTAGTAGTTGTGGCACAAGGGCTTAGCCCATGCTTGAACCCGTGTCCCCTGCATTGGCAGGTGGATTCTTAACCACTGTGCCACCAAGGAAGTCCCATCCTCTATATATCTTTTTGTGGATAAATGTGCTCACAACTACCGAGCCTGCGCTCTAGAGCCCGCGAGCCACAACTACTGAGCCTGTGTGCTACAGCAGCAGGGAGTGAGAACACGTAACAAGTTCCCTTGCTCACTCCCCGTGGTCGGGCAAGGGGTGAGCGGCTTCCTTATATGGGGTGAGGGTAGAGGTGTGTCCTGGGGTCAGCCGGAGGGGTGGCTTAGGAGGCTTGCCCACCCCTTAGGTGAGGTAGAGTGCAGCGGGCATGCTCAGTACCCTCCTTTTGCTCCCGGCTCTTCAGAATTGGCAGTTGGGTTTTCGGTCTTTTTGTATCTTGTTGTCCATAATTTGCCCCAACTGCACATACATGCAGTTTTCTTTTTTTTAATTAATTAATTAATTATTTTTGGCTGTGTTGCGTCTTCGTTGCTGCGCGCGGACTTCCTCTAGTTGTGGCGAGCGGGGGCTACTCTTCATTGCGGTGCTTGGGTTTCTCACTGCGGTGGCTTCTCTTGTTGCAGAGCACGGGCTCTAGGCGTGTGGGCTTCAGTAGTTGTGGTGCACAGGCTTAGTTGCTCCACAGCATGTGGGATCTTCCCGGAGATCTACATAGATCTACATGGAGAAACTACATAGCAAGGAACTGAGGTCGTTTACCAACAGCCAGCAAAAAACAGCCTCCTTCCAGTAACAACAGGAAGTGGATCCTCCAACCCCATTCAAGCCCAGCGATGACTGCAGCCTTATTAAATGTCCTAAGCTGAAACTATGTGAGATAATAAATATCTGTTGTTTTCAGCTGCTAAATTTGGGGGTAATCTGTTATGCAGCAATAGACAATCTACCACTGAAGGAATATACTACAATTTATTTGTTTTATTTATTTATTCTCTGGCTGATAAACATTTATGTTGTTTTAGCTTTAGGGCTATTATAAAAAGCTCCTATGAATATTCTTCTATATATCTTTTTTAAAATAAATAAATTTATTTACTTATTTATATTTTTGGCTGCACTGGATCTTTTGGTGCTGCATGAGGGCTTTCTCTAGTTGCGGTGAGCGGGGGCCACTTTTTGTTGTGGTGCGTAGGCTTCTCATTGCAGTGGCTTCTCTTGTTGCGGAGCATGGGCTCTAGGGGAGCGGGCTTCAGTAGTTGTGGCATGTGGGCTCAGTAGTTTTGGCTCAAGAGCGCAGGCTTAGTAGTTGTGGCACAAGGGCTTAGCCCATGCTTGAACCCGTGTCCCCTGCATTGGCAGGTGGATTCTTAACCACTGTGCCACCAAGGAAGTCCCATCCTCTATATATCTTTTTGTGGATAAATGTGCTCACAACTACCGAGCCTGCGCTCTAGAGCCCGCGAGCCACAACTACTGAGCCTGTGTGGCCACAACTACTGAAGCCCATGCGCCTAGAGCCTGTGCTCTGCAACAAGAGAAGCCACTGCAATGAAAACTCGTGCACAGCAACGGAAAGTAGACCCCGCTCGCTGCAACTAGAGAAAGGCTGCACGCAGCAACGAAGACCCAAGGCAGCCAAAAATAAATTTAAAAAAAAATAGAAGTGTCTTTAAAAACAAACAAACAAAGAAACAAAAACCTTACAGACCTTGCACTTCTCTGATGGCACAGTGGTTAAGAATCCACCTGCCAGTGCAGGGGACACGGGTTCGAGCCCTGGTCCGGGAAGATCCTACATGCTGTGGAGCAACTAAGCCCGTACACCACAACTACTGAGCCTGTGCTCTAGAGCCCGCGAGCCACAACTACTGAAGCCCGTGCACCTAGACCCTATGCTCTGCAACGAGAAGCCACTGCAATGAGTAGCTCCTGCTCACCACAACTAGAGAAAACCTGTGCGCAGCAATGAAGACCCGACGCAGGCAAAAAAATAAATATAAAAACTAAAAAAAAAAAAAAACCCCAAAACATTGACAGACCTACAATGAGAGATGGACAAATCCACCACTAGAGCAGGTGACCACCACAAAGCCTCTCCCTGTGTGACTGACTGCTCAGGCAGGTAAGAAGACTTGGGACATCAGACAGGGATGATTTAAGGGGCCACATTAAGGAACTCTTCATCCATTTTTCTCTGAGTATTTATGCAACTATGGCTGTGGGAGGTAAGGAATGTGAGTGAAATGGGTGTGACGTACAGGACACTGAATAAATGGTAAGAATGACTGTGCAGCCCGCCCCAAGTTCAGGATGCCTTTAACTAACCAAGAATGATGTCATGGGTATTACCAGATGACCGTGGGGCGGCATTTGTCCAGTAGCCTTTTTCCAGTTGGAGAGAATGTCTCAGGGTCTCCCTGGAACCCAGGCATCTTCTGCCACATAACGAAACTCTAAGTCCAAATACAGAACCTATTTGGAAGTCCCAGTGTAGCTGAACCATAAAAATAAATTCCTGAGAGACTACGAAAGGGCCTCAGACACCTGTTCTCCAAGCTCCGCCTCAAGGCGCAGGGCTAAAATTGTCCACGAGGTGGCTGGTTACTTTACAGGAATCTCAAACAAATGGAATGCCAACTCCCCGAGAAAGCTCAAAGACAAGACAGTGCAAAACCATCATTTCTTTTTTGGCTCAGAAAGAGACCGTCACTGGTCCAAGGTGACACATTAATAAGCAAGGGGCAGAGCCAAGAGTGGAACTGGCCCTCAGAACCCCAACCCATGCCTTCTGCACCAACCACTGTCTGCTGTACCGTCAGCTGAGTCAGGAGCTCTTCCCCTGAGCATCTTCTCTGCTGCTGGGCTCAGACAGCAGATACTGCCCTTGGGTCCCAAGGTGCAAATTTCATGCACCTGGTTGTCGCCAGTTCACCATCATGGTGCCCAAGACCCAAAATGCCTTTGTCCAAGGGACTAGCTTAGCTGAGGAAACATCCAGATGCAGAGGCCTCAGCAGTTCTGTACTAAGAGGATGGGGGCCCGTCAGACTGGAACCTTCCACACACCTTCTCCTCTCCCCTGCCCACCTCTCCATACAACTTCCATCATCTAGAGCCTTCCCCAGGCCCTGGCTGGGTTAAATGCTGCCTTCCTGTTTCCCACCCCGTCCACTTCCTCAGTCTCAGCACTTCTCACTCACTGTGGCAGGGTCTGTTTAACTGGCCATCTCACCCACTATGGTACAAGCCCTTTGAAGGCGGCAGCTGTGGAAGAGTTGGGGCTACAATGTCTAGCACATATTAGCTCTCCCATATATATTCCAATGTGCGAATGAACAGGTCAGTGACTCTCACTAGGGAACCAAGTGTTTGGTGGTGTCCCATGGACCTAGTACATCGCCAGCAAAATATGTGCTGAATGAATAACTGAACAAATACATAAGCGAACGCACTCTATGAAACGAGCTGGTCAGTGTCTGCTGGAGACTCAGCAGACACCTGGAATGTGGGACCTCAGTAGAAGGAGGGACGCCTGCACTTGGGCTCCCTAATCCCACCGAGCCCCAGGGATTCCTCACACTTCTCCTCAGCCTAGACGGAGTCCATCACAGCCTATTCCCAACATCCTCGAGGCCAACTCGTGCTCACTGCTGCATCCCTCTATAGAGCGCCCAGCATTGTGGACTGCTGTTTAGAAAACTGCTGAAGACCAGGTTGCTGAGACAAGAGGCAGAGGTGTGCCAGGTGCCAGCTGATGTTATGGAAATAGCTCCAGCGTCAGTCAGTTCAATGCTCCTGGGCAAGTTCCTGAGAGTTTTTTCAGCCCAAGTTACCCCACCCGAACAATAAGGATAATAAAATGACCCCTGAAATGTGTGAAAATGAGGTAAGTGTGTTAAGTGCCTGATCCCAAGTAGATTCTTGTTAATACAGACTTTTGCTTCTCATTTCACACACCCAATATCCTGTTATTGGCCAGCAGGTATAGGAACTCAGCTCAGGGGGTAACAGCAGAAACAGGATCAATGCTGTTTTCACTTTTGGCCCCTTGAGTGATCTTCGAATTTGACCTATCCCATGCCACTCATATCCTAAGACTGATTTCCCCCTTCACGAGTTTGCTGAAAGCAAAGGTAACAATCCCAATTACCACTTATTAAAGAAAGGAAATGGGGCTTCCCTGGTGGCGCAGTGGTTGAGAGTCCGCCTGCCGATGCAGGGGACACGGGTTCGTGCCCTGGTCCAGGAAGATCCCACATGCCGTGGAGCGGCTGGGCCCGTGAGCCATGGTCACTGAGCCTGCGCGTCCGGAGGCTGTGCTCCGCAATGGGAGAGGCCACAACAGTGAGAGGCTCACGCACCAACAAAAAAAAAAAAAAAAAAAAAAAAAAAGGAAATGTATGTCTTTGAATTAAAAGCATGTTTGCCTTAACAGACACCATATGAAATATAGGGACTCACAAAGAATTCCCCGTATTTCCACCCGCTGCCCTTTTCCACTAGACACTGCTGCACCGTCATCCACTGTCTGGCCAGGACAGGGACCATGGAGGGTAGGGCTCCTAGAGGGGGGACGTGCAGACCCTCAGTCCTCAACTCTGGCACCCCCAGCCCTGTATGGCTGCATTCACAATGGTCCCGGGTATTCACTGGGTAATCCATGGCACCAGACACAATCACCCTTTCACTAAGCAAGGATGACAGACTTGCGGGGCGGGATGGATCTGAAACTGGTGGCTGCAGTTCCAATTCTGACAGACGTCACAAGCAGGCACAGGAAGTTAGGGCAGGGAGGTGGGTCAGGCCCTCATTTCCCTTCTGTGCAATTACCGCAGTGACACCTCCACCTTCACTGCACACCCCTGCCCTGTCCATTTTCTGCGACCATATTTGCATTTTCTAAACCACAAACAGGAAAGTGTTGTTGACCTACTCAAACCTTTCCATGGGTCTCCATTACTCTGCTTCTCAAAAGTTTTCAGCAAACCACCCCTAACTTCAGAAGGCCTTGCTACCTGAAGCATGGTACCTGAACCAGCAGCAATGCCATTACTTGCGAGCTTGTGAGAAATGCCTAAGTCAGGTCCTTAACTATAGGATTAGAATCTGCATTTTAACAAGACCACAGGGGTTCAGATGCACTTTAAGTCTGAATATCAGCATTGCTCCAGAGGCTCAGGACAGGGCAAGCAGCAGCTCCAAGTGTGTGTCATTTTAAAAATTAAAAAAATACTTTTTCTGTCAAACATTCAAGTAAGTTGACTATTCAGAATGCATCAATACATTCCTTGGCAACAGGTACCCTACAGCGCATCTAGGTACAGCCCGGAACACAAGACCCCAGGTGGAGAAGCATGGACACACACAGAATCAAGTTTAAACTCTTCAAAGCCGTATGAAGACCTCCACAACCACACTTCCTATGTCCCTCATTGCCTCCCTGTTCTCTCACAACACCCCAAAGCCCTCCCCACCATGCCACGCTTCTACCTGCCTATGGACCCCAGGGTCAGTACTGTACCCTTAGTCCCTGGGCCTGGGCAGTTGTGCCTATGCTTCCAGGCCCAGACCAAGAGTCCTTGGGTCTGAAAGCTTTTTCCCTCGGACTCCCCGATGTTCAGGTGACTCTCTCCTCAGTGCTCCCACCACAGCATAAACACGGGGTATCCAAACCTCTTTGATGCCTTCAGCTGTCCTGGTTTACACTTATGATCCCACACTCATTACTACGAGGGCCACCCTTCACTCTTTTGTTTTCTTTTCTTTTTTCCCCATTTTTCACCGTGCCTCGCGGCCTGTGGGGTCTTAGCTCCCCAACCAGGGATCAAACCCGTGCTTTCTGCAGTGAAAGCTCGGAGCCCTAACCACTGGCCTGCCAGGGAGTTCCCAACACCTTTCACTTTCAAAACTGCCTCGGTCTGACAAATGACATGACCGCCCTAAACAGGCGCTCAGGCGATGAGGCCCAGAACCATGGTCGAATCCTCACACATCCACACCCAGGCCCTCAGCATATCCCATCTGCACCGCCTTCAGGATGCAGTCCACACACGTGCCGTGTCCGCAGCGACCACTCCGCCCCCAAGTGCCCCAGCTCTCCGCGGGCTGCTTCCCTCACTCTCAGCCTTGCTCTACTCACAGTGATCAATTTTCAACACAGCAGCCGGACAGCCTCTGCACATGTGGTCAGATCCTGTCACTCCTCTGGTTAAAGCCTCAAACTCCTTCCCAAAGTGCTCCTTCTGCCCACCGTCTACTGCTTTGTCCCACACCACTCGGGGCTCAGGCTGTTCCTCGCCTCTCTGCCCTGCTTGTCCGCCTGCCTGGAGTGTCCTTTCCCTAGATAGCCCTGTGTATATTCCACACACCCATCTTTGCCCAGATGTCACTATATCAGAGATGTCACCTGACCATCCTCTATAAGACAGCAGTGTGTCCCCAGCACCCTATCTTCCAGAGCCCCCTTCTTGCTTTTTCTACAGAACTTACCACTATCGGTGTTATTTCTCCCCCTGCCTTACTACAGTCAGGCACTCTTCTAAGTTTCTTATGAATGTGAGACCCAAGGGTACAAGCACTTTGTTCCCTGATGTCCCCCAGTACCTGGGGGCACTCACTTTGAACACATTTCCCAAATCAGAAGTATCTGACCTCCTTTTGACAATGACAACAATCAAGGAGACACTTTCATTATGAAAAAAGTTTATATATCTCAACTTTTCTTGACCAACTCAATGGCTTTGGTCATTTGCACAAAGACTCTAAAAACTGGCTTTCAGCATTTGTTTTTCAGAACCAATGAACTTCATCATAACAAACTAGAGCTCTGACCTCAATCCCTGTGAGGTCTGCTCTGATGACCTAGCCTGGACATCATCTAAACCTGGAAGATGCCTCCTACTATCAGTTTGGGGCCTACCGTGGCCAGCTGCATGCTTTCCTCCCCAACCCTGCCAGGCTTCTGCAGAGGTCACATGCATCTGCGGCAGAGAAGCCCCTCAAACCATAATTATACTACATGAAATAATTTTAGCCCCAAGTCAGCAAACACATGTAGTACCTAGAACTCATCCCCCATTTCAGGTTACTGACCAGACAGGTTACAAAATGTACACCAGTTAACATGCCACAGAAAAATTATAAATCTGAAAAACCAAACAAAGAAAACCAAAACAACACAGCTCCCCTCCGCTGATGTGCTGGACTGCAAAATCCCAAAATTCACACACCACCACTCGACGTGCCCAACAGCCCTCTGGGCCTTCTCAATCTTATCCAAAGTAGTGGCATCCACACCGTTGATTGGGGTTTGGGTTCTTGCTTCGGCAGCTGCAGCCAAGTAGTGTCTTCTTTCTTCTTTCTTTTTTTTTTTTTTTTTTGCGGTACGCGGGCCTCTCACTGTTGTGGCCTCCCCCGTTGCAGAGCACAGGTTCCGGAGCACAGGTTCCGGACGCGCAGGCTCAGCGGCCATGGCTCACGGGCCCAGCCGCTCCGCCCCATTCTTTCTTGCAGAGCTCTGACTTCACGTCTCTTTCTTGGCTCCCAAATTCCAGGAAGCATTAAAAAATAGCAAAGCACAACAGTATACTTTCAAACTTTAAAAATACAATAAAATCACAGTAACAAAAATAGGACCACACAGCAGTTTACAATCTAGGCCCTGTTCCTGTTCTTTACGTAACGGCATTTACTTAAAAGCTGTCTTTTCCAAGCTGAATGCACCTAACAGTCAAAATCCACATATGACAATATAATACTGAAACCATCTACCATACTGGTATTGGAGATTTAGTGTCTAACAGGGCGAAAACACAGAAAGAAACGTATGGAGAGAAAACGAAAGACACTTGGTTTCGGCCTCTCCAAGCAGTCATCCTCCTTACCAGCTGACCGGAGTCCATCAGCTGATAATCGAGAGTACGAGGGGGGGAAGTTCATCAACACGACGTAAATTCTAAGACACTTATACCGAGGAGGCAAACAAGCAACCGCGACCACCCGTGCAAAATGCGGCCACTTGCCCTAAGGTCATCTGAGACGGTGCAGGCGCATCGCAGCCGGTCTGTAAGGCGCCCCCTCTTCTTCTTTTGGCCCTACGGCCGGGGTTTTCACCCCAGCGACTGAGCTGGTCCACATTCTGCAAATATTTTACTAGAAGGGATGTTTACGGTTCACAACAACATATCAAATCATTTTCTTCTAATTGCCAACGTTAAAAAAATAAAACGATATCTAAGCGAGAAGCTGAGCGGGGTATTATCCTCGTTCTGCCCCCGCCGCCCAGCGCGGAGGCTGCGATGCTGGGCGATCCGGGGTCCCCTCCCCCCGCGGGCCGGGGCCCACCCGCCCCCGCGTCGTCAGTCACACCCGCTCCCGTGCATCCGCCGGTGCAGTCCGCGGCCCTCCTCGCCGTAAACGCGGCCTCCGCCGCCTCCACCTCCTCGCACAGGCTTATCACCCTCTCTTCCGCCGCGGCGCCGCACTGCGGGCGGGGTCCCGGGCGCGGGCCTCCGAGACCCCCACCTCCCTCTCCTGCAGCCGGCGCGCTTTCGGATGCGCGCGCACGTGCTCGCGCTCGCGGACGGCGACGCCCTGGCGGGCGGGCGGGAGTCGTGGAGTGCGGGGCCTGGGAACCTCTCCCAGGCGTCGTCGCACGTTGCCGCTTCGCGTCCATAGGCCGCCTCGCGCCGCCACCGCCCCGCGGCCTCGGGGCCCGCTCACCGCCCCCGGGAAGGCGGCCGGCCGACAGCGGGCGCTGGGCGCGGGGTTGAGCTCCGCGAAGCACCGCTGTAGTGGGCAACAGATTTTTTTTTTTTTTTTTTTTTTTTTTTTTTTTTTTTTGTTGGCCGTATGTGGGCCTCTCACTGTTGTGGCCTTTCCCGTTGCGGAGCACAGGCTCCGGATGCACAGGCTCAGTGG
>NW_006784492.1:2569493-2575212 GCF_000442215.2 Lipotes vexillifer
TCGGCAGGCGGACTCTCAACCACTGCGCCACCAGGGAAGCCCGGGCAACAGATTTTTGAGTTTTGTTTTTGATAAAGCTTTGCTTTTCGCCTGAAAGCCGCGAAAGCCACACCCAAAGTGGCCCCCGCCCCCTGTACCGACGCTCCGTTGTTTTGCAGCCCCTTTCACGACACGCCGGGACCCCTTTACGGCCACACCCCGGGTGGAAACACTCAGCTGGCGCGTGCCCGCGGGAGGGGGCGGTTGTGCCGTTGTCGCCGCCCTTCTCGTTTCCTGGTCACGGCCTTTCCCTTGGGTCCTTAGAGCACGGATTTTAACCCTTGAGTTGTGATAGTGATTTTTCCACACCAGAAGTACTGAGTTACACCAGACACTGTGACCAAGGGCTGCGAGGCCCCCGGCTGCCTGCCTTCCCCACCTCACTGAAGTCCCCAAAGCAAAGGTTGATTTGGCGCCTCAGCCCTAGCCACCTGGCACGGGGCGGGTCCTCAGGGAGAGTTTATTAAAACGAAATCGTTACCAAACTAATGTCTGCGAGGAGAGCTCTAAGCACCCTGTGTGTCAGGGATGAGTGGTAAGTTCGTGTTCTCGCCCCGTGGCCCCTAGACACGGTAACACTAAAGATCGCGTGCCCACGCATTCCCTGTCGGGGACACAGGACGCCTGGGGGCCGGCGGGGCCGCACGAGCAGCTTTCTCCCAGGGCTCGGGCCGTCATCCTAGTGACGTGGCGACAGGCTGCTGCACGTGCTCGTTTGGGAACCAAGCTGAATGCCTGCCGGGCAACCACAGATCTGGGTGGAGGCCGTCTCTCCCACTCAGCCCTGGGGCACCTGTCCCAGGCCGTACCCCTCCCTCCCTAGCCTGCCCTCCAGGGGCCACTTGCCAGTGTGGCTCAGACACCCGGGGGTAGGCGTCCGGGTGCCTGTCTGGGTGTGTGGGTGGGAGGCTTTGCTCCCTCGCCTCGCCTCGCCTCGCCTCGCCTTGGGGAGTCCCTTGCGCCAAGTGCCCAGGACCCTGAGGGGTGGAGGCGTCGCTGTCCTGAGCAGCCTGGGGGTTGTCAGGCGCGGGCCGCTGTGGCTCTCAGGAGGCCGGGGATGGCTGTATGCGTGGGCTGGGTGCACGCGGGGTCTCGGCCGCCCCGGGACTCTGCACAAAGGACCCCGCCTCCTCTCAAAGCCATTGATGGAGCTTCTCTGGAATTGTTTGCCAAAATCCCAAGGTAGAATCCAAGGGTCCAAGATCATTTGCATCCAGCACACGTTTTCCTTTTCTGTAGGAACTTTTTTGTTGTTGTTGTTTTTTAAGCAGCACCACACCATGCTTCAGAAAGCCACGTTTCGTCTATCCTGGATCGCTACAGTGAAATATTACAGTTGTACAGTTCCCAGTCTGGCCTTGGCTTGCTCGGATAAAACTTTGTGTGTATTTTGTAAGGCATAGATTCTAAATTGTAATGATGACCTGTGCAAAAAGAAAAAATATTAACTAAATTGTAAATTTTATTGTTTTAACGTATATGCGTGTTTAGCGACGTTTACATTTTGAAATAAAATTTATGATCCATTAAAAAAAAAGATTGTGTGTGTGTGGGGGGGCCCTTGCACAAGTGCTGTGGACTTGGGCCTCAGTTTTCCAGTGGATCATGTAAACAAAAATAATGTTATCTGCCATTCCATTTCTGTTAATACAGGGATCAAGCCATTAGCCACTGTGGTTGCCCCCTCACCTCACTGTGGTGTGCCCTGAGAGGAATTCGGGATGGAAAAATAGAAAGGATTTTGTGCTTTGGACATCCCAGCCCCGAGATAGTTCAGATACGTATATAAGGAAAAATTTCATTCACCTCAGATTCTTGCATCTTCCCATGCACAGAAAAGCACTGAAGTCGTTAACTTGAGATGTCTCTTTCTTTGTGATTAGCGGTAATCTTTTGATATTTGAAACATGGTATTTTTCCAGCAAAAAAAATTCGTATATAGCCTGGCTCCTCTGTTGCCTCTTTGGAGCAGATCCTCAAGAGCCATCTGAGAGACTGTTTCCCAGGCTATAGTCCTCAGTAAGGTCCCCAAATAAAAATGAACTCACAACTCTTTTTTTTTTTTTTGGATTTTTTAGTTTTATTTAATTAATTTTTTTATACAGCAGGTTCTTATTAGTTATCCATTTTATACATATTAGTGTATACATGTCAATCCCAATCTCCCAATTCATCCCACCACCACCACCACCCCCTGCCCCTTCCCCCCTTGGGCTCCATACGTTTGTTCTCTACATCTGTGTCTCTATTTCTGCCCTGGAAACCGGTTCATCTGTACCATTTTTCTAGGTTCCACATATATGCATTAATATACGATATTTGTTTTTCTCTTTCTGACTTACTTTACTCGGCAGGACAGTCTATAGATCCATCCACATCTCTACAAATTACCCAGTTTCGTTCCTTTTTATAGCTGAGTAATATTCCATTGTATATATGTACCACATCTTTATCCATTCATCTGCCAAAGGGCATTTAGGTTGCCTCCATGACCTGGCTATTGTAAATAATGCTGCAGTGAACATTGGGGTGCATGTGTCTTTTTGTTTTTTTTTGTTTTTTTTGGCTGTGTTGGGTCTTTGCTGCTGTGCACGAGCTTTCTCTAGTTGTGGTAAGCGGGGGCTACTCTTAGTTGCGGTGCATGGGCTTCTCATTGCGGTGGCTTCTCTTGTTGTGGAGCACCAGCTCTAGGCGCGCAGACTTTGGTAGTTGTGGCACGTGGGCTCAGTAGTTGTGGCTGTTGGGTTCTAGAGCACAGGCTCAGTAGTTGTGGCGCACAGGCTTAATTGCTCTGTGGCATGTAGGATCTTCCAGGACTAGGGATCGAACCAGTGTCCCCTGCATTTGCAGGTGGATTCTTAACCACTGTGCCAGCAGGGAAGTCCCAAAATGCCCATTATTGAAAATCTGAGAGTTTAAAAAGGACAAGAGAGAGGCCTCTAGGAACTGAGGGTGACCCCCAGCCGACAGCCAGCAAAGACATGGGGACCTCAGTCCTACATCCCCTAGGAACTAGGTTCTGCCAACACCCTGAATGAGCCTGGAAGCAGAATCTTCCCAGAGCCTCCTGATAAGATGCCAGTCAGCTAACACTTTGCTTTTGACCTTGTCTTGTCAGACCCAAAGCAGAGAAACCTGCTAAGCTGACTGGGACTCCTGGCTTTCAGAACTGTGATAATAAACTTTGTTGTTTTGAACTGCTAAATTTGTGGTAGTTTGTTACAGTAGCAATAGAAAACTAGTGCAGGAGGGATCTGGTTGGAAGTGGGGCTTGAAGTTTAGTCTGCAGAACATTTATGGAAAGTTAGAAGAAAGTTGATTATGAGCCTAAGGATGGGGGAAAGTGAATAAAGACCCACCCCCATGCCTTATTCTCCTCTGACCTCTCTCTTTTTTCTTTCTTCTTCTTATTTTTTTTTTGGCTGCACTGAGCAGCTTGTGGGATCATAGTTCCCCAACCAGAGATTGAACTCAGGCCCACAGCAAAGGAAGTGCTGAGTCCTAACCACTGGACCACCAGGGAATTCCCCTCTGACCTCTCTTTTCATTCATTTTGGACTCTCTCTCTCTGTGTCTCTCTTTCTCTGTGTGTCTCTCTCTCTCTTTTTATTTATTTATTTAGTTAGTTAGTTGCACCAGGTCCTCATTGTGGCAGGCAGGCTCCTTAGCTGTGGCGTGTGAACTCTCAGTTGAGGCTTGCATGTGGGATCTAGTTCCCTGACCAGTTATTAAACCCGGACCCCCTGCATTGGGAGTGTGGGGTCTTATCCACTGTTTCACCAGGGAAGTCTCTCTCTCTCTTTTTGCTAAGATGTGTGTTGCAAGTATCTTCTCCCAATTGAGACTTGACTGTTTTTTCAAAATAGGCTTTATGGGGCTTCCCTGGTGGCGCAGTGGTTGAGAGTCCGCCTGCCGATGCAGGGGACACGGGTTCGTGCCCTGGTCCAAGAAGATCCCACGTGCCGCGGAGTGGCTGGGCCCGTGAGCTATGGCCGCTGAGCCTGCGCGTCCGGAGCCTGTGCTCCGCAACGGGAGAGGCCCGCGTAATGCAAAAAAAAAAAAAAAAAAAAAAAAAAAAAGACTTTATTTTTTAGAACACTTTGTTTTATAGAAAAGTTGAGAAGACAGTAGAGAGTATGTGGTTCAAATTTTCACTTTGATGAAGGTTTCTTTGATAAACACAAGATTGTAGTTTAACATTAAAAAACAATTATGGTAAAGTATGGATACCATAAAATCTACCATTTTAACCATTTAAAAGTGTGCAGTTCAGTGGCATTAAGTATATTCGCGTTGTTGTGCAACCATTACTACCATCAGTCTCCAGAACTTTTCATCTTTCCAAATTGAAACTCTGTACCTATCAGCCAATAACTCCCCATTCCTCTCCCCCAGTCACTGGCAGCCACCATTCTGCTTTCTGTGTCTGTGAATTTTTTTAAAATCAATTAATTAATTTTTGGCTGCATTGGGTCTTCGTTGCTGCACGCGGGCTTTTTCTAGTTGCCGCGAGAGGGGGCTACTCTTCGTTGCGGTGTGCGGGCCTCATTGCAGTGGCTTCTCTTGTTGCAGAGCATGGGCTCTAGGCGCGTGAGCTCAGTAGTTGTGGCTCGCGGGCTTAGTTTCTCCGCGGCATGTGGGATCTTCCCGGACCAGGACTCGAACCCGTGTCCCCTGCATTGGCAGGCGGATCCTTAACCACTGCGCCACCAGTAAATCTGTGAATTTTAATGCTTTAGCTTTAAAAAAATTGAGGTGAAATTCATATAGCATGCAATTAATCACTTTAAAGTGTAGAATTCAGCGACGTTTAGTGAATCCACAATGTTGTGTGACCAACAGCTCTCTAGTTTTAAAGCTTTTTCATCACCCCAGAAAAATTACCCATTACCCATTAAGTAATCACTCCACACTCCCCTTCCCCTCATTCCCTGGAAATCACTAATTTATTTTCTGTCACTATGGATTTACCTATTCTGGATATATTGTATGTATTAGTCTGCTGGGGCTGCCACAATGGAATAGTACAGAATGGACGGTTTAAATGGCAGAAATTTATGTTCTCACAGTTCCGGCAGCTGGCAGTCCAAGATCAAGGTGAGGACAGGTTGGTTTCTCTGGGTCCTCTCTCCTTGGCTTGTAGATGCCCATCATCTCCCTGTGTCCTCACATGGCTTTTCTCTGTGCATGAGCATCCTTGGTATCTCTTCTTCTTATGAGGACACCAGTCATGTTTGATTAGGATCCCACCCTTACAACCTCATTTAACCTCAGTTAACTCTTTAAAGGCTACTATGGTCTGAATGTTTGTGTCTTCCTCAAAATTCATATGTTGAAATCTTAACTTCCAATGTGATGGTGTTAGGAGGTGGGCCTTTGGGAGGTAATGAGGGTTGTGGAATTAATTAAAGAACCCTCAGCTGAAATTGGAGTCAGGACAGGCCATGCATTGTCAACAACTCCAAACAGGAAGAGACCTGTGCCTACATCTCAGACAGGAAGGTGTTGCCTACTTTACTATCCAGCAGGAAGAAAACCTCTATCCACCAGATGACAGCCCAACCAACCAGAGACTATAGCAGCCCAACCAATGAGAAGCCTCCATACTTTGGATTGGACTCCCAGCTCCTCCACTGGACTCTTTAGTTATTATAGCCCCTCCCAAATATCCCTCTTTCCC
>NW_006784492.1:2575222-2616902 GCF_000442215.2 Lipotes vexillifer
AAGTTCCTCTTCCTTGTTCTGTGGATTTGCCTATGGTACACCACATGCAATTCCTCTGGCTGTTCCTCAGTAAACTCAGTTTTGCTCAGTTTGGCTCTATTTGTTATAAAATAACTGGCTATTATATTGTTAAAGTTGGCAGGGTGGAATCCCCATAAATGGGATTAATGCTATTATCAGTGAGGCCCCTCAGAACTCTCTAGCCCTTTCCACCACGTGAGGACTCAGTGAGAAGACATTGGCTATAAACTAGGAAGAGAGCTCTCAGTAGAACTTGACCATGCTGGCACCTTGATCTTGGACTTTGATCCAATTTTATTTCTAGAACCCTAGATAAACTCTGGTACTAATGCTGAAGATTTAGCTTTAGATTCTTTCAAATCTATGAACTGTGAGAAATAAACTTCTGCTGTTTATAAGCTACCCAGTCTGTGGTATTTTGTTATAACAGCCCAAATGTTAGAAAAAGTCTTAGTCACATTTGGGATTACAGTTTCAAAATATGAATTTTATTTATTTATTTATTTTTCAGATTCTTTTCCAGTATAGTTTATTATAAGATATTGAATATATTTCCCTGTGCTATACAGTAGGACCTTGTTGTTTTTCTATTTTATATAAAACAGTTTGTACTTCTTAATCCCAAACTCCTAATTTATCCCTCCCCCCTTTTCCCCTCAGGTAACCATAAATTGGTTTTCTATGTCTGTGAGTTTGTTTCTGTTTTATTTTTGGCCATGCCACGTGGCGTGTGGGATCTTAGTTCCCCCTCTAGGGATCGAAACTGTGCCCCTTGAGGTGGAAGCACGGAGTCTTAACCACTGGACCACCAGGGAAGTCCCTGTTTCTGTTTTGTAAATATGTTCATTTGTATCATTTTTGTAGATTCCACATATAAATGATATCACATGATATTTGTCTTTCTCTGTCTGACTTACTTCACTCAGTATGATAATCTCTAGGTCCATCCATGTTGCTGCAAATGGCATTATTTCATTCTTTTTATGGCTGAGTAATATTCCATTGCATATATATATATATATATATCACATCTTCTTTATCCATTCCTCTGTTGATGGATATTTAGTTTGTTTCCATGTCTTGGCTATTGTAAATAGTGCTGCTATGAACATTGGGGTAAATGTATTTTTTTAATTAGAGTTTTCTCTGGATATATGCCTAGGAGTGGGATTGCTGGATCATATGGTAGCTCTATTTTTTGTGTTTTTAAGAAACCTCCATACCATTTTCCATAGTGGCTGAACCAATTTACATTCCCACTAACAGTGTAGGAAGGTCCCTTTTCCTCCACAGCCTCTTCAACATTTTTTATTTGTAGACTTTTTATGATGCCATTCTGACCAATGTGAGGTGATAACCTCATTGTAGTTTTGAATTGCTTTTCTCTAATGATTAGCGATGTTAAGCATTTTGTCATGTGCCTGTTGGCCATCTGTATGTCTTCTTTGGAGAAATGTCTATTTAGGTCTTCTGTCCATTTTTCATTTGGGTTTTTTTTTTTTTTTGATATCGAGTTGTATAAGCTGTTTGTATATTTTGAAAATTAGCCCCTTGTCAGTTACAGTGTTTGCAAATATTTTCTCCCAGTCTGTAAGTTGTTTTTGTTTTGTGTATGGTTTCCTTTGCTGTGCATAAGCTTTTAAGTTTCATAAGGTCCCATTTGTTTATTTTTGCTTTTATTTCTATTGCCTTGGGAGACTGACCTAAGAAAACATTGCTATGATTTATGTCAGAGAATGTTTTGCCTGTGTTGTCTTCTAGGATTTTTATGGTGTCATGTCTCATATTTAAGCCTTTAAGCCATTTTGAGTTTATTTTTGTGTATGGTGTGAGGGAGTGTTCTAACTTCATTGATTTACATGTGGCTGTTCAGCTTTCTCAACACCACTTGCTGAAGAGACTGTCTTTTCTCCATTGTATATTCTTGCCACCTTTGTCTAAGATTAATTGACTGTAGGTGTGTGGGTTTATTTCTGGTCTCTCTATTCTGTTCCATTGATCCACATGTCTGTTCTGGTGCCAGTGCCATGCTGTTTTGATTACTGTAGCTTTGTAGTATTGTCTGAAGTCTGGGAGGGTTATACCTCCAGCTCTGTTCTTTTTCCTCACTATTGCTGGGTCTTTTGTGGTTCCATATAAATTTTAGGATTATTTGTTCTAGTTCTGTGAAATATGTCATGGGTAATTTGATAAGGATCACATTAAATCTGTAAATTGTTTTGGGTGGTATGGCTATTTTAATAATATTAAATCTTCCAATCCAAGAGCATGGGATATCTTTCCATTTCTTTCAATCATCTTCAATTTCCTTTATCAATGTTGATCAATCTTTTATCAAGTTCTCAGCATCTTTCCCCTCTTTGGTTAGGTTTATTCCTAAGTATTTTACTTTTTTGATGCAATTTTAAAAGGGATTTTTTTTTTTTTATTTTCCCTTTCTGATATTTCATTGTTAGTGTAAAGAAGTGCAACAGATTTATGTATAAACATGAATTTTAGGGGACACAATTCAGTCTACTTTGGTCATTTCATATAAAAGGAATCATACAATCTGTGGCCTTTTGTGTCTGTCTTCTTTCAGTTAAGATAATATTTTCGAGTTTCATCCAAGTTATCGCACATATCAGTACTTCATTCCTTCTTATGGCTGAATAATATTTCATGGATATACCACGATTTGTTTATCCATTCACACATTGATGGCCATTTGGGCTGTTTCCATCTTTTGGCTATTATGAATAATGCTGCTTTAAACAATCTTGTAGAAGTTAATATTTTAATTTTGATGAAGATAACATATAAAGCTTTCCTTTTATGCTTTCTTTGGGTCTTATTTTAAGAAATCCTTCTCTACCCTGAAGTCATAAAAATGTTCCTTTATATTTTCTTCTAAAATATTTAGTGTTTGGTTTTCCTTATTTATGGATAATCCATCTGGAAATGAGGTTTGAGGCAGGAATCTAATTGCAGTTTTCTCCACATGTATAGCTAGTTAGCCTAGCCCTGTTTACTGAATACTTTATCCATTCCCTCTGGTCTGCATTGTAACATCTGTCATGTGTCAAGTCTCTCTTTTTGCTTGTGTCTGTATTTGTTCCATTGGTCTTTATCTCTGGGCTATGATCACTGACAATTACTAAATTAGCTTTATAGTAAGTATTGATATCTGGTGACATATGGCAGATTCCCTTCCTGAATCTTCTTCAGAAACGTCCTGACTCTTTTGCTTGTTCATCTAAAATTTGAATCAATTTTTAAATTTTGACCCAAATGATCAAACAGACTCACCTGATGAGATTTTCGGGGGATTGAATTGATTCATTGGACCAATTTTGAGAAGTACAATACTAATTCAGTCTACTTAGTTGTTCCTCATTGTGTTTTAATAGAATTTTATAATTTTATGCATAAAGATTTTACATCCATTTTGTTAAAATTTCATAGTTACCATTTGTATTGGATTGAATAGTGATCTTTCCCCAAATACATGTCCACTCTGACCCTCAGAATGTGACCTTATTGAAAATAGGTCTTTGCAGATGTAATTAGTTAAGATGAGATCATACTGGATTAGGGTGGGCTCTAAATCCATGATGGGTGTCCTTACGTGAAGGTCAAGCAAAGATGCAGAAACACAGGGAAGATGGTCGTGTGACAACAGAGACAAAGATTGGACTGATGTAGCCACAGGTCAAGGAAGGCCAAGGACTGCCAACAATCACCAGAAGCTGGAAGAGGCGAGAAAAGATTCTCTCCTAGAGGCTTCAGAGGGAACATGGTCCTGCCAACACCTTTATTTCTGACTTCTACCTTGCAGAACTGTGAGAGAATCAATTTCTATTATTCTAAGCCACCCAGTTTGTGGCAATTATGGTATCCATAGGAAAATAATCCACCATTAAAAACTTTTTTTTGAATAAACAAATGGGACCTTATCAAACTTAGAAGCTTTTGCACGGCAAAGGAAACCATAAGCAAAACTAAAAGACAACCTACAGAATGGGAGAAAATATTTGCAAATGAAGCAACCGTCAAGGTATTAATTTCCAAAATATACAAACAGCTCATACAACTCAACATCAAAAAACCAAACAACCCAATCAAAAAATGGGTAGGAGACATAGATAGACATTTCTCTGAAGAAGGCATACAGATGGCCAACACGCACATGAAAAGATGTTCAACATTGCTAATTATTAGAGAAGTGCAAATCAAAACTACAATGCGGTTATCACCTCACACCAGTCAGAATGGCCATCATCAAGAAGTCTACAAATAATAAATGCTGGAGAGGGTGTGGAGAAAAAGGACCCCTCCTACACTGTTAGTGGGAATGGAAATCGGCACAGCCACTATGGAGAACAGTATGGAGGTTCCTTAAAACACTAAAAATAGAGCTACCATATGACCCAGCAATCCCATTCCTGGGCATATATAAGGAGAAAAACTCTAATACAAAAAAGGTACATGCACCCCAATGTTCATAGCAGCACTATTTACAATAGCCAAGACGAGGAAGCAACCTAAATGTCCATTGACAGAAGAATGGATAGAGAAGATGTGGTACATATATACAATGGAATATTACTCAGCCAGACTTACTCAGAAGTAAGTCAGACAGAGAAAGACAAATACCAAATGATATCACTTATATGTGGAATGTAAAAAATAATATAAGTGAATTTATTTACAAGACAGAAATAGACCCACAGACATAGAAAACCAACTTATGGTTACCAAAGGGGAAAAGTGGGGTTGGGGGATAAATTAGGAGTATGGGATTAACAGACACACACCACTATATATTATATAAAATAGATAAGCAACAAGGATTTACTGTATAGCACAGGGAACTCTATTTAATATGTTTTAATAACCTATAATGAAAAAGAATCTGAATCACATTCAGTGTAACTGAATCACTTTGCTATACACCTGAAACGAACACAGTATTATACATCAACGATACCTCAATGAAAAAATAAAAAAATCTTTTTGGGTATTACAAGTGATAGCTTTTAGAAAATATATTTCTGTGGGGAATTCCCTGGCAGTCCAGTGGTTAGAACTCCAAGGCTTCACTGCCGAGGGCCCGGGTTAAATACCTGGTAGGGGAACTAAGATCCCTGCGCTGTGCGGCCAAAAAAAAAAAAAAGAAAGAAAAAGGAAAAAAAAGAAAATATATTTCCTCTGGTGAATAGAAACACTACTGACTTTTAGGTATTGACTTTGTTTCTAGAAAACTTGCTAACCTCTACTAGTAATGCTGATAATTTATCTTTAGATTCTTAAATATCTATGATGTTTCAAAAACATTTCATTGGAATGTAATGATAATATCAGTGGTGGTTTTAAAAATATGTCCGCAAATTCTTTGGAACTTTTTTTTTTTTTTTGGCTGCGCCATGCAGCATGCGGGATCTTAGTTCCCTGACCAGGGATGGAAACCACACCCCCTACAGTGGAAGCGTCCAGTCCTAACCAATGAACTGCCAGGGAAGTCCCAGGAGGGGGAACTTGATTCCCCTTCCTTGGAGCGTGGGCCCGACTTGCTGAAGGAATACAAAAGAAGTGATGGTACATTTCACTTGTAATATCCAGTTGTCAAAAGACTGCAGCTTTTTAGGAATTCCCTGGCGGTCCAGTGGTTAGACTCTGCGTTCTCACTGCCCAGGGCGCAGGTTCAATCCCTGGTCGGGGAACTAAAATCCCACAAGCCCCTTGGTGCAATTAAAAAAAAAAAAAAAAACTGCAGCTTTCACCTGTGCTTTCTCTGTCTCTCTTGGATCGCTCCCTTTAGGGGAAACCACCTGCCTAGGAGTCGGTACAAGACATCTGTATACAACTTGCATTCAGAAAAGGGAAGAATGGGAGGCACATAGCACCTCTAGCTGACAGGAACCCTTAAAGTCCACACGTGGGAGGGCAAAGCCTCAGCTCAGCCCTTGCAGCACCTCCTGCTTTTGCTCTCTAAGGGGAACTACTCAGGGAGGCTTTTCCTTTTTTTTTTTTTCATTCTCCAAATATTTATTGAGCATCTAATATAAACCAGACAGTGTGCTCGAAATACACTGTTAACAAGACAAAGAAGCTCCTTAACCCAAGGAACACAGTCTAGCATAAAGGCAAATATTAATCAAATAATCCCACAAATAAATCATCATAGACCATGATAAATGCTGTTTATCGTAAAAAGACATGACAAACTGTGAGAGGATATCCCCTGGAGGCTTGATGTTCTCAGACAGTAGTAGGTGAGGTTTCTCCATGAAGAGACATTTACGTTCTGAAGCATGAACAAGAGTCGCCTAGGACAGGGGTAGGGGTAGGGGAAGGACGGCGTGGAGCTGTCCAAGCAGAGGAACAGCGTGTGCAAAGACCCCAGGGCGGGACAGGGCACACAGCACCTGAGGGCCTGAACTAGACCGGAGTGGCTGACAGCAGAGAACAAACAGGAGAGTGGCCCGAGATGAGAAGGGAGCAGGGTAAGGACCTTGGCCTTTATCCCAAGAGAAATGGGGGCCACTGAGGTTTTTAAGCAGGGGACTGACATGGTAAGATGTGCACTTCATGATCACTCAGCTGCTCTGTGGAGAATCAACTGGAGAGGGCCAGAGGGGAAGTGCAGAGGCCAACATGGGAGATAAATAGAAGGAAAAGAGAAAATGAGAGGGTGTGAGCAACCCCATGTCAGTTGGGAGGCAAACCGGTAGAGATTAAGGACTTGGGCTCGGACTCGAGTTGCCCAGTTTGTGGCCTGGCTTTGTCACTTACTCTGTGATCTTGAGCAAATTACCTGAGTTCACCTATAAAACAGGGATAGTATCTGTCTACCTCCTAGATTGTGTGAGGATTAAATGACTAATACACCTCAAGAACTTAGAGTGGTATCTGGCACACAGGAATGTGCTGTGTGGCCCAAGGCCACACAGCTACTACCTAGAAACAGATAAATACTGGACTGCTCTGATTAAAGCTGGGGGTGGGCGGACCGGGCCCCAAGCCTCGTCCACTTGTCCACCCCTAACCACCACCTTGTCCCAGTCCCACCCACGCAGCCCTAAATGCCTGGGACTTCACAGACTCCCTCTCTGCCAAAGAAGGTTGGCTTCAGAGTGGCCTGTTGGAAGCCTGTCTCCTGGGCACTGTGTGAAAAAATGGGGTGACGGCAGCTGATCTGTTTAAGCGTTCTAGCACACAGGGCCACTCTCAACTTTATAACGTAACTAGACTAAGAACCTCAGAAGGCTTTTGCTTCCCATACCTCATCTAAGGGAGGCTCTTCTTTGTCTCTCATCTTCCCAGGCCATGTATGAAATATGCCCTGGGAAGTGCACCCTTTTGGGGGTAACACAGCTTTGTTTTTTGTTTTTAAGACTTTTTTATTTATTCATTTTATTTATTTAATTTTTGGGGCTGTATTGGGTCTTTGTTGCTGCGCATGGGCTTTCTCTAGTTGCAGCCAGCGGGGGGGGGGTTATTCTTCGTTGCGGTGCGCGGGCTTCTCATTGTGGTGGCTTCTCTTGTTGCGGAGCACGGGCTCTAGGAGCGCAGGCTTCAGTAGTTGCAGCACGTGGGCTCAGTAGTTGTGGCGCACGGGCTTAGTTGCTCCGTGGCATGTGGGACCTTCCTGGACCAGGGGTTGAACCTGTGTCCTCTGCATTGGCAGGCGGATTTCTAACCACTGCACCACCAAGGAAGTCCCGGTAACGCAGCTTTGGAAGCCTGCTTCCTGCTGCTGCAAGCGCCAGACTCAGGAGTTCCTCCAGACGTTGGACAACTGCAGGATTTGCCACACCTGGCCTGGAATTCCTTTGGCAATGTAATTTCTTCAATACCCTACGATGCTTCCTGTTTGTTTACTGGCAGTCAGTCCAATGCGTGGTAATCACAGACAAAAATCTCATGAAGACTCTGGTTTTTTGTTCAGTGGTCTCTGTGCCCTGTCCTTCCTGGTTCTTTGAGCTCAGTGGTGTCCATGTGAACAAGTGGCTTTGATAGGAAGGTGGCAGTTATCATCTGGTCTTTGCTGCTTGGCTGGCATTCACTGTCTGGGAAAGAACCTTTAAAGGAGATGCTTGAAAAAGATCTTGGGGCCTCGGTCTCATCTCATCTGGAAGACAGTTTCTTCTGGAGCCGTTCTTATAACTGTTTCAGGTTGGGGTGCAGACATCCTTGCCATTTTCAACCGCAAATGACCAGTAGTGGCGGCCTCTTTGACCTCCTTCAAAGAGGCTACTCAGAAAGCACAGTTGAGTGACGACCTTCAGCTGCTGCTTCTTTGGCTCAATCATGGTGTTCATGCCAAGGCCATGCCCATCCTCCTTCAGAGACTAAGTTCAGGACTAAACTTACAGTGCCTGTCACTCCTGTTTCTCCCGTGGATGAAGCAAGTAAGAACCTAGGGTGCTAAATCTTATGACAAGTTTCCATAACGCTCTCCACCCCCAAGCCCTCTCCTGGGCCTGTAGGAGCTAGTGAGCCATTGCTAGCATGTGCCTGGCTTCCCGCCCTGCACCCCACCTTGCTGCTTGCTGGACTGTCCACGGAGAATCAGGCCAACTTTGTACTCAGGCCTGTGGAGGGAAAGCTGCTCATTTCCCTGCGTTCCTCACGTATGCTCAGGAGTTGGGGCCAGCCTCCTCCCCTGGCAGTGGCTACACTACCCTTGTCCTCCTTCTTGTCTAATGTGACATGCCTTTGGAGAGCTTGTTGCTCATCTGAACGCCCTCTTCCTTTGTCATCCTCCAACCCCCTCCCCCAACCCACTGGATTCCCCTCGTTCATTGCAGGCTTTCCCAGCTGGCTCCTGGCTCTCTTCCCACCCCATAACCCGCTGCCATCATCCTAGGTGAGTTCCGCACTAACATGGCCACCATCCCCCACCTGGGCCCCCAGGGCCTTGGCCTCTTCATATCCAATAAGCAACTCCATGCCCCTTGGCCACTCATTCCCAAGGGTGACTTAGGGCTTGTTACTGCCCCCAATCTGCTCGGTACCTGCTCGGCCCTCCTCTTTTCTGACCCCATCCTTCCATCACTTTCACCACAGTCGCTACCACCCTTTTTATTTTTTAAATAAGTATATTTATTTATAAATTTATTTATTTATTTTTGGCTGTGCTGGGTCTTCGTTTCTGTGCGAGGGCTTTCTCTAGCTGCGGCGAGCGGGGGCCACTCTTCATCACGGTGCGCGGGCCTCT
The DNA here is from genome assembly GCF_000442215.2 of Lipotes vexillifer. Lineage (NCBI taxonomy): Eukaryota > Metazoa > Chordata > Mammalia > Artiodactyla > Lipotidae > Lipotes > Lipotes vexillifer. The sequence continues at coordinate 2,584,446 of NW_006784492.1, forward strand.
CACTGTCACGGCCTCTCCCGTTGCAGGGCACAGGCTCCAGATGCGCAGGCTCAGTAGTTGTGGCTCACAGGCCTAGCCGCTCCGTGGCATGTGGGATCCTCCCAGACCGGGGCATGAACCCGTGTCCCCTGCACTGGCAGGCGGACTCTTAACCACTGTGCCACCAGGGAAGCCTGGCACCCTTTTTAAAACCTCACTGGGCCCTCAGCTCCCTTGAATGGCTTTCTCCTGCAGCTCCCCTGCTCTGCACTTCCCCAGCATCCACTTACTGTGCACAGTCATGGCTGCAATAACGCCCTCAACACAACCCCAACCTCTTACTCCTGTTTCCCTTTATTCCCCCTCTACTCCTCTCTGTCAAAAATGCAGCCCTTACAAAAATAAACAAATGGGACCTAATGAAACTTAAAAGCTTTTGCACAGCAAAGGAGACCATAAACAAGATGAAAAGACAACCCTCAGAATGGGAGAAAATATCTGCAAACAAAGCAACTGACAAAGGATTAATCTCCAAACTATACAAGCAGCTCATGCAGCCCAATAAGAAGAAAACAAACAACCCAGTCCAAAAATGGGCAGAACACCTAAGTAGACATTTCTCCAAAGAAGATATACAGATTGCCAACAAACACATGAAAGGATGCTCAACATCACTAATCATTAGAGAAATGCAAATCAAAACTACAATGAGAGGGCTTCCCTGGTGGCGCGGTGGTTGAGAGTCCGCCTGCCAGTGCAGGGGACACGGGTTCGTGCCCCGGTCTGGGAGGATCCCACATGCCACGGAGCGGCTGGGCCCATGAACCATGGCCGCTGAGCCTGCGTGTCCGGAGCCTGTGCTCCGCAACGGGAGAGGCCACAACAGTGAGAGGCCCCCCCCCAAAAAATAAAAAAATTAAAAAATTTTAAAAAAGTAAGTGGTTCTGAAGAACCTAGAGGCAGGACAGGAATAAAGACACAGACATAGAGAATGGACTTGAGGACAAGGGGAGGGGGAAGGGTAAGCTGGGACGAAGTGAGAGAGTGGCATGGACATATATACACTACCAAATGTAAAATAGCTAGCTAGTGGGAAGCAGCCGCATAGCACAGGGAGATCAGTTCGGTGCTTTGTGACCACTTAGAGGGGCCGGATAGGAAGGGTGGGAGGGAGGGAGACGCAAGAGGGAGGAGATATGGGAACATATGTATACGTATAGCTGATTCACTTTGTTATAGAGCAGAAACTAACACACCATTGTAAAGCAATTATACTCCAATAAAGATGTTTAAAAAATGCAGCCCTTGATCATTTGGGTGTTGCTAGGGACCATCACCAGTGAGGGCGCAGGAAAGTTCAAGGCTTGGGGGAGTCCAGTCTCAACTGTTATAGGTGGTAAAGAAACGTTCTCAAAAAATACAGGTGAGTTTGGGAATAACAGAATGGGAGGATTTGTGAATCACAGAGAGTTTGAAGGAAGGAGGAATAGGGATATAAATCAGGAGAAAGGAACTACAGAGCATTACGGGGATCAGAGAAGGGGATAATAGAAGTGACCAGGGGAGGGTCTTACTTTGGGCAGCGACTGATGCAAGCCCTGTTTGCATTTATAGTTATCTGGCTACAGTGTTAAGCAGATAACAAATTCCCACTTATCTCTGGAAGATGGTGGAATCTCGTGTTTATCTGCTGCCTGGAAGGGGGAGGGTGAATTTGGGCTCTCTTTTGCCTTGGAGTCATTAGAGGGCAGAGGAGGGGCTTCCCTGGTGGTCCTCCGTACTTCCAATGCAAGGGGCTCGGGTTTGATCCCTGGTCGGGGAACTAAGATCACACTTGCCATCTGGCGCGGCCACAAAAAAAAAAAAAAAAAAAAAAAAAAAAAAGGGGGCAGAGGAGAGCAAACAGCTACGAATGAATGAGTAAGAAAGATCATTTTTCAGACAATGCCCTGAGCTAGTGGGACATGTGATGAAAAGTGAGGATATAGGCCTCAGAGAAGGACAAGCCTTTCATCAAAACACAGGATAGGAAAAAAATGAAAGTATCAGTCATCTCAGTCTCGGTTGTGTCATCCTAACAAAAAATACCCAGATCTCAGTGACTTAAAACAACGAAGGTTTTTCCTTGTTGGTGCTACCTGTTCATCATTGGTTGGCAAGGAGCACAGGCTGATGATCAACCACCATCTTGAAGGTTGTTGGTCCCTGTGCCAGAAGGGAACCTTGGAGGGTCTCATGTTGGAGGCTGTGGCTTGGATGTGACTGTATGTTACTTCCCCTCACAATTCATGGCTAGAATGACTGACACACACCCACACACACCCACACACACCCACACACACACACAGCACCACCACCACTGGGGGGCAAGGGAGTACAATCTGACTAGACATGTGAAAGATGAGGAATTGGAATTTATTTGAACAGCAATCATGATACCTACGGCATTTTTACCACAGATGAAGTTTATCTAGAAGTCATACAGAATGCCAGGGTTGGAAATGAACCTCAGAGACAAGCCAGAACCTGCCCAAGATCACACAGAGAGCAGGCTGCCTGGGGGCCAGGTCTCCTGTTTCCCAGCCCCCTGGACTCCCGAGGTTTCATAATCTTTGGCAAGGTTAAAAACACTTTAGACTCACCTCCCTTCACCTGGAGTCAGACTTTCACTAATGCTCCCCACGGCCCCGGCCCCAGAGGTGAATGTGTCCGTGGCAGTTGCCAGTCCTACTGTAGTGTCCACTAGAGTTAAATCGGCTTTCTTCCCAGGGGTCATCTCAGCTGATGAAACCAGACGCAGAAGCCTCTTTAGCACTACTTTGTGATCTCCCGGGCCTGATTCTGATCAAGTGGGGGACCAGCAGATTTTGAGCATTCCGCACACTGCCTCCATCCGTATCTCATCAGAGGTTGTTACATAATACCTGGTGTCTCTCTTCCTGAATGCCTCTCCAGACCTCCACGCTCCCACAGCCCCCCATGCTTCTTTCTGTAATAGCGCTTTGATACAAGAGGACACTTGTCACATCGAAGCAAAGATAGATCTCAGCTTCATGGGGCCTCTGCTGTGTCAGGAACCTGTCCAAGAACCACAACAGGCCTTTCTGCACAGCTGTCCATGACCTACCTCTGAACAGCCAGGACACGGAGAGAGCCTGGGGCCCATGAGGGATATATGGATCTGTAATAAAAATTCTGGCAACTCTAGCTAGACTCAATTTAACATTATACAGCCCTGTAAGACTGCCTCTCAGAATGGATCCTTACCACATTCTTTGCTTAGAAAACACAAGATTCAATCGCTCCTCCAACTGCTAGCAAGCCAAGACTGATTTCAGGAGCTGGGGAAATTGGGCATTGTTGGCTGCATTGCAATTGTTACTGAAATCACAAGGAAGAGGAATTAAGGAGTGAAAATAATCTAGGACGACAGTTCTCAAACTTTTGGGTGTGTAAGAATCACCTCTGAATACTTATAGTACAGTGAAGGACATGCAGCCAGTAAAAAAAGAATGCAGGTCTGGATGTTTGGCTAGGGTTAACTTGCAAACTACAGTTTTAAGTGGGGGGAAAAAAAAAGAACATTCACAGGTGTGTTTCTAATTATGTACAAAAAAGGTTGGAGAGAGTTATATAAGTACATGTGCAAACACACAGTATTTGCAAGGATATACAAGACCCTGGTGAATGGCTGTCTTCCTAGGATGCTAGGGAGAAGAGGGGATCACTTTTTTTTTTTTTTAAGATGTTGGGGGTAGGAGTTTATTAATTAATTAATTAATTTTTGCTGTGTTGGGTCTTCGTTTCTGTGCGAGGGCTCTCTCTAGTTGCGGCGAGCGGGGGCCACTCTTCATCGCGGTGCGCGGGCCTCTCGCTATCGCGGCCTCGTTGCGGAGCACAGGCTCCAGACGTGCAGGCTCGGTACTTGTGGCTCACGGGCCTAGTTGCTCCGCGGCATGTGGGATCCTCCCAGACCAGCGCTCGAACCCGTGTCCCCTGCATCAGCAGGTGGATTCTCAATGACTGCACCACCAGGGGAGCCCGGGATCACTGTTTTTTCTTTTGAATTCTGTGCCATTTGTATTACATCTTTTAAAAATAAACTACCAAATGAAATGTGGTATCCTGAGACAGAAAAAAAGAATTACTGGAAACTAGTGAAATAAGAACAAAGTGTAGTCTACTTAGCACAGGTCCTAGTTTTGGCACATGTAGCTTTTTTGGTGGTTGTTTTTCCTGGTTCTTAATTCATCACATCCACTCCTCCCCACTACTGGCTTTTCCTCCTACTGTTCTCTATGTGTGGGATGTCCCTCATTCTCTCCTCCTCCTTGTAAGCTGTACCCATCCTTCAAGGCCAAGCTCACCAGTTACTTGCTCTGAAATGCTTTCCTTGCCTTCCCCCCCCCTCAGTGCTCTAAGACATGGTATCCGGCTTGTGACACATGGTTACTATTGTTTCACACTTGCTATCAGCTGGATCCCCAGGAAGCAGACTTTAAGGTGAAAATTAGCATACAGGTTAAGTTCTGCAGGGTGCACAACTGTAGATACAGAGGACTGGAGGACCGACTGTACGATGTCATCTGACATAACGAACTTGAGCAGCCCTGGATTTTGATATCTGTGGGAAGCGGGGGGCGGGGTCCTGGAACCAACCCACTGCTGATAGGAGGGACAACCGCATGCTCTTTCCTCAGCCAGTTTCCATAGCAGCACGAGAGACGAAACTTGCCTATGATCAAGGCTTACTGAGAGCCTCCAAAACCATAAGAAATTCACCCCCCATTTAGCAAAGATAACATTCAAGGAGAAAAACTTCATTTTTAAAGAAACAATATTTCTCAGTCAATAACCTTTTAAGCCTTGTTTTTTCAAGCAAATGAATACTTTTATTAACATGGTAAAACTTTTTTTAAACACACGGTAGGGTTTTGACCTCAAATACTTGTCAGGTCTGCTACTGAAATGAACTTACAGCTAGACAACTTATGAATCTTGAAGACACCTAGTCCCTGTCCAGTTTAGGGTCCAAAACAGACAGCCCTTGCTTTTCTTCCCCAGACCCTCAAGGGCCTTTGCAAATATCGCTTTCATTTTATGTCCAGAATCCCCTGAAATGCATCAGGATATTACACCGATTACACAGAATACCAAGACCTATCCTGTCTCCTAGTCTAGGTTCCATGTCACATAAAGCTGAGTTAGGTTGTCCAAACAATCTGACCAGACAAGTTACATCAGTGTGCCGCATAAAACTTAAAATTTGAACAAAATACATCTCTCCTCCTTTGGTCTCACATTGAAATTAAAGTCCCCAAACACAATACCATCCCGCAGCCCTTCTTTTGATTCATCAGTCCTAGCCAGATCAGCCCCATTCTCATTCCCAGTCGAAGTCTGGTCCCTTCTTCAGCTTCGTTAGCCATCGCTGCACGGAGTCGTCTTCTAGAAATAATGCAGTTCCTTCAACACCTTCAGAGCTGGAGAACTCCAACTGAGTCTCATCTGTTACACACAGACCCAAAGTTCCAGGGAGCTATCAGGTCACACAAGAAAGAGCAAAGCACCTCAAAAATTTAGAAATAACGAAAGCCCAGGAACAAACGTGACTGCTGCGAGAGCTTACAATCTAGGCCCTAATTCTTGTGAGAGCATTTTCCAAATCAAAGTTACCTCCCCAAACAAAAACATTTAACAGTCAAAACTCATACTGAGGTCATTAACCACAGACCATAGCAGAAACGTAGTGTGAGGACAGAGTGTAGACAGAGAAAAAAAGAGAAAAACAAAAGGCTCTCTGGTTTCAGCTTCTCCAGGGTGTCAGCCAATCTCCATCAGTTGACCAGAATCCACTGGCTGTGAACCTAAAGTGCAATTGGGAGACATTCATCATTAGTAAGTGAGAAAACCCTCACAAATTCAGCCTCGCAGGACACCACCTCTTCCGGATGCCATGTGACCCCTTCCAGTCTTCCAGCAAAATCTGGAATCGTCCAATAATGGCCTTCCCTCTGATAATTCTGTATTTCTACCCCGCTTTGCTCAATGGCCTGTATTGTGATTTTGTTGTTTATTACCCTACAGTTACGCTGTTGATCGTGACCTTTAGCTTTCAACCAAACACATACAAGTCAAAACCAACCAACCCACCAATCTGTTCCCCCAAATTACCAGAGACGGAACAAAATAAACGGTACCTACTAACACCTCCTGAAGTGAAAACTGAGCACGCTTTTATTCTCTTCTCCCAACTCCCATCCCCCGCGGATCATTAGTAAATAAATGTCCCCGAAGCTGTCGGGCAACGCCTGGGACCTCCGTGCGGCTCCCGCCGGTCCCCGCCTTACCGCCGACCCTCCTTCAGGACGACTCGCTCTTCTCTATCCGCCGGACCAGCTCCACCAGCATCTCTGCCATCTTCGCGATCTCCTTGGCTTTCTCCTCAGCCTTCTCGCACCGTCTGGCCCCTCTGCCCTCGACTCCGTCGCCCGCATTCTGCAGATGGTTGAGCGCGCTCTCCTCTGAGGCCTCCACCTGCGTCTTGATCTGGATGAGCATATTGTCCATCTCCCACAGCTTGCTCCGGTTCCGCAGGTAGGCTCTCCCGTGCTCGCGGGTGAGCGCCGCGATGTCCTCGCGCATCTCGTTGATGACCGGGAGCAGGAACTGCTCGAAGTCCTCCTCGGGCTCCAGCACCTCCACCTCCTCCGGCTCTGCCAGCTCCACGATGTCCAAGGGCCGCATCTTCCCCCGCTATTCCGGAACCGCAGGATGCAAGTCGGCTGCAGAGAGAAAACGGAGACTCGCTATGCTTACCAACACACCTCCAGAATATTCTTTAAAACTTTTACCCCTTTTAAACTTTTAGCCTCACAGAAGCCACGGAAACAAGCGACTTACGAGCAAAGAACCGGAGGACAAAATGGAGTCGCGGCCGTCAACCAGCGCCCTGCGTGTTGCGGCCCCTTTCACGACACGGCCGTGCCTCTTTACGGTCACGCCGCTGGGAGAACTAGATGCGGGCGCGCGCACGTCAATAGAGGGCGACGCAGTCCGCTCTACCACGGCCGCGGGCGCACACACACCCACGCCCACGCGCGCGCGCGCGCTCTCCCTTTTCCTCCCCTCCTCCTTCTCCTCTGCGCTGCGCCCCTCCGCTACCCACGCGCGCGCGGACGTGAATGCACGAGCTCCCTTATCTCCCTCCCCCCTCACCCTGTGCTGCTCGCCTCCGCTACCCGCGGACGCGCACGCACGAGCTCCCTTATTCCCCCTCCCCTTTCACCCCTGTGGTGCGCCTAACGGCTACCCCACGCGCGTACGCGCGCACTCTCATATTGCCCCTCCCGCTTCACCCTCGTGCTGAGCCTGTCCGCTACCCTGGCTTTGGAGGTGAGCCCTTCTGGTGCTCCCTCCTCCTAAAGGGTTTCTCTTAAAGGGTTTCTATCTTTTGAAGATGTCAACGCTGTCTTCCTGCAGTAAACGGGGACAGCCCTACGTAATAATGTACTCAAAGTCTGTGACATTCCTGGTCCATCGCTGATAGCCCCATCCTGTTTACTACCACGACTGGACCCCACCTTAATGTCTTACTGGCTTATTTTCTTTTCTCTCTCTTTTTTTTTTAGATATATTTTTATTTTATTTTAGGCTGCGTTGGGTTTCCATTGCTGCGTGCAGGTCTTTCTCTAGTTGAGGCGAGCGGGTCCTATTCTTTGTTGCGGTTGCACGGGCTTCTTATTATTGCGGTGGCTTCTCTTGTTGCGGAGAACGGGCTCTAGGCACACGGGCTTCAGTAGTTGTGGCACGCGGGCTCAGTAGTTGTGGCTCGCGGGCTCTAGAGCACAGGCCAGTAGTTGTGGCACAGCGGGCTTAGTTGCTCCGTGGCACGTGGGATCTTCCTGGACCAGGGCTCGAACCCGTGTCCTCTGCACTGGCAGGCGGATTCTTAACCACTGAGCCACCTATAGGCTTATTTTTTTGTTCCTTTTCGGATAACGGTCAGACGTGTCTGGGTGTCTTTTCACCAGACCGAGCCCCCCGCCCCCCCCATCCCCAGGGTAAAAGCCCTGGTCTGTTTTATCCTGAGGTTCCACTAGCCTAGTCTTTACGCCTTTTTGTCGGGTCGAACGCTCCTTGAGGGATGTATTCAGCTCTATGTCTCTAAAACCTGGAGCAGAACTTGGCATATGTTAGTAAATTTGCTTTGCCTTTCACTTAACACAAAATTTTAAGGAAAGATAAGTTAATTTCATAGCCTATTGACCCAGTCACAAAAGAGCAATAAAAATGTCAGGAGAGCTTGCACGGGTGCATTGGTTTGGCTTCTGTTTTCCGGTCAAAGTGGACACAACTCCCAGTTTTGAACATGGCAGAGTTAAGAATGAAGAGATACAATAATCATGAAAATGCTTTGTAAATACCAAGCTTAGACATAGGTAAAGTGCTTATCTTTTGTTGACTTTCCACGGTTCTTTATATCTGGTTGCTCTTGTAAAAATCCAACTTCAGGGCTTTCTTGATATATCAGAGGCAGCTAGCTCATAAATTCTTTGTGTGAAAGAAAAGAAATGGCTCAAATAATGAGATACCACTACACACTTGTGAAAATGGCCAAAACCCAGACCACTGACAACACCAAAGCTGGTGAGAATGTGGAACAACAGTAACTCTCATTTATTGCTGGTGGGAACGCAAAATGGGGCAGCCACTTTGGAAGACAGTGTGGCAGTTTATCATCATACGAAGCATACTCTTACCACACCACACGGCAAATGTGCTCTTTGATATTTACTCAAATGTACTGGAAACTTATGTCCACACGAAAACCTGCATATGGATGTTTCTAGCAGCTTTATTCATACTTGCTAAAATTTGGAAGCAATCAAGATATCCTTCAAAAGGTGAATGGATGGGCTTCCCTGGTGGTGCAGTGGTTGAGAGTCCTGCTGATGCAGGGGACACGGGTTCGTCCCCCGGTCCAGGAAGATCCCACATGCCGCGGAGCGGCTGGGCCCGTGAGCCATGGCCGCTAAGCCTGCGCGTCCGGAGCCTGTGCTCCGCAACGGGAGAGGCCGCAGAAAAAAGATTAAAAGGAAAAAGGGCCTACAGAAGACTGATGTCTTTTCAACCCTATTTCTCTTTCCTTTGTGGCATGTGGGATCTTCCTGGACCAGGGCTCGAACCCGTGTCCCCTGCATTGGCAGGCGGATTCTTAACCACTGCACCACCAGGGAAGTCCAAATTAAATGATTCTTAATTTTGTTTCATTTTCATATTTTGGGGTCAATCCTTTTTTTTTTTTTTTTTTTAGGTCTCAAAATTTTTCATGGGGCTTCAGAAAGCTTCTTCGTCCTGGGCTCTGTGTAGCAGCCGCCTAAAGGGTAAAGAGAGCTTGCTGGGGCCAGGAGATAGGAGAGGGTGACCCAGAGAAGGGCCTCCAAAATAGAAACCCACTTAAGCCCGGGACCTCCCCCTTCTAGAGGAAGCTGCTGTTGCCCAAGTTCCAAAAACTGGGCTGAAGTAAGAAGTCCTGAGACCCCAGGGGAAGCAAGGGTGAGAGTGTCCTGCCTGTGCAACCCAGTGTTAATGGGTCATCTCCGAGGGAAACAGCCTTTAAGACAGTAACGAGATGTAACCTGAGCAAGGCTCTCTTCGCTGGTCAGAAACTCCAAACTGACACAACCAGTTTGGAAGAGTCTGAGGGATTTTTGTTTGTTTTGTTTCTGCAGTGGAGGATATCCGACATCAGGAGTAGCGGATCTGAATTCAATTCATAAGGCCAAAAAAGATTCTGGCTGTGGGAAATGCAGGGTTGATGGTTCCCACAGGACAAAATACAATAGAAAGCGAGAAGTTTGTATTAGAAACGATTTCGTCAATGGAAAAAGAAAGAAGTCTCATGCTTCTAAGAGGATTTCACTAGCATAAATCAATTTAATAATAACTGTGTTAAGGCATAAAAAGGAGCAGGTATTATTATAGACCCATTATTGGCCCCATTTTGCAGATGGAGAAACTGAGGCTGGGGGAGATGTAACATGGCTTGTAGGGGTCTTGTCCAGGTTCAGCTGGCGGAACCCAAGCTTGCTTGCCATCAGATACAAGAGAAAAAGATGAGGACTTCGGTATTTTAAGTTCATTGAAATTAAGAAAGGCTGCTTTGGGTTTTTTTTAAGCTTAGCAAAGGAGTTAAAAGCAGAGTGACTTCATTTTTACTTTCATGTAACAAAATTCCCAGAAGACACATGTTCTCACCAAAGTCTTAATGCAGTATTGCTCTAGCATCGTGCTGGGCATGAATTGCTCATTTCACCAAGCATGTCTCAAACATCACATCAGGAATATTTTTCCTCTTGAAAGCCCTTGGAACCAAATCATTAACGAATTAAGAGGAATCACTTAAGGATATGAGAGATTTTCAAATGGCGAACACTTTGGGAAAAGAGGGTAACTGTGGAAGAAACAAATGACATTCAAAGACTAGATACTGACTGCGAAGATGTGGAGATTATTATACGTACTCAAGACTACCATCAGCGGAATTACTGAAAGTAGTTCCTCCTCCTTCCCACTGTAATATCCTAGGGAGGGATGAATCGAGGGGAGGATGCCTAGCACGAACCCCCAAGCTCCTGCCTCTGCCTCTTCCCACGTGGCAAAGAGACACATAGCCACAAAGCCACGAAGCTGAAGAGGACACGCGTGCCATCGGCTCAGGCCACTTCACAGACGCTGACGGAAGTGTGTACCTCAGTGGTCTTCAAGCTCTTCAGACCAGATGCCCTTATCAGAAAAAGTGTGTGACCAGCACTCCTGTGACCGAGCAGGACACTATGAGGCCTTCCCAAAACAGATCCCCGCCCGTGTCCTCCACCTGCCTTTTGTTTGTATAAAAACTTTAGTCAAAGAATAAATTTAATCAGAGAAGTGAGAAAATGCAGAAAAAAAGGAAAACAGTCAAGCCAGACAAAATAATAATACTTTAGCCATTCAACAAAGTCAAGGACCTTTAGTTCCTCCTCAAGGGCTATAGATAATATTCTGAGCCATGTCCTTTGAGCTGTTTTGCAGATCCTGAAACCTCCACCAGGTGGGAGAAGTTAGCTGACCCCAGAATAATCACTGTAGACCCCAGACCGGTTGGAACCAGAAGGTTGATGATGTTGACTCCCAATTACCTCACCACCAACCAATCAGAAGAATGTCCACGAGCTGACCACACAGCCCACAACCCCTCTCCCTCACCCTGTCATTAAAAACCTTTCCCTGAAAGGTTTTGGGGAGTTCGGGTCTTTTAAACACTAGCTGCCCTGGACTCCTTGCTTGGCGTCTGCAATAAACGCTGCACTTTCCTTCACCACAAGCTGGTGTCAGTAGCTTGGCTTTACTGCACACAGGTGAGCGGACCCAAGTTTGGTGCAGTAACACTTCCAGTACATGTTCATTGGTTCATCTAAAACTATAGTCACAATCTGTACTGGTAACATTAAGTAGACTAACATCCACAAAACAGAAATTTAAGGGATGAGATGAAGTTGCTTTAATAGTTTTAAATAATTCTTTCTTTTCACATAATCCCCCAAAGTCTTTTATTCTCTCTCTCTCACACACACAGGCCTAGTTAGCCGATAATATTTTTCAGTGAAAGTGGTGGGATTAAATATGCTTCATTATTTTGAAAACCTTGGTTTAACACCACGTGATAGAGCAAGGCGAAGGTCTACTTATAAATCCAGCTTACGTTGATACCTGCATTTAATGACTACCGAAGTTAAGAAGAAAAAAACAAACCTCGCAAAGATCCTTGGGTCCAAACAGAAGAATATCCTCCACCAGCCTTATTAAACCCTGATGCTGAGTTCTCAGTTCCACCCATCAGATATGCAAAGGTTTTTTTACTGGAAATCATTTGCTAGAAATCCATCTCCCCAATTCGTTCTTGCAAACTAACTGCTGCATTTTAACAAATGGATCCAAAGTCTAGTGTAAGTTTTAATTTGGAAGAATTTTAAACAGAATAAAAAATTCTAACCCTCAAAATGCTCAGACTGGAGAAAAATTTTTTTTTTTTTTTTACTTTTTAAAACTGGTTTACTTTTTCATCATGACATTTTGAAACGTCTATGTGCATGTGATTTATGAAGAAACAAAGGGATTTACAGATAATTTTGGGAACATTACAGACGTCTGTCATTTTAGAAACCTACTGTGCTAGAGGATAATGGTCTCTTTTTTTTTTGTCAGAATTATACTTCAGTTTTTTTTTTTGCGGTACGCGGGCCTCTCACTGTTGTGGCCTCTCCCGTTGTGGAGCACAGGCTCCGGACGCGGCCATGGCTCACGGGCTCAGCTGCTCCGCGGCATGTGGGATCTTCCTGGACTGGGGCACCGTGTCCCCTGCATTGGCAGGCGGACTCTCAACCACTGCGCCACCAGGGAAGCCCTATACTTCTGTTTAATTAAAGACATAATTTTTTCGTATTAGTTACCTATTTTATACATATTAGTGTATATATGTCAATCCCAATCTCCCAATTCATCCCACCACAACCCCCACCCCGCCACTTTCCCCCCTTGGTATCCATACGTTTGTTCTCTACATCTGTGTCTCTATTTCTGCGCTACAAACTGGTTCATCTGTACCATTTTTCTAGGTTCCACATATATGCGTTAATACATGATATTTGTTTTTCTCTTTCTGACTTACTTCACTCTGTATGACAGTCTCTAGATCCATCCACGTCTCGACAAATGACCAATTTCGATCCTTTTTATGGCTGAGTAATAGTCCATTGTATACATGTACCACATCTTCTTTATCCGTTCCTCTGTCAATGGACATTAGGTTGCTTCCACGTCCTGGCTATTGTAAATAGTGCTGCAGTGAACACTGGGGTGCATGTGTCTTTTGAATTATGGTTTTCTCTGCGTATATGCCCAGTAGTGGGATTGCTGGGTCATATGGTAATTCTATTTTTAGTCTTTTAAGGAACCTCCATACTGTTCTCCATAGTGACTGTATCAATTTGCATTCCCACCAACAGTGCAAGAGGGTTCCCTTTTCTCCACACCCTCTCCAGCATTTGTTGTTTGTAGAGTTTCTGATGATGCCCATTCTAACTGGTGTGAGGTGATACCTCATTGTAGTTTTGATTTGCATTTCTCTAATGATTAGTGATGTTGAGCATCCTTTCATGTGTTTGTTGGCAATCTGTATATCTTCTTTGGAGAAATGTCTACTTAGGTGTTCTGCCCAGTTTTGGATTGGGTTGTTTGTTTTTTTCTTACTGGGCTGCATGAGCTGCTTGTATATTTTGGAGATTAATCCTTTGTCTGTTGATTCGTTTGCAAATATTTTCTCCCGTTCTGAGGGTTCTCTTCTTGTCTTGTTTATGTTTTCCTTTGCTTTGCAAAAGCTTTTAAGGTTCATTAGGTCCCATTTGTTTATTTTTGTTTTTATTTCCATTTCTCTAGGAGGTGAGTCAAAAGAGATCCTGCTGTGATTTATGTCAAATAGTGTTCTTCCTATGTTTTCCTCTAAGAGTTTTATAGTGTCCAGTCTTACATTTAGGTCTCTAATCCATTTTGAGTTTATTTTTGTGTATGGTGTTAGGGAGTGTCCTAATTTCATTCTTTTACACGTAGCTGTCCAGTTTTCCCAGCACTACTTATTGAAGAGGCTGTCTTTTCTCCATTGTATATCCTTGCTGCCTTTGTCATAGATTAGTTGACCATAGGTGTGTGGGTTTATCTCTGAGCTTCCTATCCTGTTCCACTGATCAATATTTCTGTTTTTGTGCCAGTACCATATTGTCTTGATTACTGTAGCTTTGTAGTATAGTCTGAAGTCAGGGAGTCTAATTCCTCTAGCTCCGTTTTTTTCCCTCAAGACTGCTTTGGCTATTTGGGGCCTTTTGTGTCCCTGCACAAATTTTAAGATATTTTGTTCTAGTTCTGTAAAAAAAATGCCACTGGTAATTTGATAGGGATTGCATTGAATCTGTAGATTGCTTTGGGTTGTATAGTCATTTTCACAATATTGATTCTTCCAGTCCAAGAACATTGTATATCTCTCCATCTGTGTGTGTCATCTTTGATTTCTTTCATCAGTGTCTTACAGTTTTCTGAGTACAGGTCTTTTACCTCCTTAGTAGGTTTATTCCTAGGTATTTTATTCTTTTTGCTGCAATGGTGAATGGGATTGTTTCCTTAATTTCTCTTCCTGATCTTTTGTTGTTAGTGTATAGGAATGCAAGAAATTTCTGTGCATTCATTTTGTATCCTGCAACTTTACCAAATTCATTGATTAGCTCTAGTAGTTTCCTGGTGGCATCTTTACGATTCTCTATGTATAGCATCATGTCATCTGCAAACAGTGACAGTTTTACTTCTTCTATTCCAATCTGTGTTCCTTTTATTTCTTTTTCTTCTCTGATTGCTGTGGCTAGGACTTCCCAAACTATGTTGAATAATAGTGGCAAGAGTGGACATCCTTGTCTTATTCCTGATCTTAGAGGAAATGCTTTCAGTTTTTCACCATTGAGAATGATGTTTGCTGTGGGTTTTTCATATATGTCCTTTATTATGTTGAGGCAGGTTCCCTCTATGCCCACTTTCTGGAGAGTTTTTATCATAAATGGGTGTTGAATTTTGTCAAAAGCTTTTTCTGCATCTATTGAGATGATCATATGGTTTTTATTCTTCAGTTTGTTAATATGGTGTATCACGTTGATTGATTTGCATATATTGAAGAATCCTTGCATCCCTGGGATAAATCCCACTTGATCATGGTGTATGATCCTTTTAATGTGTTGTTGGATTCTGTTTGCTAGTATTTTGTTGAGGATTTTTGAATCTATATTCATCAGTGATATTGGTCTGTAATTCTCTTTTCTTGTAGTATCTTTGTCCAGTTTTGGTATCAGGGTGATGGCAGCCTCATAGAATGAGTTTGGGAGTGTTCCTTCCTTTGCAATTTTTTGGAAGAGTTTGAGAAGGATGGGTGTTAGCTCTTCCCTAAATGCTTGATAGAATTCACCTGTGAGGCCATCTGGTCCTGGACTTTTGTTTGTTGGAAGATTTTTAATCACACTTTCATTACTTGTGATTGGTCTGTTCATATTTTCTATTTCTTCAGACAGGAGAATTCTTACAGGAGACACAGACTTTAGAAAGAAAAGCGTATCAGATGGAAACATTTCCAACACCCGCCAGGAAGAGATAAAGTGTGTTTGTTTTCCTAAAAATAACTATTAAGTTAGCATATTCCTTAGTATGAAATATATTCTAGACACTTGTCATTATAGAAATGGTCAATAATTTGCATCATGTCTTTTTGTGAAAGAAAAATGTGTAGCACATCTTTCAGTTCAAATCTTTTAACGACTCTGCCATGAGATAAGGAGTGAATCATCTGAATGGTACAAAACGTTTTTATGGTCACTCTCTGTGATGGTTTTAAAAAAGGTCCGCAAGTGTTCTGACAGGTCTCCACGCACAGCTGGAGTTTATGTCTCCTGCTCTTCAACCCCGGCAGGGTTTTGTGATCACCATTCAAGACCAATAGAGCAGGACTTATAAGCTAAGTGAGAAAAGACCCTGGGGCTTCTGTAGGTGTATCTTGGGCCTCTGCTCTGGGCACATCCAGCCATCGTAGGAGGAGTCTGGCTACCCTGAGGCCACCATGTTCAGATACCAGACAGAAGGAGATCCGGAGGAGTGCCAGCTGTTCTAACCCCAGCTGTTAGATGACTGCAGCCTCATGAGAGACCCAAGCCAGAACTGCCTTGCTGGACAGCACCTCCACTGCTGACCCACTGCAACAGTGAGAGATAACACAAGTGTGGCTTTATCTACTAAGCTTTGGAGAAATTTGTTACACAACACTAGATATTACACATATATCAATTCATTTAATTCTCACAATAACCCCATGAGTTATCGTCAGCCCCCTTTAAAAATGAGAGGACAGGGTTTCCCTGGTGGTGCAGTGGTTGAGAGTCCGCCTGCCGATGCAGGGGACAGGCGTTCGTGCCCCGGTCCGGGAAGATCCCACGTGCCGCGGAGCGGCTGGGCCCGTGAGCCACGGCCGCTGAGCCTGCGCGTCCGGAGCCTGTGCTCCGCAACGGGAGAGGCCACAGCAGTGAGAGGCCCGCATACCGCCAAAAATAAAATAAAATAAAATAAAATAAATGAGAGGACATTGAAGCCTTGAGAGGTTTCGAGTCTGTTAGAACATCTGGGATTCAGTCCCCACATGGCCGGACCTCAGAGGCTGTGTGCAGTGTCTGTGGCCTCTCGGAAAGAAGAGGGCAGATACAAGGATCAGAAGCAGTGGCAACAGCAGATCCTGGTGGAGGTGAAGGAAAGGAAGCCTCAGATAGAGCCTGGAGGTTTTGAAGAAACATAGGAAACAAAGTAAGTTTAGGGAGGAGGATTATGAGTTTGGATATTGTTTACTTGGGTGTGTCACTGGTACCTACAAGGGAAGATGGCCCACAGGAATCCGGGGGCAAAGTCCAGGCCCCGGAAGTGCGTTCTGGAATCAAGTGCCTTCTGAAGATGAGATCATAAAGGGAAAGGGTGTTCAGCCAGAAGACAAGAGGAAGGGCAGAGGCTTAGGGAGCGCCTCCTTGTTCAGTTTATGATGCACGTGATCATTTGTGATTAAGCTCCCAGAGTTTTCAGAATTTTTAAAACCGTGCTATACGGCGTCTGTGGATATACAATGAGATAATAGATTCCACAAAGCAGACAACATTTACTAATCTTACACTTGCATAAGAAGTTTATGAATTACTGCCTTGAGAAACTGGATGTTCTGTCAATAAGCCAAACCTAGAGCAGATGCGATGGCACAGAGACTGGCAGAAATAAATGCTGGGAACACTAATAAACCACTTGTGGATCTCAAGTATCCCACAGAATGAATATATTCATTTCAGATGAATATCCGGGTTTGGGGAGACTTGACATCTTTTTCACACAGTGGACCTTCTTTAAGAAAATGACTACATGACACCAAAAGCAAAGGCAACAAAAGCAAAAATAAACAAGTGGGACCACATGAAACTAAAAAGCTTCTGCACAGCAAAGGAAACCATCAACAAAATCAAAAGGCAACCTATGGAATCACAGAAAATTTGCAAGCCACGTATCCAATAAGGAGTTAATATCCAAAATATACAGGGAATTCATGCAACTCAATAGCAAAAGTAAATAAATAAATAAATTTAAAATAGGAAAAGGGCCTGAATAGACATTTTTCCAAAGAAGAAATACCAATGGCCAACAGGTACATGAAAATGTGCTCAACATCACTGATCATCAGGGAAATGCAAATCAAAACCACAGTGAGATATCTCCTCACACCTGTTAGGATTGCTATTATCAAGAAGGCAAGAGACAGCAAATGCTGGCAAGGATGTGGAGAAAAGGGAACCCTTGTACACTCTTGCTGGGAATGTAAACTGGTACAGCTACCATGGAAAACAGTATGGAGATACCTCAAGAAATTAAACATAGAATTACCATATGATCCAACAACCCCACTTCTGGGTGTACAAAGGAAACAAAATCATTATCTCAAAGAGATATCTGTACTACCATATTCATTGCAGCCTTTATTCACAATAGCCAAGGTATGGAAACAACCTAAGTGCCCACTGACAAATAAATGGATAAAGAAAATGTGATACACAGGTGTGTGTGCGCGCACACACACACACACACACACACACACACACACAGAGGAATATTACTGTTTTTTTTATATTCATTCATTTTTAAATATTTATTCATTATTTAGTTGTGGCAGGCGGGCTCCTTAATGGTGGCATGCAAACTCTTAGTTGCAGCATGCATGCGGGACCTAGTTCCCTGACCAGGGATCAAACCCGGGCCCCCTGCATTGGGAGCTTGGAGTCTTATCCACTGCACCACCAGGGAAGTCCCTATTGCCTTATAAAGACGGAAATCCTGCCATCTGTGACAACGTGGATGAATCTGGAGGGCATCGTGCTAAGTGAAATAAGCCAGACAGAAGAAAAGTGCTGTATGGTATATTCTTCTGTCAACTTCCCACTGAAAGTTCTTTCTTCTAGGCTATAACAGTAAACTGGCCACCATGGCTCCATTCCCACATAGCCTTCCCCTCACCTCTGGAATTTTAGGCATAAATCTGATGGTCTCACTCACTACCTTGCTTAAATGCTTTCATTAGTTACCCACTGTCTAAATAGTAAAGCTCAAATGTTTTTGTGTGGCTATTCTCATTTTTGTTTCCCTTCCCCAAAATTCCTTCTCCCCGCAAATGTGGAAATTCCGTAATTGATCTTTTCTTGGCTATGGATCTTGGGCCGGGCACCTGACTCTAGCCAGGCCACCCTAGACATTTTGACTTGGGACTGACACTCAGTCAGTTTCTCTTTGGATGCCTGCAGCATGCAGAAGCTCAGAAGCGGTTACTGGCCATGTTTTCTGCCAAGTGAACCAGAAGAGTGGAGAAATCCAATTACAAGAGAGAGAGAGCATGAAGGTGGGCAGCAAAGCTGAGCCCAGAGGTAGGAGACCGAGTCCTCAATCCCAGCTCTTCCTTGGGTCTAGCTGCATCCTTGTCCTGGAGTCTAACGTCAGACAAGTCAGACTCCTGACAATAAACCCCCCCTTGTAGACGGATGTGACCTGAGTTCCTGATACCTGCACCTAAGTCAGTCCTAATTCCACTGCATGTGGCGACTTGGCGGTTCAGTCACAACCTGCCTTGCTGGCTTCATCACCCAGTGTCCTGACCACCCCTTCATCTCACTGCACACTCCCTCCTCTGCATCGAAGCCACACGATCACGCCAGTCTCTGTGCTCATCATCCTTTGTGTTTGCCTCTTTAGTTACATTTACCACAGTACACTGTAGAATTCTTATTTGTTTATATGTTATGTTGTAAGTTCTTCAAGGACAGTCTTACTCATCTATGTAGCTCACTGCCTAACACAAATGTTTGATAAAGCAGGTTATTCCAACAAATGAAATGAATTAGTATTTGCCACACAGGCTCTAGTGAGCCTGCCCCCCAAAAGATTTGACCAACCTATTGTCTTACTATTTAAAAAGCAGTCTTTCATGAATAATGTAATTTTGTGTTTGAACAGAAGAGTAACATATATGAAATAAACTGACCAGGGAAAGCAGCACGAACTTCAGAGTCCCTAACCCTAATCCACTGCAGGGGACATGGGTTCAAGCCCTGGTCCGGAAAGATCCCACATGCCGCGGAGCAACTAAGCCCATGCGCCACAACTACTGAGCCTGCGCTCTAGAGTCCGCAAGCCACAACTGCTGAGCCTGTGTGCTGCAACTACTGAAGCCTACGAGCCTAGAGCCTGTGCTCCGCAACGAGAAAAGTCACCCCAATGAGAAGCCCGCGCACTGCAACGAAGAGTAGCCCCCACTCACCGCAACTAGAGAAAGCCCGCGCACAGCAACGAAGACCCAATGCAGCCAAAAAAAAAGTCTCCAAAAACAAAACAAAACATTCTCCGAAAGAGCCTAACTAAATCAGAAATCTGAATGCAGAAATTGTAATCTTATACCTGTCACCTACTCCCTTCTCTTCTTTCTCACTTTTTATTCATCCTGCTAAATTCTTCTACCTTTAAATATACAGATGCCAACCACTCTTGTGATATGTGCCATTTGCACTGAAGTGTTTGTTCTTTTTTTTTTTTTTTTTTTTTTTTTTTTGCAGTACGCGGGCCTCTCACTGTTGTGGCCTCTCCCACTGCGGAGCACTGGCTCCGTACATGTAGGCTCAGCGGTCACGGCTCACGGGCCCAGCCGCTCCACGGCATGTGGGATCTTCCCGGACCGGGGCACGAACCCGTGTCCCCTGCATCGTTAGGCGGACTCTCAACCTTAAGTGTTTGTTCTTAAACAAGTTGGACTACTCAGCCTTACAAATAAAAAAGCTACCCTATCAGCTAATTTTAATACTTAGGGTTTTTTCCTGAAACGTTCTTTAACCTTGAATGTATTTCCAAATGGGTTAGGTTTTGTCTGTTTGATTCTAATGTATTACATACTACCTGGAAGCCAGAGGAAAACAAGAGATTTTTTTGTTTGTTTTATTTTATGCTCAACCCAGTAACCAAACAAAGAAAATAAACCACAATTTCTTTATGCCAAAGCTGGTTTACTGAACTTCATGAGGGCAAAGTTACAGTGATGCTCTTCCATAACAAAATTACTTAACTGTAGTTTAGATTTCATGAGGAAATGTATTAGCAATACACTGTCAATAAAGCATTGTCCTGAATAGCTTACTTCATTAGAATCGGGATTCGTTTCCTTCGGTGTTCTCAAATTATGACTTTTCCAAAACATATCTTAGGTTTTCAACTAAAGGTCACAGTTAAAATAAATTCATACAGGAGTTACAAAATGTGTGATTTGTGCTTTAAAAATTAATAATTAGTTGTTTGATGGCCACCATTTTGTAAGTGATTTCTCAATAGTCTGTGTTTTATAAATATTCTGGAACATATCTAAAAGCTTTACCCCATTCAACTGATAAGTATGTTCTTTTTAAAAGTAAAAACATATGTAGAAAAAATTAAAACAATAAATCACTACAAATGGGATACAAATATTTTAAAATTAATAAATATTGAAGTGAAAAAATAAGTCCTTTTACAGAACTTTAAAGGATACTTACTACTAACTTCTTACAAAGAGAAAGTTAAATTACCTTTTTAAAAACATGAGTAATAACAGCACTGAAAAAAAAAAGTGCTTGGAAAGTCTGTAAACTTTCTTTCCCCACTTTAGAAAATGTTTTGATAAGCAATAAACAGATTCCCTTCTTTAAAAAACTGTTACGCCCATGACAATTATAACAGCTGTCATTGTTTTACTATAAAAATAGTTGCAAATCAACACTAATTTAGGCAAAGTCAAACCATTTTTAATTCTACCATGATAAGAAAAATGGATTAATCTTCTTAAAAGCAAACAAAGCCAATTTGTTTTTCCTTAAGCTCTAATGTTTAAAACAGAATAATTATTTCCTGTAATTATTACTTTCCATTAGTTCATTTAATAGAATTATCTTGTTTTCATAAGCAAATTATCCAGTCAGGACCACCATCATGATTAAACAAAAAATCCTAAACTCGATTACATCACATATTTAATTGGTTTCCCACATTCTGAAAATATTTTAAGTATAATCATCTTTTGGCTTAATTTCCTCTAAAATTATTAAGTTCAGCAATCTTTCAGAATTAGTAAATGTGCACACTTCAGATAAAGTTCATGGCTTACATTCCATTCATGTAATAGCTTCACATGCAAGCTTACTATTTCCTATGTGCAAAGTCTTAAATTCAAAGTAAAAGTAGTTAGGGTAAAAAAAACTTTTTGAAATATTCTTTCTACCACCAAGGGATAGACTAGATATTTTTCAATATCTAATTTATTTTTTATACTGAGGAGGAGTAGTTTGTGGTGACCATAAAAATTTAAAGATTTAAACAACAGAAGTATTGTAATGTACTGTTACAGAAATAAAATGTAGACTCATAGCAATTACAGGTATGCCCTCAGCATTACAATCCAAATGGAAGATGATGTGCTTATTCAGCCTTTAGGCATTAAGCTGATTGGGGGCTGGGGGAGAGCGAGGGATACTATATCTGACACATGGCTTGACAAAAAGCCAGGAATAGGTCTTTTGTGGTAGCCAGGAACCATGTTTAGCTATTTTTCCCCAAATTACATCTCCTCAAATCTTTCAATTAGTTTTTCAATGTTTAAAGGTATCAAAATAAAGTATAAAGCACCTTACTATCTGATTTACTTTTGCACGTTGTGTAGAATTTAGTAAGAAAACAATTCAAATTACTCTTTTAAAAATAACAATGATTTTTTTTGTGTGTGTAGACCTGATTGATAGTGATTTGAAATATTAAGCATCCAGAACTGCTGGAAAGGTCATTCTTTATGGACTGAGCACCAGAAAACATTCTAGGCTCTCTCCTTCCACTGGAACTAAAGTCTTGGCTCTACAATGTACCAATAATAATGCATTTAAGTACATTAATAATACAAAGAAAGAACTCTAGGGAGGGGCAAATACCAGTTTTTATGCTACTGAGAACACTTCCCATTCAAAGCACATACGAGTAAGTACACTAAACCCTTAATATATTTTTTCAATTGCAGCAACACAGGATTAAACAATCACTGACTCTTAAAATGCCATCATACTCTCATTTGCAGCCTCCTCATGGGGCCCTCAATAGAAAGATGTTCTGATTCATGCTAACTCTGCTTCACTTCAACCTCTGAAAACTAACTTTTTCCTTGTGTTGTCGCAGTGACAAACTTGATGAAGTAGATACAAAATACAAAAATAAGCACGACAATGATGAACAGTAAAGTGTCAGGATGCTCCATTGTATTTGAGATTAAATTCTACGACTTATCACTGTCATACCTCAAACGTATTTCTTTAGTCAAAATTAGATTGTACAATAAAGACTGTGATTTAGCACCAGCACGTCACTGCAGGCTTTGGTTCAGGCTTCAGGGTAATTCCGTTATCAGGGGGTTGACTAAGCATTAACGGTTTATGGCTCTTCAGCTTATGAGCCAAGGTCATAAATATAGCTTCCACATGGTCATTATCATTGGGGTTTTTAGCAGAGGTTTCAAACAAAGGCATACTGTGCGTGTCAGCAAATTTTTGTGCCAAGTCTGTGGGTACCTGAATGGCACTCCTCAAGTCACATTTATTTCCAACAAGAATCCGTGGTATGTCGTTGGCTAGCAAATGCTGTTTGCATTCCTCTATCCAAGATGGCAGGCTATGAAAACTCGCCATGTTGGTCATATCATACACGAAGACAACAGCATGTACATTTCTGTAGTAGTGCTGGACCATGCTCTTTCTGAATCGTTCTTGTCCCGCTGTGTCCCATAACTGGATCTGAAAGTGGGGGGAAACAAAGAGGAAAACTGAAAGTTTCATTCCAATTATATGTACAGGAAAATTTAACCACCTTTGCATGGCCTGTCCTACTTCTTCACTTACACTACTGTGCTCCCTTCCATGACGCCTTTCCAGTGTTATCTAAGGGATCCAAATGTCATGACACTAGTCCAGTTACCTCATCATTAACGCAAGCGTCAGAACAAAGACTTCAATTTAGCACTTTAATTTCAGTAAATCGAGTTTGTTTAGAAAAATTATACCTCAGAAATTGATTTTAGGGCTTCCCTGGTGGCGCAGTGGTTGAGAGTCCGCCTGCCGATGCAGGGGACGCGGGTTCGTGCCCCGGTCCGGGAAGATCCCACGTGCCGCGGAGTGGCTGCGCCCGTGAGCCGTGGCCGCTGAGCCTGCGCGTCCGGAGCCTGTGCTCCGCGACGGGAGAGGCCACAACAGTGAGAGGCCCGCGTACCGCAAAAATAAAAAATATTAAAAAATTAAAAAAAAAATTGATTTTAAAACGCTAAGAGAAACAGATACCAGGTTTTAACAAACATGTGAAGCGTCTAATTCCTGCAAATTTGGTTACAATATGCCCTTCCCTACATTTCACTCATCTAATTTAAAATAGTAGACTTAGGATAGATGTGAAAAGTCATGAGATCTAGCCCCCAAATCAATATATATATATATATTTTATAGGATGTATATATACATATATATATATATATATATATATATACACACACACACACACACATACACACACACACACACACATCCTATACATCCTATAAAATCCAGGCCCGTTTGAAAATTTTAAATGAATAGGAAATCACTTACCTATCCTAAACATTTCTACCGATAAAAATATTCCATTACCTCCTAATGGAAATATGGGGGAGTTGGGGAAAATGATATCTGAAACTAAATACAGGACTTCCCTGGTGGCGCAGTGGTTAAGAATCCACCTACCAATGCAGGGGACACGGGTTCCAGCCCTGGTCCAGGAAGATCCCACATGCCGCGGAGCAACTAAGCCCGTGTGCCACAACTACTGAGCCTGAACCCTAGAGCCCGGGAGCCACAACTACTGAAGCCCGCATGCCTAGAGCCCGTGCTCTGCAATGAGAGAAGCCACCGCAATGAGAAGCCCGCGCACCGCAACGAAGAGTAGCCTGTGCTCGCCGCAACTAGAGAAAGCCCGCGCGCAGCAATGAAGACCCAAAGCAGCCAAAAATAAATAAATAAGTAAATTTATTAATAGATAAATAAATAAAGCTAAATACAAGTCATGTGTTCTGATTCTCTTAAAACCCTGAATTTATCCTGCCTTTGTTTGGTTCCTAAAAAAAGTTAAATGATGAGGGTACTGGTCACAATGGAAAAGACTAGAGGCAGATTTGCTTAGACAGCCTAAACTGGTGATTTCTCTAGAGCAATACCGAAGGAGAGGGAAACTGAGGGGAGACTGTAGATGACACCCAGATTAAGTAGGATGTAAGACAGGAAGTGCTGAGAGCACAGCGGTATACGGTAAGTGCTCAATTAAGATGTAATGAATGAATAAATATATTTAAAAATGTGATTAGAGATGGAAATACTGATCACCACTCTCTTTCATGCTACCTTAGTTTTTAGCAGTTCTGATTTTTTAAATCTTTTTCGGTGGTAGCTCTTTTTAGTCCAAATTTCTCCATCTTTGAAATATTCTCCCTTTCTTCCAAATTAACATAAATCTAACTTTGTTCCAGGTGGAAATATAAAATACTATACAGGCATATCCTGGAGATATTGCAGGTTTGGTTCCAGACCATTGCAATAAAGCAAATATCACAATAAATCGAGTCACACGAATTTTTTGGTTTCCCACTGCATATAAAAGTTATGTTTACACTATATGGTAGTTAATTAAGTGTGCGATGGTATTTACCTAAAAAAACAGAGTACATACCTTAATTTAAAAATGACTGGGAGACGCAAGAGGGAAGAGATATGGGAACATATGTATATGTATAACTGATTCACTTTGTTATAAAGCAGAAACTAACACACCTCTGTAAAGCAATTATACCCTAATAAAGATGTTAAAAATAAAAAAATTAAAAAAATGATTTATTGCTAAAGAATGCTCACCATCATCTGACAAGTCAGGGTCGCCACAAAACTTCAATTTGTAAAAAATGCACCATCTGCAAGTGTAGTAAAACAAGATATGCCCATAGAAACTTGATTTCTCAGGCTCTCTTGGAACTAGGGGGACAAGTGACAGAGTTCTGGCTAATAATTTGTAAATACTTTTTTCAGTGGGGGTTTCTAGAAAAATAAACTGATTTGTGATTTTTAAAAAAAAAGACAGAGCATTTGGCACGTGCCTTTTGCACTTCTCTCACCACACCCGTTCTGCCTGGAATGGAATATCATGCTGGGAGGCTCAGCAGCCATTTTATAAGCATGAAGAAGAAAGCCACACACAAGAATGACAGAGCAGAAGTCTAGCATAAATAGAATACTGCTGACAGTGCACCATCATACAGACTGCTGCCCCTGGTCTCCTTATTACATGAGAAAAATAAAACCTTACACGGTTAGATCACCATAGTTGAATTTCTCTTACATGTAGCTGAGTGCTATCCTAAAATTATTTGCTGTGTACACTGTTTAAAACCTTTACCGCTTACAGTCGCATTTACTCAGGAGAGTACAGGCTCTGCCTTGATGCACTCCTAGAGACCACTTCACAAAGTACTTTGTTAAAAAATACCCACTTTGTGATGTAAGCAACACGGTTGACAGATGGGCCATGAAGACTCAGTATCATATAAATCAGAGGTAGAAGCAAACAGTTGTCAGCAAACTAAGAACTAATAACATCTAAGACGATTTAAATCAACAGAAATATATTAAATACCTACTGTGTATCCAACCGTAGGTTACTTACACCACTAGGCCTTTGATTCCTCAACAGTAAAAGTAAAATTTAGTTTCAGACCCTATAAAATAAGCATTCATAGACTAGCTACACTAACTATGCAAAGAACTAATAAAGTAAATTATAATTTTTTAAAAATACAACTTTCCTTTTTAAGAAAAATACTTTTTCTTTAATCCCAATTAACACGTTAAGAATAAAAACACTCAGCATACAACTAAAACTGTTTCAAGCTACAGATGTCGGAATTTATTACAAAGCTACACTGTGTACTATCAGCATAAGATTAGAAATACAGATCAGTGGAACAGAACTTAGAGTCCAGAAATAAATCCATATTATCTATGGTCAACTGATTTTCTCCAAGAGTGCCAGGGCAATTCCGTGAGGGAAAGCACAGACATTTCAATGAATGGCGCTGGGACAATATGCAAATAATGAAGTTGGACCCCCTGCCTCACACCATACACAAAAATTTATTCAAAGTGGATGAAAGATCTAAATGTAAGTTAAAACCATAAAAATCTTAGAAGAACACATAGGGGTAAATATTTGTGACCGTGGATGAGGCAATGGTTTCTTAGCTATGACACCTAAAGGAGAACCAACAGAAGAAAAAAATAGATAAACTGGACTTCATCAAAATGAAAAATGTGCTTCAAAGGGCATTACCATGAAAGTGAAAAGACAGCTCAAAGAATGGGAGAAAATATCTGTAAATAATACATGTGTTAGGGGTCTAGTATTCAAAATATTTAAGACCTCTTACAACTCAATAATAAAAAGACACATAACCCAATTAAAAAAATCGGCAAAGGATGTGAATAGATGTTTCTCCAAAGAAAATATACAAATGTTCAATAAGTACATGAAAAGCTGCTCAACATCATTAGCCATCAAACAAATGCAAACCGGTAAGTGTTTGCAGAAATGTGGAAAAGTGGAACTCTCATAAGTTGCTGGTGGGGATGTAAGTGCAGCCACTTTAGAAAAGTTTGGCAGTTCCTCAAAAAGTTAAACAGAATTTTATTTAGCCATAAAAAGGAATGAAGGGACTTCCCTGGCGGTCCAGTGGTTGAGACTTCGCCTTCCAATGCAAGGGGTGCGAGTTTGATCCCTGGTTGGGGAGCTAAGATCCCACATGCCTCGTGGCCAAAAACCCGAAAAACATAAAACAGAAGCAATATTGTAAAAAATTCAATAAAGACCTTAAAAAAAATAAAAAGGAATGAGGTACTGACACATGCTACAACATGGATGAGCCTCCAAAATATGCTAAGGAGAAGAAACCAGACACGAAAGGTCACATTTCTATGGTTCCACTTGTATGAAATATCCAAAATAGACAAACCCATAAAGACAGAATATAGACTGGTAGTTGCCAGAGGCTGGGGAATGGGGAGAAACTTTAATGGGTGACGGATCATGGCAATATTTTGAAACTAGATAAAGGTGGTGGTTGTACAACATTATGAATGCACTTAATGGCTCACTTTAAAATAGTTACTTTGATGTTATTTCAATTTCACTTCAACAAATTAGGGGAAAAAAGAGAGAGAGAGAGAGAGAGAGAGAGAGAGAGAGAGAGAGACAGTTGCCATATGACCCAGCAATTCCACTCCTAGGTGTATATCCAAGAGAACCGAAAAGATACGTTGACACAAAAACTTGTACACAAATGTTCATAGCAGCATTATTCATAATAGTTAAAAGGTGGAAACAACCCAAATATCCACCAACTTATGAATGGATAAATAAAATGCATGTCCATATAATGGAACATTATTCAGCCATAATAAGGAACAAAGTACCGACACATGCTACGACATGGATGAATCTTGAAAACATTATGCTGAGCGAAAGAAGCCAAGACACAAAAGGCCACACACTGTAAGATTCCATGTATATGAAATGTCCACTATACGGCAAGCCCCTCGAGACAGTAAGTAGATTAGTGGTTGCCAGGGTCTGAGGGAACGGGAGGAATGGGGAGTGACTGATCATGGGTAGAGGGTTTCTTTCTGGGGTGATGAAACGTTCTGGAGTTAGACAGTGATGATGTTACACAGGCTTGTGAATATACTAAAAACCACTGAATTGTATATTTTCAAATCTTAAATATCTCAGTTTTTTAGAATGAAAAAACAAAACCCACTTCAAACTGTATCTTTAACATTCAGAAAGAGATTTTGGGAACAATTTGGATGACCTACATATAAGCTGTCCAAAGAAATTGGAACTGATCTCTTCCCTTTTAGTAACATTCCTGCAGCTCAGGTATTCAAAAATCATTTCATCGATGGATACAAATGAACCTATATACAAAACAGAAATAGAGTCACAGATGATAGATGTATTATAGAAAACAAACTTTGGTTACTAAGGAGGAAAGCGGGGGGCTGGGGGGAGGGATAAATTGGGAGATTTGGACTGAAACAGACACACTACTATATAGAGAAAGATAACTAATAAGAACCTACTGTATAGCACAGGGAACTCTACTCAATGCTCTGGAATGACCTATATGGGAATAGAATCTAAAAAAGAGTGGATACATGTATAATAGATTCACTTTGCTGTACAGCAGAAACTAACACAACATTGTAAATCAACCATACGCCAATAAAAATTAATTTAAAAAAATTTCATCAATGAAGAATGATTTATAATGTTTTAAGCAGAGTATATTTTTAAGTTAAAAGAATAATATAAAACACACAAAAAGGAAATATACCCAAACATTAACAATGGTTGTCTTTAAGGCAATTTCCCCCTTTATTTCTACTTTTCTCTGTTTTCCACAACAAACATACATTTGTTCTATTTAACAAGCTAAAGTTTAAAAAAAAATTATGCTGAATTTAGACCTGCCTCAAAGAACCGTAGAAGTCCTCAATAAATGTAAGTGGTGATGATTAGGATGTTTATCCCTAAGAAAACCACCTGCTTGTTTTAGGCTAGGATTGACTCAATGTAACCCTCTTCCCATCAGTCCTGCTCAAAACATTCTAATCATATCAAGACTTCCAGGAAACAAGAAGTCGTAAATAATAACTCTGCACACTTTACTGGAGAACTGTAAAAGTAAACACTATGTTAAGTGAGGCACTTACAAAGAAGTATAGCTGTCTCTCAGTATCCATGGGGCACTGGTTCCAGCACCCCCCAAATTCCAAAATCCACGGATGCTCAAGTCCTTTATATAAAATGGCGTAGTGCTGGCATTTAACCTACACACATCCATACACTCTAAGTCATCTCTAAATTACTTATAATATCTAATGCAAAGTAAGTGCTATGTAAATACTTGCCAGCAGTGGGTAAATTCAAGGTTTGCTTTCTGGAACTTTCCGGAATTTTTTTTCCTCAAATATTTCCCCATGGATATATTTGCCCATGGAGGGCCGAGCGTATCTAAAAGGAAGCTTCAAAATTTCACTCACCGAACTGCTAGAACCAGTGAAGGCATAGGACACAGACGCACTGTTATACTGCCTGCTGCCTTTCAGGTCTGCACAGGACACTGAGGTGAGGGCAAGCGGGCTGCAGAAGGAGCAGTGAGAGACCCGGCAAAGCAAGGACAGGACAACTAATAAAACCTGGCAGCCACAGAAGGCTACAGAAAGCTTTGACTGAAAGAGAGAGACACATATAGATACCCAGTGGGGAACAAACCTCACCATAACCTAGAAAAATCTTGAGCTTTAGCTATGAGTGGAGTGGTTCACAATGCTTAAAAAAAAAGAGAAAACGACACTCTGGAACCTAAGGAAGTGACAGGCTTTTGTCCCGGGAAATGTTAAGTTAGGAAGTATTTTCAAAGCAATTTTTCCCAGTTTAATACTTAATATCTTAAGAAAGAAAATGGTTTATAGGTGTTTCTACAAGATATTACTCCCATTTTAAACATTATAAAGATAACATAAAATATACATTAATAATATTTCATGAATCTCTACTGTAAATTCCAATATCAAGCTCCAACAAAAATGACAACCTAATTGCTAAATACTAAGGGCAGAGTCTTTTTTTTAAAATGTCTATTCAATGCTTTGCCCAGTTTTAATTATTTCTTTTTATTATTGATAAAGTGTGTGTGTGTGTGTGTGTGCGCGTGCGTGTACACATATAGATTTTGGACACTAGACCCTTGTCAGGTATGATCTGTAAATATTTGCTCCCATTCTGTAGGCTGTCCTCTTGTTTTCTTTCTTTCTTTTTTTTTTTTAAATAAATTTATGTATTTATTTATTTTTGGCTGCATTGGGTCTTCGTTGCTGCGCGCAAGCTTTCTCTAGTTGAGGTGAGCGGGGGCTATACTCTTCGTTGCCGCGTGCAGGCTTCTCACTGCGGTGACTTCTCTCGTTGCGGAGCACGGGCTCTAGGCATGCGGCCTTCAGTAGTTGTGGCACGCAGTCTCAGTAGTTGTGGCTCGCAGGCTTAGTTGCTCCGCGGCATGTGGGATCTTCCTGGACCAGGGCTTGAGCCCGTGTCCCCTGCATTGGCAGGCAGATTCTTAACCACTGTGCCACCAGGGAAGTCCCAAAGAGCAGATTCTTACTGTTCATGAAAGCTCTTTTTAGTAGTTTTATGACCAAAATGAGAAATGACCTGGCTAAACTGATTTAATGCTTTTTTTGCTTGACTGAAAAGGATAAAGGTATTAGCCCAGATGACCTTTCTTTGTTTGATCACCTATCAAATTTTCTCTTCCCCTGTTCTTTCAAAGAACACGTTTTTATTATTTTTGCTTCTAAGCAGCCTATATAAAAGATCATCTGGTAATTACATAAAAGCTTCTATTAACAACTTGATGATGTAAATCAACATCATAAGGAGTGTAAGTAACATTTCAAGAGAACTCTTTTTGCTTTGGGTATACAGAGTAGAAATATGTACATCTGATGTATAGATCCAAATGGCAAATTTTTAAATTTATTTTAAATTTTAGGGGTTTTTAGCTTCCCTAACAAGGAGAAGTAACCAATTTTGTGTGACTATTTGAAAGGAATACTTCAAAGGAAGAATTTAATTATAGCCTAAAGAAAGGGATAGGAAGAGAGTAAGCAGGGAGAGAAAGGAAGCAAGAGCTGGGAGCCCTGGGCTGTAAATTCCAGCACTGCCATCTCCACATCACCACCACAGTTTAGGGATGGGCATGTGTCACAAACCCCAATCAGAACCACGGAGTCTTCATTTCAGGACTGGTGTTGGAACTGGCAGAAAGAGAACTTTACTTCTGGGTTTCCAGTTACGTGAAACAAAAAATTTTCATTTTGCTTTGTTACTTTGAGTACAGAGTTCTGACACAGACTCTAAAGCAAAAGATCTTAATTACTGATTGAAGGTTCCTGGAAAGTAAATAATTCTATCACATCTCACCACCTGAGTACACACACCAACGTTGCCACCTTCAAAGACGAGGTACAAGAATCACAGGCTTCTGAAATCAGGCTGGTAGAAGAAGGGGACCCTGGCCTGGTTCCAGGGATCCTTCAGATAGTAGAATGGCTTGGGTCTGTGAAAATGTATGTTGCTCATACCATACAGGCCTCACCAAACCACTGCAATGCAGAATCTCTGTCAGACTAGACCCAAATACCCTCGAGTTTTCTGAGCTAAGGAGTCACAAATTAAGATTCTTTTTAGGGTACCCCAACTGTTAATACTCTCATTCTCTGAATTCCAATGCAAATCAAATCAAGAGGACCAATTTGGTATCTCCCTAACCACCACCACCATGTCTGAAGATGAATTATCAATTTAATTCTAGTAAGGTAAGGTATGAGATGATGTCTTATAAAATATGCTTTGACTTATAAACATTAGATTACTTTTAATAAAGATCAAGACAGAACAATGGAGAAGCGGAAATAATCTGATTTATATTTGGCTTCAGCATTCATTGTATATCATCTTCATCGTGCCATGACACCAAGCTCTACTCCACTCCCTGCGCATGTTAACTAAATGGGACATTTCGTTCTCATCTATCTGCTCTCCAGCTTCAACTTCACATCCATGATTATCTCCTCCGATTCCACACTTCTAGCTGCGAATGTGACATTTCCATCTGAGTACACCACCATCTCAACGAAGAAATGACTAGGAAAAAACTTTTTACGGAGCCTCCCAAAATTCCACCTCCCACATTGTATTTCTCATCTCTACCGAAGGCACACCTACCTCCAGTCAACCAGACCCACACCCTCAGCCATCTATGAGTCCTCTCATCACCAAAAGCCAGTTAATGAAGTCTTTGGCTTTATCATCAAAATGCCTCTCTTACCGCCTCTTTCTTTCATTAGCTTCCCTTATCACGCCCAGTCGGATTTCCAGAGCAGCCTACCAATTGATCTGCTGCCACCAAGTAGGCAGCACTTATCCAAGTCCTGCATAGTTGAGAAACTGAACCAGACACTGGAAGACGTCTACGGGGTTATCAGACACGTGCCCTGTCCTGACCAAGATGGAGTAGACCTAATAGAAGAGGTGGAGGGCTTCCCTGGTGGCGCAGTGGTTGAGAGTCCGCCTGCCGACGCAGGGGACACGGGTTCG
>NW_006784492.1:2617072-2627629 GCF_000442215.2 Lipotes vexillifer
TGGTGAACCAACGTGGAGAGGCCCGATACCGGTGAAAAAAAAAAAAAAAAAAAGAGGTGGAGCATATATAGAACAATGAGAAAAGAGAGAGAGTTTAAAGGCGCAGGTAAGGTGCTAAAGGAAGCTGATAGAAGGAAGAAATAGAATTGAGAATGAGAGGCAGGGAGACTCCTAATACAGACACACTGAGTTGAATAAGGAAGAATTACATGTGGTGAAATATGGGAAGGGGGGATATTCTAGGCAAATAGCGGGAAATGTAAGAGGAAAACATAGGGATCAGGAAATAATTGGCTGGACTATAGGGTACTTGAAGGAAATTAATGGGGAAAAAAT
The DNA here is from genome assembly GCF_000442215.2 of Lipotes vexillifer. NCBI lineage: Eukaryota > Metazoa > Chordata > Mammalia > Artiodactyla > Lipotidae > Lipotes > Lipotes vexillifer. The sequence goes on from NW_006784492.1 coordinate 2,617,409, forward strand.
GTTAAGTTAGAAAAGAAGTCTGGAGCAAGAGAAGGAAGGCCTTATGTTCATTTTAAAAGTTGGAACTTTACAAAATAATGGAGAAACTCAGAGCATCTGAGGCAGGGGAGATTACTCTCCCCAAAGTGCTACACTCAGCTGGCATTTTGGCAACAATGTTCCAAACAGATTAATTGAGGACTGGGGTTGGGTGAAGTTGAGCTGCTGCAACAGAGCAGAGGGTAGAAAAGATGAACTAGGATTCCGAAGGAAGGGTGAATGAGAGAAATCATCCAGGTAGAAAACTAAGTGGATTTAGGGAGCAAAGGAGAGAGGCGAGGCCTCCGGGATGAGGGTAACATCAGGACCACCTAGGTCACGTCGAGGAGAAACAGGAGAGGCAGACTTGACAGGGACAATGAACTCACATCGGAACTTTGAGGGGAGGGAGGGATTATCCAAATAGCCACGTCTACAAAACAACAGGAAACGCAGAATGACAGATGAGGAGAGAGGTGTGGGCCAAACAAAGGTTTGGAAGTTATCCTCATAGAAGTGACAGGCGGAGTCAAGAGACTTCCAAAGGAGAGGATGTAGATAGAAAAACAGGTCACGGGGCAGATCGAGTCTCTCTCAGGATTCATCCTCAATCACTGCCACATTTATCTTCCTAGAACACTTGGATGTTTTTGCCACACACACAAAATCAAGCTACATCCTAGCTGTTTTCCAAACTCTTCAGAAACGTTGCTACCAAAACCTTCGCAGTCTTCTCACTTGCCACTTTCCCACGGGAACCTTTAATCCTGCTGGAGCATCCTGCTAACGTCCCCCATCAAAATCTCCCTCCAACTGAGAACGATCCTTCCACCAACATCCAAACCAATAACTTGGCACTCACCTACCGCCTGGTTTTGCCAGTCATCTTTTTAGGTATATAAATCTTACCCCTATCTAGGACAGCAAATCATCTACGGAGTATATCAGGGTCAGCAAACTTTTTCTGTGTATCTTAGGCTTTGCAGGCCTAACAGTCTCTACCACAACCACTGCTCTACTCTGCCACTGTTGCATAAAAGCAAGCACAATATGTAAACAAATGAGCCTAGCTGTGTTTCAATACAACTTTATTTAGGGACACTGAAATTTAAATTTCATAAAATTTTCACTTGTCATGAAATCTTATTCCTTCGATTTTTTTTCCCCCCAGCCATTTAAAAATGTAAAAATCGGGACTTCCCTGGTGGTCCAGTGGCTAAGACTCCGTGCTCCCAATGCAGGGGCCTGTGTCCGATCCCTGGTCAGGGAACTAGATTCCGAATGCCACAACTAAGAGTTCTCAGGCCATAACTAAAAAGCTCCTCCCGCATGCCGCAACTAGAAGATCCCGCGTGCTGCAACCAAGACCTGGTGCAGCCAAATAAATAAATTTTTTTTTAAATGTAAAAATCATTCTTAGCTTGCAGGCCATATAAAAACAGGCAGCGGAGGTCTTCCCTGGTGGCGCAGTGGTTGAGGGTCCGCCTGCCGATGCAGGGGACACGGGTTCGTGCCACGGTCCGGGAAGATCCCACATGCCACGGAGCGGGTGGGCCCGTGAGCCATGGCCGCTGGGCCCGCGCGTCTGGAGCCTCTGCTCCGCAACGGGAGAGGGCACAACAGTGAGAGGCCCGCGTACCGCTAAAGAAAAAAAAACAAAAACAGGCAGTGGTGCACAGATGGTTACTGGACTTATTGTGGTGATCATTTCATAAAGTATGCAAATATCAAATCACTATGTAGTACACCTGAAACTAACACAATATTGTATGCCAACCATATTTCAACTTAAAAAAACTAACAGAAAAACAAATCAAAAAAACAGGCAGCAGAACGTATTTAGCCCTCAAGCATGGTTTGCTGACTCCTGCACTGAATCATAATTCTTTGTGCCTAACAAAATGTCTTCTTTCCAACAATTACTCATTAAATGTTTGACCAATGGGGCAAGAAGCCCTGGTTGTTTTCCTTTAGTTAATATTAACATGGGAAAATTTCATATCACTACAAATAATAAGTAAGCTATCTCAAAGTTCAAATAGGAACTGATGATCCCTAGTTGAGAAAGAGATTAAATCCAACACTAGGCTTTAATGATTCTGTTGGTGTCTGCCGTCGTCACACGCTGATATGAAAGGGGTACGGCTATGAGGATACACACACAAGGAAGGAGCATAAGGATTAGAGCCTCAATTTAAAAATCAAATGTATTTTTATTTAAGGAATTAATTTTATTTAACTTCCGAAATTCTGCAAACAAGATCTTACTCTTTCAATTATACATATATAGCACTTAGGACAGACTAACAAATATAGACTTAATTACATTTCGTAAAACATTTTAAGTGATTCTGAAATAGCACTGCTGTAAGACACGCTCTCTGAAAAATTTCCAGGCCACAAAACATTTAACACAGTATCTCACTTTTATCAAACAAATAAAAATAATGTCTAGAATGTCATTTTATTAGTAAAGTGACATAGAGCTTCCCAGCTTTCACTTTAAGATGAAAAATCAGCAGAAATGTCATTTCAGGTTAAGCTTATAATTTTCCAAAGAAATAATATGAACATTTCAGCAGCATTAAGATATATTATAGGTTAACAAAATAGAAGTAGCAGCAACACATGGAATAAAGCTCTTCTATGTCACTTCAGGGTTTGGTTTTATTCTTTTTTAAGACACCAAAAAAAACCTTTAAAAAATTTTTCCAAAATAGCCGTGTCTTTTTCTACTACAGAAATCACTGAACATTTCTGTAATCTTTTCAACCTCAATAAAAATCTCTCTCAAGTCTTACAGTTGGAGATACAAGTCAGTGGATAAGGCCTTAGGAAGACTAAAACGAGGGCGTTCCCTGGCGGTCCAGCGGTTAGGAAGGACTCGGTGCTTTCACTGCTGGGGCCCGGGTTCAACCCCTGGTCAGGGAACCCCATAAGCCATGCGACTCAGCAAAAAAAAAAAAAAAAAAAAAAAAAAAAAAAGGAGAGAGGTGTCCCGGGGGGGGCGAAGTCGATCGCCCCCCCCCTGCCGATGCAGGGGACACGGGTTTGTACCCTGGTCCGGGAAGATCCCACATGCCGTGGAGCGGCTGGGCCCGTGAGCCATGGCTGCTGAGCCTGCGCGTCCGGAGCCTGTGCTCCGCGACGGGAGAGGCCACAGGCCCGCGTACCACAAAAATAAAAAAAAAAAAAAGAACGAAAGGAAAGGAAAGGGAAAGGGAAAGGAAAGGGAAGGAAGGGAAGGGAAGGGAAGGGAAGGGAAGGGAAGGGAAGGAAAGGAAGAAAGGAAGAAACTCAGTGTCCCTATCAACTAGGATATCAACTAAGGGACCCTATCAACGTACCAGGTTAAGCTAAAGCTCAGGAAGAACAATCCCAGAGAAAAATATTTTCTCCTTGCTCCTCTCAACCAGAAGGATCAACTCTGTGCTCCCAGCTTCATCACATCTGTGGTTCTGGCTTACTTATCACTGCCAGCACTAACCCCAGTAGCTAAGCCTCCGATGTTACGCACTGGACATATTTTATATACTTTTAATATGCTGTAAGTATCTCTTAAATTTGCACCTGATTCACCTGTGATCTTAAAGTATAAATGGCAACCCAGAGGCAGGTAAAGGGCCACTGAGCCCCAGCTCCTCCCCTGCCTCCATCCCCTCTGTTTTGTTATTATCCTGCTTCCACGTGAGGGGAATTTCTCTTCCCTTCAGCTGTGTGCCTATGCCCTACTCTATCTCTGTTTCACTCTCTGGTTGTGCAGCTGCAGAATTGATGGTGCCAAAGAGAAAAAGTGATGTTAAACCACTAGGGAAGAAGAATCTTCTTAAGATTTACCAACTATCGAGCCAGGCGCCTTATATACGTTCTCATCTATCCCTCATATTAGCCTGATGCGGTACTATTATCCCAATTTTCCAGACGAGAAAATAGTCTCCGAAAGATTAAGGAAACTGCCTAACGACTAGAGTAACCAACCACCCCGGTTTGCCTGAGACTGAGGGGGTTCCTGGGAATGTGGGACTTCAGTTTTAAAACGGGGACAGTTTTGGGCAAAGCTGACCACCTGCTAAGGACACACAGCCCTTTCACAGGTTCAGATCTGAGCCAGGTCAGTTGGGCGCCAAAGCCCATTACGCACTTTTCCTCAGAACTCCTTCTCCTCCCAAACAAACTCCCCCTCAAACCTCAGAAAGAAGTCCCACTACTTTCTTCCCCCAAAGGTCCCTGGGCCTAACTTAGTTCTGATGTTAAAGAGCCTCTTATTCTACTTTTTCTTTGCAATGTATACAAATCTTTCTTAACTCACTAATACGGTGCACCCAAAGGACCACCACTCACAGCTTGAATGGGACAATGAAAAATTAAAGTGAAGATTAAAAGGCAGGGGCTTCCCTGGTGGCGCAGTGGTTGAGAGTCCGCCTGCCAATGCAGGGGACACGGGTTCGTGCCCCGGTCCGGGAAGATCCCACGTGCTGCGGAGCGGCTGCGCCCGTGGGCCATGGCCGCTGGGCCTGCGCGTCCGGAGCCTGTGCTCCGCAATGGGAGAGGCCACAGCAGTGAAAGGCCCCCGTATGGCAAAAAAAAGAAAGAAAAAAAAAAGATTAAAAGGTAAAAGGGCCTACAGAAGACTGATGTCTTTTCAACCCTATTTCTCCTTTACTAACATTAGCAGTTAAACCCCTTTGGGGGTGGGAAGGTGAGGCAGTGGTCAGGCAACTAAAAAATAAATTGTCTGTGCCTCAAGGATGTGAGGATGGGAATGAAGTGAGCCTATTTTTTCCCCATGGGGGACTGAGGTAAAGATGAACATCCTATTTTAAAGTGAAAAAATAAATGCAGTGTAAGGAAGGCCAAGCAGTTCCTCGGGTCCACGTGTTTTAAGGGATGGTATCAGCAGGTAGCTGAGGGGTTATCAGCAGGTAGCTGAGGGGTTAGTGGTGGCTCAGACTCATATGTATAACTGATTCACTTTGTTATAAAGCAGAAACTAACACACCACTGTAAAGCAATTATACTCCAATAAAGATGTAAAAAAAAAAAAAAAAAAAGAAGTGTGTCTAAGGATTACATCATCAGGAGGCCTCAGCCCTGTCACTGATCCTTATTCTCCAACGTCCCCATTGCAACCCCTCAGAATCCCAGGCTTGGCCTTCGGCTTACTACCTTCTCCATTGTTACTCTGTCTCCAGTCTCGGGAACCACCAACAAGACTTAAGACTTGAAAGCGGGTGGCACTGAGAATGTGCTCTGGCAACCCAAGCAGGAACCAAGTACAAATTACAGAATGTTTCTGCAGGAAAACAGATTCTTCTCAACAACTCGGTGTCATACCAAAACTACTGTAACAAAACTGTATGCAAAAGAAGATCTAAGTACTTACTCAAAGGCAAAGGGGCTTTACTTCCACAGTACCTAGGGCAGTGCTGAAATGAATGTTTAACAAACTGTACTTCCTAAATGAAATTCCCATGCTTGAGAAATTTCACTGTTTTTCCTTCGGTTTTACTTCACTAACTCCCAGCACGTGAGACACAGCCCATGAGTCAGTGCATACGCCCTACACTCTGGCTACTCAATGTGTGGTCCACAGACTAGCTGCATCTGCAACACCTGAGACATGACCGAATTAGAATTTGTATTTACTTAAAAAAAAAAAAAAATCCCCAGGCAAATCTCATGCACCTCAAAGTTGGAAAAGCACTGCCTTAGAAGTTTGCTATATACAAATCCTTCCAATCCCCAACTCCCATCTCCATACCAGCGTTTGAAAAGATGGAGCGCACGCCCCGCACCGGGCCAGCAATTAACCCACGCAGCGGTTGGGACCCTTGTCATCCCGGGACAACCTTCCTCCTTGACAGTCTGTCATCCGCTCACCTTGATACGCTCCCCATCAATCTCCACCGCTCGTTCTCGGAAATCCACCCCGATAGTAGCCTCGGTGCGGTCGGGGAAGCGGCCGGCGCAGAAGCGGTAGGTCAGGCACGTCTTGCCCACATTGGAGTCACCAATCACGATGATCTTGAAGATACGGGAGCGAGCCGGAGGCAGAAACCCTGAGGCCCCTGACATCGCACCGCTGGACGAGAAGCTCGCCTCGAGCGACGACTCCATCTCCGAAGCCATTCTCCTGTCCCGCCCCAAACCGAGGCGGAGGAAATGAGACGCAGAGAGGCTGGGAGATTACGCCACCGTCGGCGAGCTCGCCCAGTCCGCGGGCTCCGTCGCTCAACGTCCCGGGAGCCACCGCCTTCCGGGCCGCCAGCGCGCGTGCGCACCTTCCCGCCCCGCGCAGGTGTGGCGTCCCCCCAGACCAGCCTCGCCGACCCTCCCGCCCGGCCCGCGGCTCCACCCCGGCGTCTCTCAGGCCTGCGCCGTCTACCTGGGAAGGGACGGGGCCTGTCTGGGGCTTAACGGTGGCGCGGAAGGCCAGCTGCCGAGAGGCCGAGCAGAGCGCCCCAGGCCCGGCACGCTGGCTGGCCGGGCCCCGCCACGTCCAAGTCTCCCGCCCCCCGGAGGAAGCCGCGCGAGCACTCTGGGGGCGGGGAGAGAAAGACTGCTGAAGAAAAGGAGGTGCCACCAGACACTGTCTCGCGAGAGGGCCCAAGAGCCGTTTCGGCGGGGGCGTGTGCCTGCTGAGGACGTGTAAGGTCTCCGGAGGCTTCGGGCGTCACGTTCGGCGCTCTCACCGCCGTATCGGTGGGGCTTCCTCGGACCTGGAGGTGGAGGCGGGTTCCCTTGGCTTGCAGCTGGGGGCCGGCTGCTCTCCCTGCCTCCTCCGGGCTTTCGGGACCGCGGGCGTTGGGACAGTGACAGGGGCTGGGGAGGTGGAGGGCTGCGGGGGTGTGAGGCTCCGCCGGAGGCCCGCCGGGCGCGGGAAGCCGTTAGAAGCGAGCGTCGGGCCGCGCGGGGCTTGAGTCTTGGCAGGAGCATAGCTGTGAGTGAGCAGGCGGGAGTTGGAGGCCGCCCGCCGCCTCCGCGCGGAGGCTTTCGTTAGGCGCGGGGCACCGGCCCAAGAGGTAGAGCAGATGGACCCTTTGGCGGCATTGAACCCGGGAGCTTGTACTAGACGGCCTCTCTGGTGAGAGTAGAATCCACTGTGTCTTGGGCTTTCCTGGTGGCGCAGTGGTTGGGAGTCCGTCTGCCAATGCAGGGGACGCGGGTTCGTGCCCCGGTCCGGGAGAATCCCACGTGGAGCACAGGCTCCGGACGCGCAGGCTGAGTAGCCGTGGCTCCTCAGCCCGCGCGTCCGGAGCCTGTGCTCCGCAACGGGAGAGGCCACAACAGTGAGAGGCCCGCGTACCGCAAAAAAAAAAAAAAATCCATTGTGCCCTAGTTGTGCCTTCGTGCCTGGGTGACGGTAGTGGAACCATTAAATATTACTGAGCGCACACAGAAGTTCTCTAGATCCATATATCCGAGGAAAATGGTAATAGGCGCGACCACCCAGCATTAAAGAGTCTCTGGATCACTGAGACTCTTCTGAGGAAACCTACCATACATTAAGACATAGAAAAGGTCCACAAAATGTGCATCCGTATCGCTTTTTGTGATAAGTTGTTTTGCAATGCCACGACTGGGGTTTGGGGGTGTTTTGTTTTTTCTGTTTGAGCATATAGTTATGCCTTTTGGAAATTCAGGGACTGTGGAGAGGAGGACAGGCATGCCTTAAATAGAATGAGGGCAACAGTAGAGCACTGAAAGTCCTAGGGAAGGAGATAGACTGCTTATTTCTTAAATTTATTTATTTATTTTTGGCTGCATTGAGTCTTCGTTGTTGGGTCTTCGTTGCGGTGCGTGGGCTTCTCATTGCAGTGGCTTCTCCTGTTGTAGAGCACGGGCTCTAGGCACGCGGGCTTCAGTAGTTGTGGCACGTGGGCTTAGTAGTTGTGGCTCCCGGGCTCTAGAGCGCAGGCTCAGTAGCTGTGGCGCATGGGCTTAGTTGCTCTGCGGCATGTGGGATCTTCCCGGACTAGGGCTCGAACCCATGTCCCCTGCATTGGCAGGCGGATTCTTAACCACTGTGCCCCCAGGGAAGCCCCTAAAGTACTTACTTCAATAGATAAAATGAAAACGTGGTCAGAGAAATTTGTGGTAGAACCTGAGCATGCCAAGTTGCCAGGAATTTGCAAAAGCCTTTAATATACAATAATTTCCATTGCAATAGAAAAATTTTATACAGTTACTGATATACCAACTTATGTTAGCCAGGGGAAAAAGTTTACACACCTGGTTGAATGTGCTTGCCAATTATATTTATTCAGTTTCCTGTTACAAAACCAGAACATGGCCTGGAAAATCCTCATTGTTTACCTGTGACATTATTTCCATGAAGAGTAATCATCCCAGAAACTATTAGAGGGCCTTGGAATATATTCATCTGAGCTATTCTACCTATCCCATTTAAAGGATAGCATCTGAAGATTTAATAACAAAAAGCAGTTGAAGCATTCCAAGCTGGATAATCAGGTCATTTCTAAGGATGGTGAATAAAAGCATCAATGTCTCTGCATCCCAAGACCCTTGCTCTCTCTTTGTTGTATTCTGGCTTTTTTGGTTTAGCTCGTGCTAAACTGCATTAGAAATTCTTTTTCTTGTCTATTTATCCGATCCTTTTCATATTTCACATCCTAGCTCAAAAGTCTCATCTCTGTGAAGCTTTCCTGCTTACTTCAGCTCAGAATGTTCTTGATTTATTCTAAATCTAATACGCTTTTTGGGGTATTGCTCTTTGGGCTTTGGAATACTGTCTTTGCTGTTTAAGTTTCATGGTTATGTGCTGTGCCTTCCAACTAGATTGTCAACTCTTGACTACTGACTGAGAGCTCATTGTTACTCAGCAAATGATGAATAAATGAGTGAGAAGTTTCTTCTATAAGCATTGTCAGTTTGAACCCTTTGCCAGTTATACACAGTTCAGCACCACTTAGTTGGAAAAATCATTGTAGACACTTGACATTGTTATGAAGAGTTTTATATTTTCAATCTGCAGTTTGAGAGGCTACATATGTGACTAAAGTGTATGTCACTCTTCTTAATTGAATAACCCCCAAACCACCAGGTTTGATGCTTGAAGGTGAGTCTAGCGTTGGGAAGAGTGGATGGATTATGCAGCCCTGTTTTCTGAGAATTCACTTTGTTCTTGGAGTTTTTCACTGCTTGCTGCCACTACCGCTTGGCCTCAAAGTATAAGCATGTTAACCCTTCTTTCCTTAATACTTTACTTCAAAGCTGAGGAGAGACTGAATTTGGAGCCTTTAGCAGTACAACTGGAATATTATACATAGTTTAGGGTAAGATGGGTATTTAAAAGTATTTTTCTAATAGCAAAAACTGAATGGATATTAAAAACATAAAATAAGGGTAATCTTATGTACAAAATATAACTACTCATGTTCAACTTTTGTTTACTACAGAGATGCCACCTCCCTGTGGCAAAGGCCATTTGTTAACTGGTCTTACCAAGGAGTAGCTCCTAGACAGCTTCACTCTTTAGGGTCTGGCCTGAGCACAGAGGACAGGAGAGTTCATTTGCTTGCCTATATAAGGGTTTCTCAACCTTGGCACTACTAACATTTTGAGCCAGATAATTCTTTTTTTTTTTTTTAATTGAAGTATAGTTGATTTACATTATTATGTTAGTTTCAGGTGTATAGCATAGTGATTCAGTAATTTTGCAGATTGAACTCCATTATAGGTTATTGCAAGGTAATAGCTATAATTTCCTGTGCTATTCAGTATATCCCTCTTGCTTATCTATTTTATACATAGTAGTTTGTTAATCCATACCTCTAATTTCTCCCTCTCCCTTTTGGTATCCACAGGTTTGTTTTCTATATCTGTGAGTCTCTTTCTGTTTTGGGTATACATTCATTTGTATTAATTTTTAGATTCCACATATAAGTGATATCATACAGTATTTGTCTTTTTCTGTAAGCCAGACACATAACTCTTTGTTGTGGGCAGCTGTGCTGTGCATTGTAAGATGTTTAGTAGCATACTTGGCTTCTACCCACTACCTGCCAGCAGTACTCCACCCCTAGTTGTAACAACCCAAGCCATCTCTAAACATTGCCAAATGCCCCTGGGGGGGGGTAAAATTATGTCCCCTCCCCCCTTTCATTGAGAATCACTGGCCTATATAAGGGCTCTTCTGACAATTCTGGTTTCCTGTCCATCCCATTTGACAGCAGGCATCAT
>NW_006784492.1:2627639-2680838 GCF_000442215.2 Lipotes vexillifer
TCCCTTAAAGACAGAACTCCAGCTCCCCAGAGAAGAACAGCTTTGGTCTTGTTGGCCTCCACCAGGTTACCATATCACTGGTTAATGGTAACCCCAAATATCTTATGAGAGATACTACATTATAAATAACAAGGACTTTTATTTTAGTACCTCAACAGCAAATTACCATCAACATTTTATAGGTAAGTTTACCGAGTTTCAGAATTCTTCAAGTCATATCTTCATAAGTAGGGTCATTGAGGATTTATGAAAGTTAACTATGTATTATGTATATAGCACTGTGCTAGTGATTGGGGCAGGGGAGAAGACTTCAAAAATTCTAGATGTGTTCAAGTGTGGAGGCAGACTAGGAGCTAGGATGGAAGGCCTTGTAGTGGACAGTAAAGATGAGTGTGCCTCTGGAAGTGGCATTCTAGATAATACACAAATTATGAGTAAGCAAGACTTACAAATTTTGATATATGTGCAAAGTGCAGTCACAGTGGCCTCTGTTGTTTCCTTTCTCATTCTCTTTCTCCCTCCTCACCTTTAGAATGTTTGGTTATATAGCATTCCCAGTATTTGACATATCAAAGGCAAGCTACAGACAGTAATTTTTAAGAGGATCTAAAGTAGGAGATTTAAATATTAAACTTTCTAACTTGCAGGTACTTTTTTAATGTGCATGTTTATAAAAATTTATTTTTAAAATAAATCACAGAAGAATCTCAATTTTAAGTTATACTCTCTGATACCAGAGCAATGAAAACATAAGGTGTTTTGTTTTGTTTTGTTTTGTTTTAAATTTTAAGTAAAAGGATGAAAAAATCCATCTACTGTACTTGGAAGCTAAGAGGAAAATCTCTTATATAATTCTCGTTCAAGGAGAAAATCACAGTTGCTGATTTACAAAGTATTTAGAAATTAATGACAACGAGAACAATAAAATTGAAACATAAGGATTCAGCTGAAGTAGTATATAAAGGAGAATCACAGATCAGTATTTTAATATTAACCAATATAGAATGAATTAAAATATACCAAATGGTCTACCTATCACTTATACAGTACTTAATGTGTCAGACAATGTTGTGTTCTGAAAAAATTTACTCATTTAATCTTCACAGTATACCTATGAAGCAAGTAATATTTTCCCTCTTTTACATATAAAGAACTAAAGCTCAGAGAGGTTAAGTGTCTTTCTGAAGTTTATTCAGCTAATAAGTGATAAAGTCAATAATCAAACCCAATCTTTTAACCACTACACTATACTGCCTCTTAGCTTAAATGAGAAAAACACATAAAGTTTTAAGGAAAAGCAGGTAAAATAATTAATAAAGCAATGAATTAGAATCCAGAAATACAGATCAAAAAAGGAAAGAGCTGGTTGTTTGAAATGATCAATAAAATAAATATGGCAAAATAAAAATAGCAAAGATTTTTAAACAGGAGAGATGATGTTAGAAATTAAAAAGGAGATATATTCAGATACAAAGGGAATTTTAAATATGAGCGAATACTATGTATAAGTCCATGTATTCATAAAAATATTTTATTGAGCACCTACCACATAACAGGCACGCCCTGTACATGTCACTAAGGATACGGTGGTTAGCAAAAAGATGCAATTTGTGGAATTTGCTTGACAGGATACCAGAGAAGAAGGAATTTACTCCAAGAAGATTTACAGAAATCTTGAGTCTTTGGCTGACTGTTAATCTGAGCATGTGTAGAGTAATACTCCACAAGGCCAAGCAAAGATCAACTACCAAGGAAAGAACAATTACCCGGGAGCTGTAAATTGAAAAATTCCCAGAGCTCATAACAGACTGAACAACTTCAGAGTTACCAGCTGGAGTAAAGACCTCATTGAACATCTGAGGAATTCAGTAGAGACACCTGAAGGCTTATGCCTTTAGTAATAGGGCTACCCTAGCCCTAGATTAAAAGCTACTCTAGGTTTAACCTAACAACGTTTAAAAACAAGCCTTGAAAGGATAAAGCTGATCCACAATAACTTAACTTCCTGCCAAAACAAGACTCAATACTTAAACACACACAAACAAAATTAAGACAGTCAGCAATATAATGTTCACAATGACCAATATACAATAAAAAATTACTAGATATGTGAAACTTCAGCAAAATTTGATCCCTAACTGGGAGAAAAATCAGGTAACAGACCAGAGATGACAGAGATCACAGAATTAGCAATAGGACCTTTAAAAAGGGCTGACAAATGTGAACATTATGATAAAAATGGAAGATATGTAAATGAATGAAATGCAACTTCTGGAGATGAAAAATACAGTATCTGAAAATTTAAAAAATCAATGTAGAAGCTTAACAGCAAATTGGACACTGTAGAAGACTGGTGGGAGCGTGAGTCAAGATGGCGCTGTGGGAAGACGGGGAGTTAGCATCTCCCCACAACTAGGGCACCTGCCAGCCGCTGCTGCGGGACTCTGATGCCCAAGGAGATGGGAGGAACCCCAGAGTGAACTGATAGGACATAGTGGGGCTGAGGGGAGAGGAGAAGTGGAAGCCAGACAAGATCAGCGCCCCTGAGGCTGGGGAGATCAGGAGAGAGAAAACTACTAGAACTAACCAATGAATTTGGCAAGGTTGCAGGATACATAATTAATGCACAGAAATCTCTGACATTCCTATACACCAACAACGAAAAATCAGAAAGAGAAATTAAGGAAACACTCCCATTTACCATAGCAACAAAAAGAGTAAAATACCTAGGAATAACCTGCCTAAGGAGGCAAAAGACTTGTACTCAGAAAACTATAAAACACTGATGAAATCAAAGATGACATAAACAAATGGAGAAATATACATGTTCTTGGATTGGAAGAAGCAATTTTGTGGAAATGACTGTACTACCCAAAGCAATCTAGAGATTCAGTGCAATCCCTATCAAACTACTAATGGCATTCTTCACAGAATTGGAACAAAAAATTTTACAATTTGTATGGAAACACCCAAGATCCCGAATAGCCAAAGCAATCTTGAGAAGGAAAAACTGAGTTGGGGGAATCAGGCTCACTGACATCAAACTATACCACAAAGCTACAGTAATCAAGACAGTGTGGTACTGACACAAAAACAGACATGTAGATCAGTGGTACAGGATAAACCCACGAACATATGGGCACCTAATTTAAGACAAAGGAGGCAAGAACATACAATGTAGAAAAGTCAGCCTCTTCAATAAGTGGTGCTGGGAAAACTAGACAGCTACATGTAAAAGAATGAAATAACACTCCCTAACACCATACACAAAAATAAACTCCAAATGGATTAAAGACTTAAATGTAAGAGCAGACACTATAAAACTTTTAGAGGAAAACAGGAAAATCACTCCTTGACATAAACCACAGCAAGATCTTTTCTTTTTTTTTTTTTTGCTGTATGCAGGCCTCTCACTGTTGTGGCCTCTCCCATTGCGGAGCACAGGCTCCGGACGCGCAGGCTCAGCGGCCATGGCTCACGGGCCCAGCCGCTCTGTGGCATGTGGGATCTTCCCAGACCGGGGCACGAACCCGTGTCCCCTGCATCGGCAGGTGGACTCTCAACCACTGCGCCACCAGGGAAGCCCCAGCAAGATCTTTTTTGACCCAGCTTCTAGAGTAACAAAAATAAACAAATGGGACTTAATTAAACTTAAAAGCTTTTGCACAGCAAAGGAAACCATAAACAAGACAAAAAGACAACCCTCAGAATGGGAGAAAATATTTGCAAATGAAACAACAGACAAGGGATTAATCTCCAAAATATACAAACAGCTCATGGAGCTCAATATCAAAAAAACAATCCAGTTAAAAAACAGGTGGAAGACCTAAATAGGCATTTCACCAAGGAAGACATACAGATGGCCAAGAGGCACATGAAAAGATGCTCAACATCACTAATTATTAGAGAAGTGCAAATCAAAACTACAATGAGGTATCACCTCACTCTGATTAGAATGGCCATTATCAAAAAAAAACTAGAAACAGTAAATGCTGGAAAGCATGTGGTGAAAAGGGAACCTTCCTACACTGTTGGTGGGAATGTAAATTGATACAACCACTATGGAAAACAGTATAGTTTTAAAAAACTAAAAATAGAACTACCATATGACCCAGCAATCCCACTACTGGGTGTAAACCCTGAGAAAACCATAATTCAAAAAGAGACATGTAGGGGCTTCCCTGGTGGCACAGTGGTTAAGAATCCGCCTGCCAGTGCAGGGGACATGGGTTCGAGCCCTGGTCGGGGAAGATCCCATGTGCCGCGGAGCAGCTAAGCCCGTGCATCACAGCTACTGAGCCTGTGCTCTAGAGCCCGTTAGCCACAACTACTGAGCCCGCATGCCACAACTACTGAAGCCTGCGTGCCTAGAACCCATGCTCCGCAACAAGAGAAGCCACTGCAATGAGAAGCCCACGCACCGCAACGAAGAGTAGCCCCCACTCACTGCAACTAGAGAAAGCCCATATGCAGCAACGAAGACCCAATGCAGCCAAAAATAAAATAAAATAAATTTAAAAAAATAATAAAAGAGTCATGTACCACAATGTTCATTGCAGCTCTATTTACAATAGCCAGGACATGGAAGCAACCTAAGTGTCCATCAACAGAGGAATGGATAAAGAAGATGTGGCACATATATACAATGGAATATTACTCAGCCATAAAAAGAAATGAAACAGTTATTTGTGGTGAGGTGGATGGACCTAGAGTCTGTCATACCGAGTGAAGTAAGTCAGAAAGAGAAAAACAGATATTGTATGCTAACACATATATATGGAATCTAAGAAAAAAAAAAAGGTACTAATGAACCTAGTTGCAGGGCAGGAATAAAGAAGTAGACATAGAGAGTGGACTTGATGACATGAGGTGAAAGGGCAAAGCTGGGGCAAAGTGAGAGTAGCATCAGCATACATACACTACTGAATGTAAAATAGTTGGCTGGTGGGAAGCAGCAGCATAGCACAGGGAGATCAGCTCTGTGCTTTGCGATGACCTAGAGGGAAGGGATATGGGGATATGTGTATGCATATGGCTGATTCGCTTTGCTGTGCAACAGAAACTAACATGGTATGGTGAAGCAATTATAATCCAGTAAAGACCTATTTTTAAAATAATTGCTGAACTTGAACGCAGCAATAGAAGCTATTCAAATTATAGCACAGAGAAAAAAAGCGTTTCAGTTTCCTGGGAAACAATAAATATGAAGTGCTCTGGGCTTCCCTGGTGGCGCAGTGGTTGAGAGTCCGCCTGCCGACGCAGGGGACACGGGTTCGTGCCACGGTCCGGGAAGATCCCACATGCCATGGAGCAGCTAGGCCCATGAGCCATGGCCGCTGGGCCTGCGCGTCCGGAGCCTGTGCTCCACAATGGGAGAGGGCCCAACAGTGAGAGGCCCGCGTATGGCCAAAAAAAAAAAAAAAAAAATCAGCAACGATATACAGGACTCAAACAATTTTATCAACCAACTTGACTTACTTGATATTCACAGAGCACTACATCAAACAGTGGCAGAGTACACATTTATTTCAAAATGCATATGGAACATTCACCAACATAGACCAAAAACTGGGAGATAGTTTTGAAAATTCTCAGTAAATTTAGAAATGACTGAAAGTATCAGCCAAGGTCAATCAGAAAATAGAAACCACAGTGATCCGACCATGCAAAGTTTAATATAGAGAATTATTAACTATGATGGGATTGGGGTAACAAGGGGTTAGCTAGTAGAAAGTGAAGAGAACTGTAAATATAGGAATATCATATATAAGAAGTAATTACTACCCCTAGGGCTGAGATAGATTCCCCAAGGTACCCCGGGCCCTGCCCCCAGCTGCAGCCTGAGATCTAGACCTTGTTAGAGAGGGCAAGGCCATGGCTTATTGACTGGCAGGGAATTTGCTTTGGTTGTGTACCAGTGAAGCATGCTAGAAATCCACCTTCTGGAATTTACTGAAAAATTACCCTCTAGGGTACCAGAGAAAGCTGTTCATGGGTCGGTGTCTTAGGGGAGCCACTCTGCTCCAAAAGTCTGAAGGTGGATCTGGGGAAGCTGCTGGGTGCTGGGGAAATTGCCCAGAATGTAGGAGCCTGGTGCTGGGGAAGCCACTTGCACTGTAGGAGCCAGGCACTAAGAAGCTATCTGTAGTGCAGCAGCCAGGCAAAGGCAAAGCACTGCAGGATGCGGGGTGCGAGAGAAGCTATGCATGTTTCAAGTGTCCGGCAAGAAAGCAAGCAAGAACTAAGAAGGAAAATTCTTTCCAGCACCTTCTACTGACATAACATTGTGCCAGCTGGCAAAGGAAAAATATTCAAAGAGCACAGTTCCCGTTTTAGAGCAGACAATGAATCTAGGAGATAAAACAATTCTTAATAAATTGCTTAAAGGACAAAAATCTTATCTGTCATCATCTCTACAGATACTGAAAAGGCATTTGATATAAAATTTAACATCCATTTTTAATTTTAAAATCTCTGGTAAATTAGGAATAGGATACTTCCTTTACAAATAAAGAATATCAAATATTTTCTTCCAGAAGAATGGCTGGTAAGGCTCTTTGAGGGGTCCTCCTCTGGCAGAATGGGTATAATCTACACGAGATATGCTCTATAAGGCACAAACCCTTAGCCCAGGCTGATCAGCAAGCAGATAGGAGGACATATCAGGATAAGTCCTATCAACAGCCACAATCTTGATACACAGCCCTGGACCAGTTGCCAAGTGGAAAGCCATACATGGGACTCGCTCACTGAAACAAGACTCTCTATGGGAGCTGAATTAATTTTAAGTCTGTGTTGCTCCCTGGCTATGAGCAGAAAGAGAAGCAAAACTTTTCTGGAAGAAAACATCCCCAATTTAGGTCAAGAGGACTCCCAAGATTAAGGTCAGGCAATGAGCTCACAGTCAAATAATTACAAGCACCAAGAAGCCAAACTTCTGTGAGTGAGTATCTGCAGAAATAATATTCAACAGATACATAACTCCAAGGACCATGGTAGTGGAGATGATAGAGTATAGAATAACTATACTCCAAATGTTAAAAAAAAAAGTAAAGGATGTAATGACGAAAGATGAGCAAGGCCTAATGAATAGGCAGAGGGGGAGGCAGGTGGGAGAGGGTAGACTTTCTACACATGAGAAATGTAATTGTTGTAATGACAAAACTCAGTGCAAAGGTTAAAGAAAAAATGAGATGCAAATGAAAAGAAAGTTAATAAATGAGAAGATTTATCTGAAGAAATTAGGGTATACTACAGAGAGGCAAGGAACTAAAAATATGAAAGAGATAATTAAGAGATGGACACTAGGATGAGAGAGCCTGTCATATAACTAATTGTAATCTCAGAAGGACAGAATAGAATAAAGGAGAAGCAATATTCTCCCCCAACAGTTTATAAAACATTTTAAACATACAGAAAAGTTGAAAGAATTGTGGAGTGAACACTCATCCACCAACTAAATTCTAGAATTAACATTTTGTTACATTTGCTATATCACTTATCTGTCCATTCTTTTACCCATCCATCAATGCATTCTCTTTTTCTGATGCATTTTAGAGTAAGTTGTAGACCTCACCTCTAAAGATTTCAAGGCGTTTCCATTAACTAGTGTTTGATACTGTTTTATAGTTCTTTTTTCCCACCTAGGTAAAATTTACATACAGTAAAATGCACAAATCTTAAATGCATCATTCAGTGAGTTTTTACAAGTGCATATATGGGTATAACACAAACTCGTATCAAAAAATAGAACATATCCATCACCCCAGAAAGTTCCCTCATGCCTCTTGTCAGTCAGTCAGTCCCTGCCCCTTACCTCCCACTGGTTACAAATGTTCTAAATGAGATGCAATATTTAAAGAAACAGTACTATGACTTTTGCAGAAAGGATGAAAAACAGGTACCTGCAGTTTTAAGAATCACAACATAACCAGACTTCCCTGGCGGTGCAGTCATTAAGAATCCACCTGCCAATGCAGAGGACACGGGTTCGATCCCTGGTCCGGGAAGATCCCACAGGCCGCTGAGCAACTAAGCCCATGCACCACAAATACTGAGCCCGCGAGCCACAACTACTGAAGGCCACACGCCTAGAGCCTGTGCTCCACAATGAAGTGCTGCAACTAGAGAAAGCCCCCGTGCAGCAATGAAGACCCAATGCAGCCAAAAATAAATTAATTAATTAATTTTTAAAAAAAGAACTAGAAAAAGTATCTTTAAAAAAAAAAAGACTCACAACATAACCAAAGCAGGGTAAATAAAAAGAAATGCATAATGACACATAGTAAAGAAACTGAAGACCTCACAGCAAAAGATCAGAAAAGCAGCCAAAGAGAAAGGACAGATCACTGGCAAAAGAACAATTAAAATGACAACGGATTTCTCATCAGCATCAATAGAAGCCAAAGGTTAATGGAATAATATCTTTCAAGTGCTGAAAGTGAGCTAGAATTGTGTACTCACCCAAACTATTGTTCAAGAACAAGAAACATTTAAGTTAAATGAGAAGTGAGAGTTTACCTCAGAGACCTGCATTAAAGGAACTCCTAAATGATATATGAGAAGGAGTATTTCAAACAGGTTAAGAATATTTAAAGTCTGCTTGGTTTGAATCCCTGTACTGCCATTTGCTAGTTGTGGGATATTAGGCAAGTGAGTTAACATCTCTATGCTTCAGTTTTCTTGTTTGTAAAATGTTGACAATAATATGTATAGCTGATTCACTTTGTTGTAAAGCAGAAACTAACACACCACTGTAAAGCAATTATACTCCAATAAAGATGTTAAAAATAAATAAATAAAATAAAATGTTGACAATAATAGTATATACCTCATGGAATTGTTATGAGGATTAGATGAATTAGTAGAAAATAGAACTTAGGGACTTCCCTGGTGGCCCAGTGGATAAGACACCACGCTCCCAATGCAGGGGGCCCAGGTTTGATCCCTGGTCAGGGAACTAGATCTCACATGCATGCTGCAACTAAGAGTTCCTGTGCCACAATTAAGGAGCCCGTCTGCCGCAACTAAGACACAGTGCAACCAAATAAATAAATACATTTTTAAAAAACCCATAATAATATCATAATCCAAATTAAAAAAAGAAAATAGAACTTAAAACCTGGCATAAAGTAAGTGCTTTGTAAGTGAGAGCTTTTTAAAAAATTTTACAAAGAAATTATCCTAGAAGAATGGTCTGAGGTGCAAGATAGAATGGTGAATGAATCAAAAGGTAAACAAACTTGTTAACTAAACATTGTCTAAAAAAATGTCTGATTTGTGAGGTTTAAAAAAATGTACAGAACTAATACCTTGAATAACACTAGCATGTAGGCATTGAGAGGAGGAGTAGTCATTTTGTTTAGAAGACGGGTTAATATACTGTTTACATTTTATTAAGTTAGAGGTACAAGAAAACTTCTAGAAAGTACAAATATACTGTACAAATTCCAAATAAAGGGAGAAATGGAATTTTAAAACTCTGAACAAAAGTTAATTTTTAAAAAAATACCTCCCAAAGGGTGAAAAAGTGGCTCAGAAAAAGCAAGGTAAACATAAACAAAAACGATGTTGAAATAAGTTCAAATACATCAAAAATCAAAATGTATATGTATTAAAACTACCAATTAAAACATAGAAATTGAAATAAAAAGAAAAACCTAGCTAGATGCCATGTATAAAACACTCAGTTCCTCTGGGGATTGGTTCCAGGACCCCTGAGGATACCAAAATCCATAAATGCTCAGAGACCTTATATAAAATGGGGTAGTATTTGCATATAACCTATACACATCCTCCCATATACTTTAAATCATCTCCAGATTATGTATAATACCTAATACAATGTAAATCCTATGTAAATAGTTGCTAGCGCATGACAAATTCAAGTTTTGCTTTTTGGAACTTTCTGGAATTTTTTTCCAAATATTTTCCATCTGAGATTGGTTGACTCCATGGATGCAGAACCCTCAGATAGGGAGGGCTGACAGTATATATGGGGAAATGGTTTTTCAGGCAAAGGGAAAAGCAACTGCAAAGTCCTAGAGGCAAAAACAAGGTTCAAAGAATGCAAATATTTAAACTTTTTAAATCTGCTTAGAATCAATTTTTTCCCCAAGTGAAATATAGAACGCTTACCACCACATAGGCCCATTTATCCTCTCCCCTTTATGTTCTAGTTGTCATCAATTACATCTACATGTGTCAAAACCCCCCTCAGACAATGTTGTAATTTTTGCCTTTAACATCAAACATATTTTATGAATTCAAGAGGAGAATAGTCTATCATATTTATACAGGTATTTACCATTCCTGGTGCTCTTTCTTCATTCCTGATGTTCCAGTTTCCTTCTAGTATCATTTCTCTTCTGTCTAAAGAATTTCTTTTAGCAATTCTTTTAGAACAGACCTGCTGGCAGTGAGTTCTTTTATTTTTTCTTCATCTGAGAATGCCATTATTTCACCTTAATTTCTGAAAGATATTTTTACTGCATATACTATTACGTGTTGACCATTCTTTTCTTTCAGCACTTTAAAAATGTTGTGTCCCTTCCTTCCAGACTGCATGGTAACTCAAATTGTTGTTATTCTGTAGGTAATATATTGCATTTCTTTGGCTGCTTTCAAGATTTTTTTCTTTGTCTTTATTTTTCAGCATTTTGATGATGATGTTTCTGGGCACAGACTTCTTTATGTTCATTATGTTTGGACTTTGTTGAGCTTCTTGAATCTGTAGGTTTGTGTCTTTTGCCAAACTTGAGACTTTTCATTCATTATTTATTCAAAAAATTTTCAACACCTTTTGTTATTATCCCACAGGTCCCTGAGATTCTATTCATTGTTTATCCAATTTTTTTTTCTCTGTTGTTCAGGTTGGATAATTTGTATTGATCTGTTTTCAATTTCACTGATACTTTTCTCTGTCATCTTCTCTGCCACTGAGACCATCCATTGAATTTTTATAATTTTGGCTACTGTATTTTTCAATTCCAAACTAAACATATGTTTCTTCTTTATATTTTCTATTTCTTTGCTGATACTTTATATTTTTCCATTGGTTTCAAAAGCACTTTTGATTGCTTGTTAAGATAATTTTTATAATAGCATTGAGAACTTTGAAGGGCTTAGGATTTTACCTTACTTGCAAGTTAACAAGTTAGGCTGCCACAGTTTAATGGATAGTGGCAGAAGTTGTGAGTCTCCTGGGTCAGAGACAAAGGACCATTTATTACCTAGAGCAGTAGCAGGAAGTAGAATATCAGCATTTATGCCAGTTTCCTGAGCCCCAGGTCCCACCAAGTAATGCCAGGAGGACCAGGTGATACCTGCACATGCAGTGAGTTTCATTATAGGAGAGGAACTTTATGGGAAACTCCAATTTGTAATGAGGGACTAGCAAACCTATCCAACTGTGCCCTGGAGAGAGACATTATCTTTTTTATTCTAGACAGCAAACAAATCTGCCCTTGGCCCCAGAGGAAGACATTATCTCTGTCTTCCAAGGATGTTTGCTATACAAAAATCCCTGAAAAGATAGTCCAGGAAAAAAGCTGTTAATGCCCTTGCCCAAAAGACATACAGAAATACAAGAGATCAATGGAGAATTGTCTCTCAACAAGTAGCTGCTTCAAAGCCTTGGTCAGATAACTCCACTATCTGTGTTCTCTCAGCATTGACATCTTTTTTTCCCATGTGAATTGAGATTTTTCCTGGTTCTTTGTATGCTTAGTAATTTTGATTGCATCCTGGATATTTTGACTGTTCTGTTTGTTTTTTTTTCAAACTGTATCCAGCTTTATTAAAGATACTTTCCATAAACAATCATGGTATTTCAGGCAGGACATGGGCAGACAATCGTTAACAGTATACAACAACTTTCAAACTCCCTTTTTCAGTGGACTACCAAAATCTGAAAGCCACTATAAAACCCAATGAAGTCTTCTTGTGATGCTCTGAACAGGGAAAGTTTAGAGTGAGGGTTGACATTTCACATTTAGCATGTTGTTTAACAACCTTTCACAAGCCGACCCTGACTTTCAGGAAATGGAAATGAAAATGGCAGAAGTGTCAATCGGAAGGTCCTAAAGAAGGAACCGCTGCTCTTTTGAGGGACGCCATCTCAGTGGTCACACTGGAAAGTCCAGATTGCCTGACATACTGGTAACCAATTTTTGGGGGTCAGGTTCCAACAGGTCTCTGGATTTAAGGGAGTCGAGTCTAGGCTGAAGGTGGTGAGGGAGAAGACGACATAAAAACTAAATTTAGTTTTTCCACACACCACAAGGCATTTGTGCCAAGGTGGCTACTGCGTGTCAACATCAAGGAACCCCTCCTTCCTGGGAACCAAGAGGAAGTCTCTCACAACCAGACGGGAAAGGTGTTCTTTATCCCCTGTCAATCCAGCTTCGGAGACAATCTATTAGTGACATGTGCTCTTCCCCCCAAAAACAATAATGAAGTGTTCTGTATGCTAACAACATAGCTTAAAAAAAGTAAAACAAAATTCTGCATTTTTATAAAACTTGATAGAAGATAGCACTTCAAACTGTACAGTCAGCAGAAGCAAACAGTTATCAAGAAGGCACACTCTTCACTTGGCATCTCCTGCAGCCTCAGCTTTCTGTGCCTGGTCTGTTTTGGCATCTCCGTTTTCTGCAGGGTTATTCCCATCCTTGCCTGTATCAGCTTTCCCCTTTTTCCCTTTGGGTACCTTCTCTCCCTTCTTTGCAGGGGCCTTTTTAGGCTTGGGCTCTGGCTTTGGAGGAGCAGGTTTAGCAGATGACCTTGCAGATCTTCTCTGTGGTTCGTCCTTCACCTTGGTTTTATCTCCTTTAGCATCCCCTTCAGCCTTTCTCTTGGGCATGGTGGCGACGGCGGCGGGACGTGGGCGCTGGACACGGGGACGCCGTGGCGCGCGGCTTTGGCCGGTCCAGGGTCGCTCTCACCTCTTTTTCACACTGCTCCGACTGTTCTGTTTTGAAACTCTGTGTATTGTTTAAATTCTATTGAGAATGTTGATATTTGGGTTTTAGCAGGCAATCAGCCTGGGTAGGTTCAGGCAGTAGTGTAATGGTATGCATCTCAAGGAAACTAGGATTTTGGAAGGAAGGGGAAAGGTTTGGATTTGGCAATGGAGAGCAAGCAGGACTCGGAGGATTTAAAACAAAACAAGACAAAACACCTACAACTTGAGAGTATTGCAAGGAAACAAGGAGACGGCCAGGTTTTTGGTTAGAGTAAGAAGATAAAGGGAAAGGTTAGAAGAGTTGTTAAGGGCAACAGGGGATTTGACTCATGACAGCACAATGAAAGAGTCAGGATAGATTAAGAGAAGTGGGAAGTTAGGCTAGATTAGAGCAAAGCATTATGGGGTTAAGAATTTATATGATGAGTTCAAAAAGAGACATGTACCACAATGTTCATTGCAGCTCTATTTACAATAGCCAGGACATGGAAGCAACCTAAGTGTCCATCGACAGAGGAATGGATAAAGATGTGGCACATGTATACAATGGAAGATTACTCAGCCATAAAAGAATGAAATTGAGTTATTTGTAGTGAGGTGGATGGACCTAGAGTCTGTCATACAGAGTGAAATAAGTCAGAAAGAGAAAAACAAATACTGTATGCTAACACATATATATGGAATCTAAAAAAATGGTTCCGATGAACCCTAGAGGCAGGACAGGAATAAAGATGCAGACGTAGAGTAAGGACTTGAGGACATGGGGAGGGGGAAGGGTAAGCTGGGACGAAGTGAGAGAGTGGCATGGACATATACACACTACCAAATGTAAAATAGCTAGCTAGTGGGAAGCAGCCGCATAGCACAGGGAGATCAGCTCGGTGCTCTGTGAGCACATAGAGGGGTGGGAGAGGGAGGGTGGGAGGGAGGGAGACGCAAGAGGGAGGGGATATGGGGATATATGTATACATATAGCTGATTCACTTTGTTGTGTTGTGGCCGGAAGGACTTGTGGAGCCATTCTTTAAATCCAGAACACTGAAAACCCTCGAAGCGTCCTTTATAGACTAAATCTTTGGTGTTGCTGCCACTGGACAGGCAGTCTTCCAGGAGCATGGAGATTCTGCTGTGGGCGGGAAGGGTATAATGATGTATGTATACCTACTGCGAAAACCCAAGAAAAACTACATCATTTTAGGTCTCTCCTCAAACTTCAACTTATCAGAGGGGCCTTATCTGAACGTCTTAACTGAAGTATTATTTTCTGTGGTCACTTTCCATCCTCTTACTATGCCTCCCCCGCCTTCTTAGCACTTATCACCACCTGTCATATATTTATTTGTTTAGTATTTCTTCTCAGTAGAATGTAAAGATCTTGAGAACAGATTTTTTTTTTTTTTACTGCTTATTTACAGGACCCAGAATAGTGCCTGAATATTTACAGAATGAATGAATGGATAGATAAGAATATTAGACCCGTTAAGTGAGTTCAGTATCATGGCCAATTACAAAATCAATAATCCTAAAATTAATAGTGTTCCTATATACCAGCAAGAGGCTTCAGAAGAATATTTTAAAAGATAATATTTATTAACAGCAACAAAAAAAATATAAAATATCCAGAAGTAAACTAAATGGAAACTAAATAATATGGAAATTTTACTGACAGAATTGAATGAATAGTGAAGTGTACCATATTGCTGGATGGAAAGACATAATATTGTAATGATGAAAATTCCCCCCAAATTAACCTATAAATTTGACACAGTATCAATCAAAATCCCAGCAAAATTTTTAGGGGAGACAGAGGGGCAAAATTTGATTAAAAGATTTTAAATTTCATCAGGAAGAATAAAGGCTTTAGATAGTCAATTAAATTCTGAAGGAAGGCACTGATAAGGGACCTTGCTCTACCAGACACAAAACCAAAAAATATAGGAAAAGACCAATTTGCAGTATGTATCAAAGCCTTAAAAAAAAAAAAAAAAAAAGGGTGCATAGCCCAGGCATTCCACTTCTGGACATTTTTCCAGTCAGTGTTTGCTAAGTAGAGGATGGTTCAGTTAAACAAATACCTGTGGAACACCATGGAGCTTTTAAGAATGATGGCGTAGAGCTACATTACTTGCTATCTATGGAAGGTGTTCACCATATATTTTTGTGTTAAAAAAACTGATTACAAAACAATACATCTGTTATCCTCATTTCTTATAAAATTGAAAAATAATAATTTATATATATATGTAAAGAAATAACCTGGATGGAAGGTTATACATGAAAATTTTAATGGTAGTTCCTTGGGAATAAGGATTACAAATGATTAAAGCTTTTTGTTGTTTTTTTTAATTTGAATGCTGAAAAAATTAGGAAGTTTCCCCACAAAACGGGATGGCAGTTAAACTCTTCACTATTGCCACCTGGTGGCTACCACTGACAGATATCATTTCTTTTCTATCACCTTAAGAAACAACACACATAACATCATAACTTATAAAGTTGTAAAGAAATCTGCAGTATCACCTAGTTCTAGCCATCATTTTATGGCTGAGAAAATAAAAGGCAAAAACGTTTAAGCCGTTTGTCTAGAGTCACACTGTTAGTGAAACTTATTAATAGTAACAAACTCTTGTTAAGCCCTTTAGCTAAGTACTTTATATAGACTGTCTCATTTTATTCTCATAGGAACATATGACGTAGTTCCTATTTTTACTCTCATTTATCCCTATTTAACCAATGAGGATCCTGAGGCTCACAGAAAATGACCTACCCGAGGCTGCACACTCAGGGTAGAGCAGGCATTCTGAGGTCCACAACCCTTTCCTGAACCTCCGCTACGGTGCCACCTTAGTCTCTGAATTGCCCTTGCCCTTTCCATTATATCCCACTGCCTCTTCCTTCAGTGCTTTTGGTGAAAACTCTTAAATATGCCCAGTGTTATGTTCCTCCAGGTTGAAAAGAGAGTATAAACATTTATGGAGAGAAATATAAAGAAACAAAGTAGTTTTACCCCCAGATCCTTTTAAGAATCTTTTCCAGATGGAAACAGACTTACTTTGAATTGTTCCAGTGTCCAGATCCTAAGGAATCTTAGAGACTTGGGACCATGGATAGGCTTCCCTGGGTTCCCTGCCCCAGTTTTCCGCACACTATGTTCTCCGCTTAAGTTTTCATTTACCAGAGCTGAAGAGTTACCATCACTGTATGCAGTTGTTCGTGTACTTCTCTTCTCTCTTCTAGCCCTTGCCCAAATTCTTAGGGAGAATAGTCTCTAGCTCTGGATCTATCTTCATGCGTCAAAAGCAAATGGCATAACTGCTAATAAGTGCAAAAACTGTACTAGGGATAAATCTTTTGAAAGTGAAATTAGAAATGGGAAATACGTAGTGCGATTAGCCTCTGCAGCCCTTGAGAACCTAAAAAGTCTTTCAGAATCGTTCCCAAAATGAATACATGCCTTGGAACTATCATCTGGTTAAAGCTGACTTTTCTTAAGTACAAGTGTGCTTCAAAATAAATTGAATCTTTTAATTTGTACTAGTGCTGTAAAAGTGTTATTTTTCTAAGCTAGCGAAAAGAACATAGTTGTTAGACAGTCTCGAGTTAAAATTCACGTATAAGCTATGGCTTGAGTAAATTATTAAATGTAACTTAAATTGCAATTTTTTCTTACATCTAAAATTAAGGATAATCATATCACCAAAGGTGGTGGAGAGAATTCAGTGAGATGACACATGAAAATGACATACAGGCATCTAGCAGATACACACTTCCTTCCCTTCTCCCCGTGTGATGTACTTATCTCATCCAAACGTTCTTCATACACCTGGGCTAGGGTTTCTTTGAAGGAATCAGTTCTACCTCAGCCAGTCTGAGGTGTTTGAGGCTCTTTACTTTTTTTCTTTCACATCCCATCTTCAGTCTGTCAGTAAGTCCTGTGGGCATCACTTTCAGGATAGACGCTCAATTCGACTATTTTTTTTTTTAACCCCTCCACAGCTACCATGCCTGTCCAAGCCACCATCATCTCCCATCTGACTGGTGCAGTAACTTCCTAACTGGACTCCCTACCTCCTTTCCTGCTCCCTACCATCTATTCTGCACATGCAGCCAAATCATTTGTTCACAAACTATGTCACTTCTCTATTCAAAACCTTCCAAGAGGTCCCCATCACTCTTAGACTAAAAATCTAAAGTCTTCACCAAAGACTACTAAACCTCTGTGACCGGAACCCTGCCTACCATTCTCATACCTCTCTCCTATCTTGCTCTGCTGCAGCTGCACTGGCCTCCTTACTTTTTAAAAGACAATTGAAATAGAATTGACTTACAATATTATATTAGTTTCAGGGGGCCTCCTTGCTATTATTCTTTGCTGCTGCCAACCATATTCCTGCCTCAGGACCTGTATATCTGTTGTTCTGTCTGCCTGGAATGCTCCTCCTAGATCTTTAATGCCTTGCCTTTTCATTGCCTACCTCAGAGAGGCTGAACCTAGGCACCCCATTTAAACAGATACCCTTCCAAAACTCTCTCTCCTTAAGCTTCTTTATTTTTTCTTGTAGCATCTACCAACTACCTTGGCATTGAAAAATACATACATACATATATATTTCTCCGTCTTCTCACTTGAAATGTAAGTTCTGTGGAACGGAGACTTTGTTTTATTCTCTTTGTATCACGAGCCTCTAGAACAGAGCCTGGCATGTGCCAGGCACTCCAAAATATTTGTTAAAAAAATATATTTGTGGAATGAATAAACAAACTTTTAGCTTCCTGCCATCAAGTCAGCAAACTTGCCTCCATCTATAGCCATCCTTTCCCCTCTTCCTCCTTTAAGTACAAGAGATGTTTTTCTTCTTGTCTGAGGTTAATGTCTCACCTATGCTGCCTCCTCAATGACCTTGACTTAGCCTTGACATTCACGTCTCCCGCCTGCAGAATTCTCTTCCTAGCAGGCACAAGTCTCTCCCATCTTAAATAAAAATCAAGGGCTTGCCTGGTGGCACAGTGGTTGAAAGTCCACCTGCCGATGCAAGGGACCGGGTTCGTGCCCCAGTCCGGGAGGATCCCACATGCCGCGGAGCGTCTGGGCCCGTGAGCCATGGCCGCTGAGCCTGCGCGTCCGGAGCCTGTGCTCTGCAACGGAGAGGCCACAACAGTGAGAGGCCCGCGTACCACACACACACACACACACACACACACACACACAAAGAACCTTGAATAAAGGCTGTTAGTACCATATGTCTCTACCGACATAGAGTAGGAAAAAATGCACCCCTAGACCTAGATGCCAACTGTCCCCTTCCTCAGAATTCTGATGCCTCCTAAGCCTTTGCTTGGGCCCATTCTGAAACATCTTTTCATAAGGATTTCCTGAGACACCCAAGGCCAGTTACCTCTCACTTTCCCATCACACTCAGCACTTCGTCAAATACAAGGCTCTCCAGGAAGCTATCCTCTCCCATCCCGCTTGCAATCCTCCCAAACCCTTCCTCTTCTGGCTCTGTCCTCTACCCTGTGTCCTCTGGAACTCCTGCCTATTCAAAACAAACTCACCTATAGTCTCATCCTTATAACAGAATACTCCTTCCACCTCCTGGCCTTAAGCAGAAACCTGGTTTCCCTTTAGGAAACGACTCTTTCTACTACCATCTGGGGTGGAGATTGTTAATCTGTCTCACCCTCATGGAGAAGCCTCTCCCTTCAGAATTATATTTTTCAACCATCTACCTCTCTACTCCTGCTGTTTACTGTCATCTACTAACTTCCTAGTTATTCTTTTCTCTAGTTTATGGTCTTTATCTCCATGTGAGTCCCACCGTCATCTGGGATCATCTGCTTGTCCATTTGGACAGCCCTATCTTCTATTTCCTTGAACCCTCTCAATCTGATGACCTTTAACACACTACACTTGATCTATTCCGTGACTGTACTTAGGATTGTCACCAGGAACGGCTCTACCTCTTAAATCCTAAATTTCAGTATCTTCCATTCCTTTAGCGCATTAATTTTCTTACAAAGTCCTGTCCTGCCACTTCATTTCTTAATCAGCCTAGATGCATGGCTCAGCTTTTCATGGTCCAGCTTTTCACAAACACCCTCACTACCTTGTACCCTTGTTTACCTGGCTCAGATGCAGCCTGGGAACAAAATAAGCATTTACTTTTCATCCCCATACCCAGGCTTCTGAGTACTTGTCTGGGCTAGAACTCTTTTGGTTGGTTGTTATGAAAATCAATTCAAAATAGTTTAGAGAAAAGGAGAGTTTAATGGAGCTACCAGAGTAGCTCATGTAAGCAAACCACAGGAAGGTCAACAGTACAACTGGGCCTCCAAGACAGCTGGAACTAGAGACTCCTGCTGCTGGGATTCACTCTGGCTTTTCTGCTTCTCTCAATGTACTGGATTCCTCCACATGACAAGAAATAGTCTCAAGCATCATATCCTATGGTTCCTAGAAAGTTACTTTTTCCTCTTATTATAGTTCAGAAAATCCCAAGGGAGGGCTCTGACCTAGCTTAGATCAGGTGTTCACTCATGGACCAATCACTTATAACTAGACAAGGTACTTGAGTCAGTAGCCTCCATTAGAACTAGATGACAGAATCAAGGAAGGAACAGTTTTCCCACGAGGAGAGAGTAGCAGACACACAGAATAATAGATGGCTGCCTCAGAACTCCTAGAGATCGATTAATTGATGCCACTGTAAACTTATAATAGCAACTTTAGAAGGACTCTCAGAACTGTCCAGAAAGTCTACTTGTCCTTAAGGACTTTGTTGAATCTCCCTCTGTTCTTACAGTTCCTCAAAATAGAATTTTGAATGCTTCCGTAATCATACTGGATTAATCTTTCAGAGCCCCGTCATGTACTACATCTGGCCCTTGAGGCTTTAACTCAGTTATCAAATTTGACGATTTCTAAGCAATGGCTATTGCATAACAGAAGAATTAGGGTTGTCTAAAAGGATTTGAAAACAATAGTAAAAGTGCTTATTTTGAAAAGATCCTATGACCATGTATTGCTTGAAAATTTTTCACTGGACCTAACCAATGGCCTCTGAATTTCTCTCACAACTACGACATTCAAAACGAAAACAACAAGTGACACCTCTACCTTGCAGAATGCAGAAACACCATGTATGCTGCTGATCCCACTACTTAGCAAGCGCTGGGTTTCCTCTAGGTTATATAATCCACAGCCCATGGCACACAGTAACTGCAAGTAGGAATATGGGGTCTTATCAATTAAATGCCTGGTTTAGAGCAGTACCTACACTATTGATTTAATCTTGGTCCATGGTATGCTTGGCTTTTTGGCAAATGCTAAAAAGCATTAGCTTTTTCTTTTATAATTTACCTAATTCCTAACCTCACATGAACTGTTAAGAGTTCACAGGTGCTAAGCTCTAGCAGTAAGGTTCCTATAGCCCCAAGTGCAAGTTGAAATGAGCAAGTAATCTCTTTTGAGCACCTTCTGGTTTCTTCTTCTGGCTCACTGAGCCATCTTTTAACCTATGACTGGTTTAAAGTGGATTGGTCATCCTGTAGGATGACCTTTCTCATGGTAAGTTAATACATTTAAGCTGGCAGTCTAATTTATTCAGCGGTTTACGTAAACTGATCTCTCAGAGCTTTATTACCAGTGGATAAACTTTTAAAACAGAGTTCCTAAACCTGTGTTTAGCTGCCAATCAGGCCCAACCCTGCTGTCTACCATTATATGCCACTACTTAAGCAATCCACTAGCTGGTCATATGCAAACTCATAACCACTACAGGTCATATGGAAATAAATTTTTTTTTTTTTGGTCTGTCTTTTACAGGTTGATTTTGATGATGAAAATTGTCCAACTTTTGCTAATCAAGTTAGGGGCATATATAATGTCTTCACAATTATTGCATTTCCAGGTGAGATAAAATTCATCCACTTAGTAAACACTCAGTGAGCATTTCCTTTGTGCACGGCTTTATGGCTGGGGTAGTGAGGGACATAACAAAGTAAAATCCATGGTTCCAGGTCCCGATCCAGTTTGGGGGAAAAGATCTCTATAAATAAAAATGTCAAATAATCAAGAACTAAATAAGTTTGAGCCGACACAAATATCAGATGTTCTGATATGAGCAGAAAGGACAGTAAAGCTGAATTTCCAGGAGGGGAGCATCACTGTGGGTTAAAATGGCCAGGGATTCATCACAGAGAAAGTGGGAAATGTTCTGTGCTTGGAAAGGAATAGGAATTGCGTGGCGAATTCCATGCCGGAAGAATGGAACAAGGAAAAGCTTCGGTTTTAAAGCCTGGTGTGTGAGTCAGTTTGGCTGGGAGTTTTGACCAGGGCAGTTGTGGAAAATCAGACTGCAAAGGTAAGAGGAAGCTAGACTACGCTTGCTGTCAATAACAGATGTTGTGTGCAACTATAAAGAATCATCTTATGTTGGATGAATTTCTTTTTTCATCTTAGATGTCCCTGCTGTATCAAAAGGGCCCATTCTAATGCTTAGACCACAAGCCTGGAACATGGTGGAAAATAGTATCATGGCAACAATTCACTAGTTGTAATGCTGGTGAGGAATGTTGTATAAAGCTCACATGGCTCCAAATATATTTAAGTGTTCAATGGATGCTCCCTTTGGAATCTTAGCAGTGTTCTCAAGCAGGCTAATAATGGAACTACTTATGACTTTCCAGCTTATTGGTAGATATATTCACTCACGCAACAATTTATTGAGTACCAACTAGGTACCAGGCATTTAGTCTACACTTTGAGGGATTTAAAGACGAATAAACATGATTTCTGCCCTTAAAGAGCTTGTAATAGTATAAAAATAAGATACTCAAAAAAGTTTAAGTTAATACTACATATAAAGATGAATAAAAGAAAGATGGAATGTACTATGAAAGATCAGAGAAGGAAGAAATTCAACTCAGCTGAGGAAAACCTTAAAGAATGGGCAGAATTTGCTCAGTTGGTAATTGAGGAAAAAACATTTCAGCAAGAGTGAGAAGTATGAAAAAAGACTTGGCAAGGGAAAGCATTAGGAATGTTTGCAGAACTGTGAATAACCTAGTTGTTAACTTGTTTGTTCACAGATTAATGGACAGCAGATTTCCAGTTTTTTAATTATGATGTGCTGACACCTGGGAAAGACACTGTACAACAACGCAAGTGGCCCTTTCTTTTTTCTTTCAAAGGTAATATTTTCAATAAGCCGCCAGTGCGGTCCTCTTGACCACACAAAAAGCTAACCCAGAGATTTTCATGAGCAACAATAAAAGAGCACAAAAGGCACAATATTAATGTAGATTCGTGTCAGACTCTTTTAGTCAGAAAGGTTCATTTAAATGTTTAAAAAATAGAAGTCCCAAGGCTTCATGATAATTTCTTCTTCTAACAGGAGAAAGCTCAAAGTTGTTTTTCCCAGAGCATCTCTAGGGGGATATTACTCAACACTAAAAAGGAATTAACCACCGATACATGCAACAACACAGATGATTCACAAAATAATTATGCTGAGTGAAAGAAACCAGATTAAAAAAGTAAATACTGTATGATGATCTCTTTTATATAAAAGTCTAGAAAATGCAAACTGATTTATAGATAAAGAAAGCTGAAGCTGGGGGCTGAGAAGGGTAGCAGGGAAGGATGACAGAAGGCCCTGAGAAAACCTTCTGGGGTAATGGATATATGTTTATTACTTTGTGGTGATGATTTCATGGGTGTGTACATGTGTCGATTGTACATTTTAAATATGAGGAGTCGGGCTTCCCTGGTGGCACAGTGCTTGAGAGTCCACCTGCCACTGCAGGGGACACGGGTTCGTGCCCCGGTCTGGGAAGATCCTACATGCCGCAGAGCGGCTGGGCCCGTGAGCCATGGCCGCTGAGCCTGCGCGTCCGGAGCCTGTGCTCTGCAACGGGAGAGGCCACAACAGTGAGAGGCCCGCGTACCGCAAAAAAAAAGAAAAAAGAAAAAAATGAGGAGTTTACTGTTTACTGTATGTAAACTATACCTCAATAAAACTGATTTTAAAAGACACACTTCCATTTGAGGACCACCAACTTCATCTTTATACCATTTTATGTCAAGTCTGAGTAAAAGATTAGTGTAACATTTTAATGAGATCTGTGTGTGTGTGTTTTAATTTCTGAACCAGATAAAATAATCATGATGAAAAAGACAAAAGCACTTATATGATTAGGTATAAACTATCATAGTTAAATGATGAAGTAAAATGGTCTCTACAGTATTTTATTTCTATAGACTGAAATTGCTCAACTTTATTAGGGAATAAATACTAAGGAATATTTAAATTCAGAATATAAGTAGATAATGGAATAAACAGTCCTGTTACTACCTCATGCAATAATGTAAAAACAGACCATTCATTGACAGAGAAAATTTAACTTTAATCAACTTCTCCACTTAGATGTAGAAACAACATTGCCATCTAGTTGTTGGATACTGGTATATTGTTGACATATTCTTGACTGTTCAATTTCTCTTGTATGTAGCTACTCAAGGAACATACAGAAGGCCCCAACCAATTAAATTACCTTCCTAAGGGTGTGACTGTGACTGCCACAGTGTGGTTATACTGCCACCGTAAGTACAAGGCAGGTGACCGTGTATTCTCTGACTCCTTCATGCTCAAGGCTCTTCTGTGTGACACACACACAGCAAAACAAACAACTTGATCCCTGCCCTGAGGAGATGAGTCTAGTCAGGGAAACAAACAAACAGGCATTTCACTATGATGCAGTGGGTGCCAGGCATAGCCTGTCCCACCTTGCTTCGCTTTATTGCTCTCTGCAGAAATGATGTTTACAAATTGAAGGCTTGTGGCAACCCTGCGTTGAGCGAGCTAGTCTGTCGGCACCATTTTCTCGACAGCATTTGCTCACTTCACGTCTGTGTCACATTTTGGCAATTCTCCCAATATTTCAAACTTTTTCATTATTATTGTATTTGTTATGCTGACCTGTGATCCGTGATCTTTGACGTCACTATTGCAAACACATTATGACTTGCTGAAGGCTCAGATAATGGTTAGCATTTTAGCAATAAAGTATTTTAAAATTAAGATATATATTGTTTTTTTAGACATAATGCTATTTATTGTACACTTAATAGACTTCAGTATAGTGTAAACATAACTATTATGTGCACTGGGAAGCCAAAAAATTTGTGTGACTTGCTTCATTGTGATACTTGCTTTATTGTGGTACTTTATTGCAGTGGTCTGGTAGTGACCTGCAGTAGCTCTGAGGTGTGCCCGTATAGAGAAGAAAAGTGATGAAATACTGAGGTTTAGAGAGGTCAGGAAGACGAGACTCTGCAGTGGCCTGTAAACTATTTTATTCTAGAAGCAACAGGAAGCTGTTGAAGGATTCTAAGACAAGGAATTAGATTTGTAATTTAGAAATAATATTCTGGCTGCAGTATGGAGAATAGATTAGTTTAGGCAAGATATGATGCTACTAATGAACGATGAAAACAGACGTGCACACAGAACGGAAGGTAGATGAGCAGAGAAAACTGAGAAGCCTTCTCAGTCGACCTCAAGCTGGCAGAACTCACTGCTGTTCCCTTGGGCTCCCACTCTTTCTCACCTATGCATCTATCAAGGCACCCCTCATTTGTCACTGAATATATTTATCTTTGTTTCTCCTTCTACTAAGCTGTAAGGATCTTACAGGCAAGAATCACGTCATATTCATCCCTGAATTCCCAGAACCTAGCACAGAGCCTGGCAGATAGTCTTCAGTAAGACTTTGATATGAGTCCATGCTTTTTGCACTCTATCATACTCCCTCCAAAAGACTGGTGAATGAAATCTTTCTCAAAAGCAGGAAAAAAGGGATTACATCTCATGTAAAGCACAGATAATGACCCTTATACTAAAGAGGGTGCAGTCCATAGAGAAGGTCCTTGGGTTCTGTCCTCTGGGATGTCTGCTGCATGCCTGCCAGAGTGTGGCAAATCCACGGCTGCTTGTTTTAAACCATAAGGAAGCCCAGCAGAGACCAGGCCAAACACTACCACGCGCAGCCTTCTGCACAGTAGCCCCCGCAAGGATCCAGCAATAACCACCCCACCATGGATCTAGAAACACTCCTACAGAGATGAGGCTCAACAGTGCTGGGACCCTCGGTTAACCAGGGTCAAAGCAACTAGGCAGAAAGCTGAGAAACTATAGTTCCATCCAAATTTGTCATTCCTGATCCCTGCTCAGAAGGCAGACTCCTCAGCCATCGATCAGCTTCCTCTCACTTCTTGTCTCCAGCTCCATACTGCTGTGTACCTGACAGCACACCCTCTGGACCCCTCATCTCTACTTTTCCCACAAAAATCCTCCCTTAGCCCCTTCCAGGGTGGGCCTTGGCCACCTATTCCACTATAAACAAACTCACCGATACATGTACAGCCTTTCTGATGAATGTCCTCGACTCCTTTCTCAAAGATACCACTTCCTTTGCAGTTTCCTCAAACTGCCATGTACCACGAGGCTCAGAATTGGTATTACCCTTTTTTGTCCTGTAGCCTCGTCTAAAGCACTTCACTCTCCTGTAAAAACTTTCATTCCTTTGAGGTTTATTCCATCCGATTTTGTCACCCTTTACCTTGCTTTGTCCCTAACTGCCATTTATCTCCAGATCATTCTCCACAGTAACATTATACCTGGATCATTTTATTCCTTTAAACCCCAATTCATTTCATCACTTCCTAGGCGATTTCAATATTCGTGGGGATGGTC
Source organism: Lipotes vexillifer (assembly GCF_000442215.2). Taxonomy (NCBI): domain Eukaryota; kingdom Metazoa; phylum Chordata; class Mammalia; order Artiodactyla; family Lipotidae; genus Lipotes; species Lipotes vexillifer. The sequence continues at coordinate 2,653,359 of NW_006784492.1, forward strand.
TGTTAAACACCCAAGCCTCACAGTTCCAGGGCCACTGCCACACTCTCTGCTTTAGTATGGAGTAGTTCTGAGTGAATTCAATACCCTTATCCTTCCATCCACAGAGAGCATCCTCAGTATGCCTGATGCCACAATTGCATCAAGACCTTCATTCCTAAAAAAACAAAAAACAAAAAACAAAGACCTTCATTCCTGTGATGCTGCCTTTTCTTCCAGTTTATTCTCGGTCCCATGTCTTTCCATATCTGGCCTGGATCTCTTAATTGGTCATATGGCCTCTTCTCTCACCGGTGCTTTCAATCCCCCTCCATGTTTTTCCTTCCCTGGTGTCTCTCTTCCAACACACATGTCTAGAACAGTGTCATATTCTGCCAGGTGCCAGCGCCTCAACCTCCTTCCCTTCATCCTTGTCTTTCTCCTCCATCCGTCGTCATCCAGCTCACAATTCTGGGTCAGTCCTGTCATATGCCTGGTTCTATAAGCCATTCAGCTGAGGTACTAGGAGCAATCATAAAAACCACTATACTTTCATGATTTCCAAACTCAATTCAGTGGTTAACACTGTTCATTAATGCTTTTCTCTTTAGTCAGCTGAATATTCCAAACTACCTCCATTCTCTCTTCAAATCCCTCCCCAAACTAACCTTTTACCCCCTCCTGCTTCACAAATAGCATACTTTCCACTTCACAAAAAATACTGAGACCGTCTAGTATAAACCTCTTCTCTCACAGCTATACATGTGCTTGCACCATTCTCTTACTTCCTTTTTGTTTCCAAGAAAGGGTGTCTTTTTCAAGGCCTACGTCCTTCGGGACCTAACTCCATCAATTTTCTCCCTCCTCTAAAAGTTCCTTTCCTTCTAATTATAATCATGCTCAAATCTCTCAACTATCATGACCCTTCTTTTTACCCCTTTATCTTCTTGTTGTTTCTGCCCTCTGTCTTCCCTTTCCATCTCATTCAAAGGTTTCTGACAAAGCGGCATCTCCTGAAGCCTGTAATGTCCTCACCTCCACGCACTGCTCACCTCAGTTCCCTGGCTTCAATTCCCACTAATCTGTGGAATCCAGTTCTGCTAAGTTTATGAAGGACTTCCTAACTGCAAGATCTAATAAACACTAGTATTTGTGAGTTTGTGATAGTTTTCACTAATGGTAATGTTTTCCCCCCACTGCACTCAGGAAGAGTCACTCTTTGGCCTGAAGTATAATATTGTAGTTGGGGTGAAAGGTAAGGTACAGAATAGACCCTGTTATCTTGGGTTTTAATTATAATACTTTAGCAAGACAGCCTGGCAATCTCTAATAATCAATATGTCTATAACATACAGCTCTTGGCCACATTACCACGGGCATCTTAGCCATTGGAGTGGTCTCTTTTGCAAAACACTGCATTTCACTTAAGGGATAAAGGACGGTAGTTTCCAATTCACAGTACTGGTAAATGATCTTATGACACTTACCTTCACCATCTTAAAAATCCACTTCCCCATTGTAAAAGGAAATCCAAACACCAGCATAACAGGAGGTTATAGGGAAAAAAAAAGATAAGTTTGACACATAAAGCAGTGTCATATATATTAAAAAGGGTAAACAAATACTGTGTAAAAATGCATAGTTTAGAAAATACTCATTTTTTAAAAAATTTCAACAATTCTTTCTTCTAAGGCAGTTCTAAACAGCACAAGGCATTTAACTTCAGTAATAGCTCTTTAAGCAAATGTATGTGGTCCAGGAACGCAGTGTAGTTTAGTTTGCCTTGAAACGAAAACCTGGGTTCAAGTTCCTGCTCTAACATCTAGTTTTGTGAACTTGAACACCCAGCTGATAAGGCAAGAAGGAACACAGGGAAAGATGTACACGGGTCCTTTGACCCAGCTCTCTACTACTAGCTGGGCACCTTTTAGCAAGTCATGTAACATACCTCCATCTGTAAAGGAAGGATAATAGTACCTACATATAAACACTTCGGAAATTACAAAGGGCAATAACGTCTTAGATATTATTTGAGCCCCCTTTCTTCCTGAAAAATTATGTTACACATCCTGGTAACCCTTCCTCCTACTTTTCTCATCACTCTTGATAAATCAGTAAAAGTACCCTTAACCTTCTGGGAGAGTATAGAAACCAAAGAAGCATTTGTTTCAATTGTTGACTTTTTCCCTACTTTCTGAGTGAGTTATAGTATTATCTTAGTATTAGTCTATTTTTGTCCACTCACTTTTTCAATGGGGAATAAAAAAATTGTTGGTTTTTTTTTTTTAACTTTGTACAAAGTATCCCACATAGACCCAAAATCAACAAAAACACCTAATGTTAACATTTTGCCATATTTATCTCAAACATATTTTTTAAGAAATAAAAACTAGATCCCCTATGTGGCTCTCCCTCCTTTCAAGAGAACCACTGTCCTGAATTCTGGACAGTGGTTGTGGACTGTTTATAATTCCCAAAACTATTTTTAAACTTTTACTTTATGTGACTATATCCATAAATGATACTTAGTCTTATCTCACTTAAAAAATTTACATATAAGAAACATAATACAATGCCATTTAACTTTTTTGATCACTACTGTTTTAGAGAGCAATCCTTGATTCACCTAATGCTAGCTTATTTGTATTAACTGTACAGCACTTCATTAAATGAATATAGTAAAATTTATGTTACATTTTATTTCCAAATTTCATTATTATAAACAATACTGTGATGAACATTTTTGCACGTCTCTCTGGCAAATGTGTGGGAATGTTTACAGGGCATATATATGTGTGTGTGTGTGTGTGTGTGTGTGTGTGTATACACACACACATACATGTATATATACACAGGTATATATAGATATATATAGATATCCTAGAAGAATTGCTGGTTTACACACGTTTTTTTTTTTTTTTTTTTTTTGCGGTACGCGGGCCTATGACATATTTAAAATAAAAAATGAGTTCGAATAGGAAAAGATAAAGCAGAGGAAAAATCTGTAACATTTTTTTTTTTCTGCGGTACGCGGGCCTCTCACCACTGTGGCCTCCCCCGTTGCGGAGCACAGGCTCCGGACGTGCAGGCTCAGCGGCCATGGCTCACGGGCCCAGCCGCTCCGCGGCATGTAGGATCTTCCCGGACCGGGGCACGAACCCGTGTCCCCTGCATCGGCAGGCTGACTCTCAATCACTGCGCCACCAGGGAAGCCCCACACGTTTGATTTTAGTAAATAAATATGGCCAATTGCCCTCATAATGATTATACCAATTTATACTCCCAAAGACAGTACACCTGAGAGTTCCTGTGCTGTTTTTCAACATCTCTGCCAGCATTGACATTCAGACTTCTAAAATGTTACCGACTAGATGGATGTGAATGATCACATCTTGATTTTGAACCTTTTGACCCCAACCCTTACAAAGTTTTGACTCTCCAGCACTATCATCTTCTACTTCTCCCAGCTTTCTGACGACTTCTTGGTCTCTTTGGCTGTAACTTCTCTTTCTCAACCCCCTTTTCTCTCGGTATTTGTAAGTCATCTTTTTTTTTTTTTTTAAACATCTTTATTGGAGTATAATTGCTTTACAGTGGTGTGTTAGTTTCTGCTTTATAACAAAGTGAATCAGCTATACATATACATATGTTCCCATATCTCTTCCCTCTTGCATCTCCCTCCCTCCCACCCTCCCTATCCCACCCCTCTAGGTGGTCACAAAGCACTGAGCTGATCTCCCTGTGCTATGCGGCTGCTTCCCACTAGCTATCTACTTTACATGTGGTAGTGTATATATGTCCATGCCACTATCTCACTTTGTCCCAGCTTACCCTTCCCCCTCCTGGTATCCTCAAGTCCATTCTCTAGTAGGTCTGCATCTTTATTCCTGTCTTGCCCCTAGGTTCTTCTGACCACTTTTTTTTTTTTTAGATTCCATATATATGTGTTAGCATACGGTATTTGTTTTTCTCTTTCTGACTTACTTCACTCTGTATGACAGTCTCTAGGTCCATCCACCTCGCTATAAATAACTCAATTTTGTTTCTTTTTATGGCTGAGTAATATTCCATTGTATATATGTGCCACATCTTCTTTATCCATTCATCTGTCGATGGACACTTAGGTTGCTTCCATGTCCTGGTTATTGTAAATAAAGTTGCAATGAACATTGTGGTACATGACCCTCTTTGAATTATGGTTTTCTCAGGGTATATGCCTGGTAGTGGGATTGCTGGGTTGTATGGTTGTTCTATTGTTAGTTTTTTAAGGAACCTCCATACTGTTCTCTATAGTGGCTGTATCAATTTACATTTCCACTAACAGTGCAAGAGGCTTCCCTTTTCTCCACACCCTCTCCAGCATTTACTGTTTGTAGATATTTTTGATGATGGCCATTCTGACTGGTGTGAGGTGATACCTCACTGTAGTTTTGATTTGCATTTCTCTAATGATTACTGATGTTGAGCATTCTTTCATGTGTTTGTTGGCAATCTGTGTATCTCCTTTGGAGAAATGTCTATTTAGGTCTTCTGCCCATTTTTGGATTGGGCTGTTTTTGTGATATTGAGTTGCATGAGCTGCTTGTAAATTTTGGAGGTTAATCCTTTGTAAGTTGCTTCATTTGCAACTATGTTCTCCCATTCTGAGGGTTGTCTTTTCGTCTTGTTTATGGTTTCCTTTGCTATGCAAAAGCTTTTAAGTTTCATTAGGTCCCATTTGTTTATTTTTGTTTTTATTCCCATTTCTCTAGGAGGTGGGTCAAAAAGAATCTTGCTGTGATTTATGTCATAGAGTGTTTTGCCTATGTTTTCCTCCAAGAGTTTTATAGTGTCTGGTCTTACATTTAGGTCTTTAATCCATTTTGAGTTTATTTTTGTGTATGGTGTTAGGGAGTGTTCTAATTTTATTCCTCTACATATAGCTGTCCAGTTTTCCCAGCACCACTTACTGAAGAGGCTGTCTTTTCTCCATTGTATATTCTTGCCTCCTTTATCAAAAATAAGGTGACCATATGTGCGTGGGTTTATCTCTGGGCTTTCTATCCTGTTCCACTGATCTATATCTCTGTTTTTGTGCCAGGACCACACTGTCTTGATTACTGTAGCTTTGTAGTATAGTCTGAAGTCCAGTAGCCTGATTCCTCCAGCTCCGTTTTTCTTTCTCAAGATTGCTTTGGTTATTCGGGGTCTTTTGTGTTTCCATACAAATTGTGAAATTTTTTGTTCTAGTTCTGTGAAAAATGCCATTGGTAGTTTGACAGGGATAGCACTGAATCTGTAGATTGCTTTGGGTAATATAGTCATTTTCACAATGTTGATTCTTCCCATCCAAGAACATGGCATATCTCTCCATCTGTCTGTATCATCTTTAATTTCTTTCATCAGTGTCATAGTTTTCTGCATACAGGTCTTTTGTCTCCTTAGGTAGGTTTATTCCTACTTTTTTTGTTTTGTTTTGTTTAACATCTTTATTGAAGAATAATTGCTTTACAATGGTGTGTTACTTTCTGCTTTATAACAAAGTGAATCAGCTATACATACACATATATCCCCATATCTCCTCCCTCTTGCATCTCCCTCCCACCCTCCCTATCCCACCTCTCTAGGTGGTCACAAAGCACCAAGCTGATCTCCCTGTGCTATGTGACTGCTTCCCACTAGCTATCTATTTTACATTTGGTAGTGTATATATAAGTCCATGACACTCTCTCACTTCGTCTCAGCTTACCCTTCCCCCTCCCCATGTCCTCAAGTCCATTCTCTAGTAGGTCTGTGTCTATTCCTGTCCTGCCCCTAGGTTCTTCAGAACCATTTTTTATTTTTAGATTCCATATATGTGTTAGCATATGGTATTTGTTTTTCTCTTTCTGACTTACCTCACTCTGTCACAGCTCACTCTTTTAAGCCACCTCCCTTCTGAGTTTCAGACCTATATACCTAGCTGCCTCCTACACATCTTATGCGAAATATGCCTAAAATTCATGTCTGAAAAGACCTCCTTTCCCCTCAATTTCTTCTTCCCAATACTTGACTGTGTTTAATGATACTGTTAAAGAGTGTTGCATGCCAAAACCCTGGGCATCACTGCTAGCTTTTACTTCTCCATGCACCGCTCTCTTCCCTCCAACATAGCCAGCTGATTGAGGTCTTACCTCTTCACATCTCTTGTATCCTTGGCTCTCTTCATAATGAACTGTTGTTGCCCTTACTGCTTCTTAGCAGATGTTATATTGATCAGAAGCAAGCACTTTGTTAGACTTGAACAAACTGGGCTTGAACGAGGATTTTTAATCATTTACAAGCTATGTGACCACAGGAAAATTATGATCCTCAAGTTTTCTGTTAAATGGGAACGATACCCACCTCATCATGGTTTTTTTCAAGAATTAAATGAGCTAATGGGTACAAAATGCTTACTGCACTGCCTGGCACACAGTAAGAACTCAGTGAGTAATAGCTACACGGGTACAAAATGCTTACTGCATTGCTTGGCACATAGTAAGAACTCAGTGAGTTCTTACAGCTACTATTCACTAGCTCAGCTTGAGTCTTCTGATTAGCTGTTGTGCCTCCAATATTGCTCCCCATTCCCACCATCACAGTGCTAGCAGAATTCTCTCAAATACTTATCATCCTTCCCTAATTCTTCAATAACTGACCTCTGCTTACACAAAGCCAAATCCAGTCTTTTAGTAAGTCATCTAAGTCTCTCTTTAATCTCAGCCCCAGCCTCATTTCCCAGATTCTGTCAGGATATTTTACATACAGTTCCTGAATACATTATCTTGTTTCATGTATCTGTACCTTTAGGCACATTCTATCTTTTGTCTGTATAGGAAATTCATCTTTATCTTTCCAAACTCAAGGAACATTCTCTGTTAAGCTTTTCCTAGTCCATACAAACAGAAATCAGTACTGTCTCTGAGGGGTTTATATATTGCTGCTGCAATCATTTCTTGATTTGCTTGTCTCCTTCACTAGCCTAAGAAAACTGTGAGAGCAAGGACTATGTCATATAGTCATATATGCCACATATCCCCAGTATGAAGCATAGTTCCTGGAGCTGGTAGGCATTCACTAACTACTGAGTGGATGGAAGGAAGGACACTGGGACTGGCCTTATTTCATATCTTCTAAATAATTTTAAACAGCAGCATCAAGAAATCTGCCAAGTTCACTAAAGTTTTCATGAATGTCAAAATGATGGAGGTCATTTTCTCTACTGTGTGAAAAGGCAAAATATGTAAAGTGCTAGTTCATGTAAAGTAAAACACTAGTGGGGGAAAAAAAAAAGCAAAACTTGAGGGCTTCCCTGGCGGCGCAGTGGTTGAGAGTCTGCCTGCCGATGCAGGGGACGCGGGTTCATGCCCCGGTCTGGGAAGATCCCACATGCCGCAGAGCGGCTGGGCCCATGAGCCATGGCTGCTGATCCTGTGCGTCCGAAGCCTGTGCTCCGCAACGGGAGAGGCCACAACAGTAAGAGGCCCTCATATCGCAAAAAAAAAAAAAAAAAAGCAAAACTTGAGCTGTTAGTATCTAGGAAAAGATTATAAACTATTTCCTGAGTATGCTGGCCCAATGTACTACAAGAGACAAACAAAGATATTCAAGTAGAACACTGACAAGTAAACATTGTTTTGCAATATTTATTGTTTTACTAATATTTATAATGAATGCTTACTATGTGTCAGGCTTTGCGGTAATCACTTTATATACAGTATGTTACTTAATCCTTCCAACAACTATATGAAGTAGAAATTCTTAGTAGCTTGCCTAAGGTACCTGAGCCAGGATTTAAACTTATTTCTGTCTGGGAGTTCCCTGGTGGCGCAGTGGTTAAGAATCCACCTGCCAATGCAGGAGACACGGGTTCCAGCCCTGGTCTGGGAAGATCCCACATGCCGCGGGGCAACTAAACCTGTGTGCCACAACTACTGAGCCCACCTGCCTAGAGCCCATGCTCCACAACAAGAGAAGCCACCGTGTTGAGAAGCCCGCACACTGCAACGAAGAGTAGCCCCCGCTCGCTGCAACTAGAGAAAGCCCGCGCACAGCAACGAACACCCAACGCAGCCAAATATTAATTAATTAATTAATCCAAAAAAACCCCCCACTTAGTTCTGTCTGATGTTAAAGCTTGTTTTAACTACATCATACTATTGTTGGACCAAGCCACAAGGTGTTTATGCCAGAAATTTGACATTTAGTCACAAGGATCACAGAAAAGTAACTAAAGTATAAAGTAAGCCTTCCATGTGAAGAGATTAAAACAATTTGACCTCCCAGTTTGCAAAGGTGAAGGAAAATCATCCATGTCTATAAACTCAAAAATGGCAATGAACAGTATCAACCAGTTTCATTTATCAAAATCTTTAACCTGGGCTTCCCTGGTGGTGCAGTGGTTGAGAGTCCGCCTGCCGATGCAGGAGACACGGGTTCGTGCCCTGGTCCGGGAAGATCCCACATGCCGCGGAGCAACTAAGCCCAAGCGCCACAACTACTGAGCCTGCGCTCTAGAGTCCGTGAGCCACAACTACTGAGCCCATGTGCCACAACTATTGAAGCCCGCGTGCCTAGAGCCCGTGCTCCGCAAAGAGAAGCCACCGCAATGAGAAGCACGCACACCCAAACGAAGAGTAACCCCTGGTTGCCGCAACTAGAGAAAGCCCGCGCGCAGCAATGAAGACCCAATGCAGCCAAAAATAAATGATAATAAATAAGATTAAAAAAAAAAAAAAGCCTGCAGTCTCCATGCTTTGCTTTGGTGCTCATCCATTCAAAAACTCAAGCATCTATGGCAATTATTGCTTCAGTGGAGCCAAGTTACCATGACATCTAACAAAAGTATGTAGAGGTGATTTTTTTCTTTGAATACAAGCATCTCATGTAGTAGAGCAGCAGCATGAGGGATCTTTGTTCCCCAACCAGGGATCGAACCTGTGTTCCCTGTGTTGGGAGCGTGGAGTCTTAACCACTGCACTGCCAGGGAAGTCCCAGCAGCATGATTTAAGCAGGGGAAAAGCATGGACTTTGAAAATAACCTGACAGACCTTTTGACAGAAAGTTCAACTACAAATTCTTCCCTTTAATGTAAGACGGGAAAGTTCATCTTTTTGCACTTACATAGTTGCTTGCCCTTTGAGCTCTTTGAGGAAAAAACCAAATACTATAAAATATTTTAAACTTCCTCCTCAAAAAAGACAGTATCCCTTAGAATCACTGGGGTAGTCTTGAAAGAAAGAGGTAAGGCAAGAGGAAAGGGAGAGAGGGAGAGGAGGAGGATGGGAGGAAGGGAGAAAGGAAGGGAAGGAAAAGACAAGACCAATGTCCAGGCCTGGCTCCAGATAACTTAAATCAGAACTTTGCAGGTGGGCCTGGGCAATGAGGTCTGTGGCTTTTAAATAGTCCTCCTGGGATTCTAATATACAACCAGGATTAAGTTTATGACTTAAAAAGATTCAACTGCCAGTCCTAAGTAGAGAAGATCAGTTGTGGACCACAGCTTTGGTTGTGATGAACACTGGCTATATATAGGTCAAGTGTCTAGAAATAACCAGTGCAATCCCCACCTACTGTCTCCTTACTTGTAACCATTAAAAGGCAAGATGCTAGGCTGCAGAAAATAAAGCCTTACAGGTAAGTGGTTTGTGTGTTACCAGTCCCCTTATACTGTTTGAAAGATGAAAGAAAAACGACGACTGAGTGGCCATCTTCGCAGTAACTTAATTCCACTGGACGTGACTGTTACCTGGGTGGCTGGTTGCTAAAGACATGAAGGATGAGTAGATTCACTGACCACTCAGGCCACAATGAACAGGCAGCTGCGAAAGCAGAGGATGGTGCTCCGGTCACCTGCTTCCTACAAGGCCAGTCACAACTGTTCCTCTGACAAACTATAGGAAAAAACCAAAAATTAGATGCGAGACATTCATTCAACATAAATAACGGATCTGTGGTATTTTGAGGAAATTCCTGAAGACCAACAGACAGGGACAAGGGGAATATAAATGGGAAGACTCTAAACCAACAGATAAAAAATCTATGAGCCTTTGCAGGTGACCTGAAAGTTAATAGTACTTTATTGCTATTGTCTACAATCTATAGGGCAATATTAATATTCACAGCAAATTTAACAAGGATTTGAATATCTACTATGTACTGTCCTAATCACTGTACCTTTATACTAAAATTACCCAGTGTAAATCCTTAAGATTTCATACATCACATTAGAAATGGATTTTCATGAGTCTGAACCAAAGCATTAATCATTTAACTTCACATTGCAATTAGATATCTCTCTAAAATTGAAGCATCCTAGCAGGTCAATGAACAATGCTATGAGATATGGAATGAATCAGCCAACAGTAACTACTCGAAGTCAAATAGTTCGACAGATAAGTGGTTAGCTTAGTTATTCACTATTAATTAAGAAACACCAGAGTTTTAGAACACTTTAGAAAACCCAGTATCTAGACCAGTTGTGGTAAAGGCATCAGGCACTAGACAATGGATTTGATAAACTTGCAGATCAAAGCAAACAAGTGGCAGGTTTATCAAAGCTCAGTACTAGGAAACTATGGTAGATTGGAAAGATAGCCATAGAATGGTATGGAGACAGGCTTCTTGGTTGTTAGACACTGCACAGGCAACTAAATATAGAAGGCAAATTTAATTATGAGCTGAAAGCAAGCCATGGGATCCAGAATATATTCCAAAAATCTCTTCCCTCCTATGTTGTTTCTAAAAATTTATACTTATTGAGGCCCAGTTGAAGATTTAGCGACAGCAGAAATCTTTATATCACAGATAGGAAATTTCCCATCATTTTCTCATCACCATCAATTTTTTTTTTCAGTTAGTTAGAACTGTACCACTTGTATGAAATAATACAGACCCTCAAAATAGACACCAAAAAATACATATAAAAAATGTAAGAGCTAGGGCCTCCCTGGTGGCGCAGTGGTTGAGAGTCCGCCTGCCGATGCAGGGGATACGGGTTCGTGCCCCGGTCCGGGAGGATCCCACGTGCCGCGGAGCCATGGCCGCTGAGCTTGCGCGTCCGGCAAGGGGAGAGGCCACGACAGTGAGAGGCCCACATATCGCCAAAACAACAACAACAACAAAAAAAAAAAATGTAAGAGCTAAATTACAGTCTTGTTAGATTGCCAAGTATCAACTTTACTTTTGCTACAAGAAGGCTTGAAACAAAATCTGTATTCTGCTTTTGGCACACAGAACCCTACAAAGAGCACTGAGGATTAAAATGCCAAGTTTATCTATAGTTGACAGTTCAGTAAATTCTAATTTAAATAGTACCAATTTTTTTTTCTTCTGGCTATAATCCCAGGATGGCATCGCTTCAGAGGCCAACTGGATAAACCAAGAGGCTGGAACCCTTAGACCCTCCCTCCTACAACACACAGCCTCCCTTCCCTTCTGCCCATTTTTACGTCACCCTAAGAGGGGCGTGTCCTGATGGAGGCAGCAGCGCCAAACAAACAGGCCGCGTGGGTAACCTAGAGTATGCAACAGGTAATCCTCTGGTTATCGGAGTGACAGCACTCTTCTGCAGAGCGTCCTGCACGCTACCAACATCCGCCTCGCAGGATGATGCACACTGAAAGCTGCAAGTGCAGCTCGACAGACAGTAATAACCTTTTCCAAAAATGCTTTATTGCTACAAGTTGTGAGGTTTCCAACCAACAAAACTGGAACAGAACTTAAGGTTTCAGCCCCCCACGGGGCAGCAGAGCCACTTCATGGGACTGTTTTTAATGTAGGTTTGGCAGTGGACCCAGCAAAGTTCAGATGACAGCAGAATGGTACCAGGAAACCTTGCCTGTAACCGCAAGAGGTGGAGCACAAGCTAGAAGAGGAAGACCACCTTCCATCTGAAGGATCCGTCTTCCTTTGAATCCTCTTAAAGAGTAACGTCAAAATTTAAGGCTGGTAGTTACTCAGACAAGTATATACGTATCTGGTAAGAAAATCCAACACTTCGCTTTTAAACTTTTTCCAAACAGATGCTACACGTGGCAACTGAAATATTCCTAGAAATGGGGTAGAAGACAGACTTCCCTGAATTTATCACAACCTACCTGAATCTAGACCACACTTTTCTGGCCTCTTCTTACAATCACAGCTTTCGTTTCACACCCCTAACAGCAATATACCACGGAGTACAAACAACACTGTGAAAAACAAGGGCTTGATGAAACCCACAGAAAAGCTATTCACTAATGTCGGGACTACTTTTAGTCATGCTATTAGATCACTTTATTCTTGTGCATAATAAATAGATACAGAAAAACGTTGAAAATGTTATGACTCAACTATCTAATTAAAGCTGAGAAAAACTAACCTAGTCAAATTTTAGTTTTTAAATGAGAAATGACAAGAGTGGTAAAAATATAAAGAAAAACAAAAAGAACTTTACTTCTCCTATGTTAATACAGGTCAAGGGACCCTTTCTTCTCAAAAGGGTTGATAACACCAGTTCTTAGCAATAGACATAAGGCACTTGTTTAGATTACAACATCACTGCATTTTCTTCCCACTTTTTTTTTTTCCTAACCCTGTTTTCCCCACAGTATCACTTGGAATAGAGTGAATGAGGCAAATGTGAGATGATCCAGTTGACACCACCCAGAGCAAGACAGTACAGTACAATGTTTTAGGGGTGATGTCTGCACATAAAATGAACCCTTGTCAATGTCCTCTGACACCGGACAATGTATCCACTATCAAGTAAACCTGAAAGAAAATAAAATATTTATTTAATAGTTCCAGTAAAATTGGGTTGGAATACAATATACAGGTTAGGAATTTAGCTCCTCGTGGGTGGCATCTGCATCAAGAGTTCTTGGTTCTTATGAATATTCATTCTAAGACAATCTACATCATTTGAACATTGTCAGGACAAATATATGAATTTCATTTCCGTATACAGTAGCGTTTAAACATAAGTCACACATACATCCCCTATCACATGGCTGGTGCCTCCTCCCAAGACCTCGCTGGTGGTAGAGGGAACACCAGTGTTCTCCCTCCACCACCAACAAGAATTTCAGTTGCCACTCACAGGAGAAGCTGGAAAAGGTTTTGTTTTGTCTTGCCATCTGTTAAGATGTTCCTGAGACAGGGCCAGTTAATAAAACATAACAAAGCACTGGAGTTCAGTCTGTACTTGTCTTTACATCTCTAAATCGTTAGACCGGGATGTGGAATGCAGGTCATGTACTATGAAACGTTGAGTTTAGCACACCTGTTCAATCAGTAAAAGGATCAGGTCTCCTGAAAATTCCCTTTAGAATATACTTTCTATAAACTAAAAAGTACCACAAAAGGTCAGTTATATATACAATCGATTCATTTTACTTAATCTCCTTATTTGCTGAGATCTTGCAGATGCAACGAGTGTTAAGCCTCTGGCCATAATTCTCAGTGTGTAGGGTTTAACATTTTAAGGCCCACTTTCTCAATCAAAATAGCAGTTCTCAATTTTCCTTTCAAATTACTCATTATATTCATAGTACCTGCTGCCATCCTGGCCCTCAGTGAAATCTTAATGCAGGAACACCACTACACTTGCATTATGTAATTTTTTGACACCAACACTAAGCCCGATCTAAAAATCTCCCCTCTGCACTAGCCTTACAGCACATTACACTGCCTCAGGCTTGCACCTCTGTTTCCACCTGTGTATTTTCACAGAAGCCCAACACATATTAGTTGAAATATTCACACAACTGTTTTTCAAAACAATTTATTGCATCATATTTGGTACCTTATGTTTGACAACAAAAAGGAAATTACATCTGTGACTGCAGGAAAAAGAAGCTGGTCTGTTATTGAAAAAAAAAAATCTTGGGCCCTTTAAAAATTACAAAGTCTTGGGCTTGCCTGAAACAACTGAGCAAGAAATATATTCTTAGAAATGTAGGGCTTCAAGTATTACAAACCTGTGACACTGTGGAAAAATTCCAGAGGTATCTAAACTGCAGCACTTTTTTTTCTGCATATCGTGAACAAGGCCTGCTGAGGTTTTTAACTGTTAGTCTCTTGATCGGTCATAGAATGGTAGTCAGGAGTTCTGCTCTTTAACTCCAAGCCATGGTAGATTTTCTTTTTTCACTCTTGGGTGAAAAAGTTCATGCTTGCTAATTAGTTGGTGCCACATCACAGTGCATGTGGTTCTTGCATTACAGTTTTAACAAGTTTGGCCAAAACAATGCTGAAAGGTTTGCATTGTTATTTTAGTTCTTCAAGTTTTAGTTAGAATTGAGATTGTTCCAACTGGTTCCTCCAGTTAAAAACTGTGGTACAAGAACACCAAACTGATCATGTACAGTGAATTTTGGAAACACAGCAAGTGTACTGAACACCCTCTAGGTTTCTTATCATTCTGCTTGGTATCTCTATGTCCCAGCTTCTGCAACATCAAGCATCTGTTGCAGGCTTCTCTGTAAATGGTGATTCACACTGCATACTTCCTATCGTCAGAATCAACCTTGTAACAAAATCAGTCAGATGCTAAAGCCCCAACACCTCTTTGTGCTCAGTGAAAGAATCCAGTGCTACAACAGCATTTCTGCTGTCTGAGATATAGTAAAATCTCACAAGACAGATTTAAAGTAATATTTCTGCCACACACCTGCTTTGTTAGCTGTAACAGCCTCCAGATTTTATATAAATTAGTTTAAAAACATGGGTGGGTAGGTAGGAATAGGATAAGGTATCTTTTTTTAATCCCTCAATTTTAGCAGCTTTTAATTTTTTAAGAAACTGAACCTATATCCTGTAATATGTTAGATATTTTATATATACTTTTCAGCAGGGTAAAAAACGTAAAACACTATTTGAAGGCAAGAACATTTACTCTTCTCATTGTGTGTAAGTTAGAGCAATGCAGCAGGTGCGTGACAAAAATATTATACACTAGATATGGTCCAAAGTCATTCCATTTGCTTGTTTAATGATGCTCAAATTTCATTGGCCAGTTCTTCAGTTTCTGCAGAGCTATCTCCATTAACTGTGATCTTCATATCCTCTTCATATCCAGGAGGCATGAAAGCCAAAGCGTAAGGGAAAAGCTTATGACAATTTGCTCTGTAAACTTCAGCAGCTTCTTTACAGTCTCCTAGGCTACCATCACACAAGGCTTCTAATACCTCCATACATGTCTAAAGAAAGAAAAAAGGTCATGTTATAACTTGTCAAAAAAGAGAGAGAGATTTTACTGTGAACTTATGAGACATTTCATTAACAAAAGATTTCCAAAATAAGAGGCGAACATACATATTTAAGATACACAAAAGCATTTACTCCCGCTCTGCCTTCCATTAGAATTAGTTTCTTCAGAACTGCAGGGTTTATACAAAAGGATGGCTGTTTAAACAGGGCCAGGACTAAGGTGGGACAAGCAAGGTGAGTGGGGTGCTACATCTAAAGACACTCAGCAAGTAACCGCTGGCAACCTTGCCTCAGCCTACCCGGCTCTGTGTATAAATGTTGACATTTACATGCCATTATCAATTACTTTAAACTTTTCAGAGGCTTAGAGCCAGTTGGCAAAATCAAACATTGTTTTTCAACCCTGTATTCAAATTAAAGAGAACCGTAGGGTATGTCCAATGACGAAGCAGGGAAGAGAGTCTCAGAAACACAAAGGGTATATATGCAAGAAAAATTTGTTCATGAAAACTGATAATTCTTTCAACCAAACCCTTATGTAGGTCTGCTTATATTTTTAAATGATTCATGTTGACTTGCATTTCTCATGTTTTCTTCCTTTACCTTTTCACTTGGAAAATACTACAGTTGCTGGATATATATAGTACCCCACAAACTCTGACAGCCTAGAAAGGTTCTAATCTAAATGACACGTTAATTAGCATGCAAGAAGTAAAAACTTTCTTTCTTAAACATATTTACTTCATTTGCTATTAAAGGAATATATTAAACTGTCTTTCAGCAAGTGCTTTTTTATCTGCCCAATTATCACAAAGTAGCTGTTCTTTGTTTTCAGCCAAAAGCAGAATGTGTATTTTGCAACACACCCATATTATCTTTTACTCTACTCGATTACATGTACACTGCAAGCTGTAAAATGAGCATTTTAATTTAATTCCTGGTAAATACATCTTAAATACATCAGAATTGTCACTAAAACCACTGCTTGCTCAGAAATGTATAGATACGAACTGAGATCCAAAATTAATTAACTAAATTAGTGTATAAAACTTTACCAAAACAAATTTCTTAAAAATATTATTCAAAATGATCATTCTTATTATTCAACTAGATGTGAAACTAGTTACTGTATGCCAAGTAGCCTGCCGTATGTGTGTGCACACATACACAATCTTAAATAAATTTAAGAGAAGCTCAGTTTCTGAGATGGATTCACAATAGTTTGGAGAACAGTATGCATAAATAACAAAAAAACTATTTGGTGAGAATTCTTCTCTTGGTGAAAGCAGAAACAAGAAGTAGTCTGGTACTCTTACAGAGAGATTGTGAAAAAGTCTTTACCTGGAGGTTTCTGTTAGTGAGGGATTCATCAAGTGTTGTTGCCAACTCTATAGCTCGTTTCTGACTAGATGGATCTAAATAATATACCATTTTGGCAGCTAAATGAGAAGGAAAAAGGAAACTTGTTTTATTTCAAGATAAAACCAGCATTTTATCTTCTATCCATTCAACTATAAAATGCAAGGTAGGGGTCCTGTAGTTAAGATTCTGCGCTTCCACTGCAGGGGGCGCAGGTTCAATCCCTGGTTGGGGAACTAAGATCCCACATGCCGCGCAGTGTGGCCAAAAAAAAAAAAGCAAGGTACATGTGCACACAGAGTGTGGCACTTTATTAGAAAAATGGGAATAACCATTTGAAATATTGTTATTAAAAAAAAAAATCCGGAGACAGTAGACCAGAAACGGTCTAAGTGCCCAAACTAGGAGAACTATTAAGGTAAGAGAGACTGTGAAGAAACACAAATATTCTAATAATAGTTGTCTTTGGGTGGTGGGACCATGGATAGTTTTCTTTCGAAAATGAGCATACTTTGGGGTTGAGGAGAATACTTCAGAGAGAGAGAGAGAGAGAGAGAGAGAGTGAGAGAGAGAGAGAGAGAGAGAGAGAGTGTGTGTGTGTGTGTGTGTGTGTGTGTGAGTGATAGCATGTGTGTGTGTGTTTGAGGGGGTAGGGGTGTGGGAGATACCCAACCTTGATGGCACGAGCCAAAAAAACTGAATTCAGAATTCCACAAAGGCATATACAAAGCTGCTGGGCTTCTTAGCCAGGTATTTAAAAAGCACACTACTAAAGCACTACCCATGCAGTCCCATCAAGTCCAGACTTGGCTCATTAGCACAGACCCTTGCCAAATGACCCTTGCCCGTGAGATGGTTTCAGGAGTGCAGCACTGTCAAGTCTGATATCTTATAAAGCATCAAAAATGAAAGGCGATGGGTTGTATCCAAGTGAATTTTAAGAGCATGTTGATGACAGAAAGAAAATAAACAGAAAGATCCTCCCTCACTGTATGGAACGGATAGCTAAATTCAGTTTATACTTGTTTCTTTGTAATGCCGATGCAGAACCAGGAGAAACTACTGGCCTTGATTCATAGTAAAAATTTTACCTAAGAGATTAAAAAATTTATGAGGCATATTTAAGCTGCCTGTTTTCATGGGAATAAAATGTGACATGTACGCATTTGCCTCTTCCCTGCAAAAAATGTGTAACCTTGTCATTGATCCATCATAATAAAAACTGAAGTTGTTTCAGAGTCTAAGATAAGGACAAAATAAAGTGATTACCTGATAATCTGTGTGGCAATGAATCAGAATTCCTTTTCAGAAAAGTTTCGTTAAAATTCTTTGGATTCGTTGCTCCAAAAAGACGATTCATTTCTTGTTTTAATACTGTTCTAACTGTATCAGGTAAATCTTTACTTTCACACACTGCTGAACAAATTTAAAACAAACTCTATTAGCAGTTAGATACTGATAAAGTTCGTAGGAATTAAAAAATTATCTACCTGATGAGGCCAATGAAACAAAGCAATTTTATATACAAAGACTAGATAAACCTACTGATAAGTCACCATTTAAAGAGCTAATCTATATAAATTTAAAGAATGTGTATCAGCAGAATAGTCTAATGATTTTCTAAAGGCTATCAAAGACATTTCATTGACAGATGATTCGTTTCCAGAAAAGAATTCTGTACTGAAAACAATATAGATGCTGAAAGACAAAGTACCACAGCCTTCTAAGCCCCTAGCAGCTGCCCCCCTCAACTTTAAAGGGAGGTCATAACATAGGGGCTTGATGGCACCTACCTGGCAAGTAGTGTCACAGCAAATATGGAGTGCAGAAGACAACAGAATTTTCCTCACCCTCTCCATCTTCTTCTATACCCAAGCAAGCCATTACAAATTTACCAATTAAAAGAAGTGGTCATTGACCTTTATTTTCAGTGATTATGTGAGTTGAGCTATCACTGTATAATAAATTCCGAAGGACCACCGAAGTATTTTCCTGTAATGTATACACTGTATTCATCATATTCCCAGGCTTTGGCATTCAGGGATGGAAAAACTGGCCCCCAACCTCCCTGGGTTGAATCCTAGTTTAGTTTTGTTTCATTATTATTTTGGTATAGAGAGACAGTCTGGAGCTTTGAGCCAGACAGACCTGGGTATGAATCTAGGCTTGGACAAATCATAACCTCTCTGAACCTCTTTCTTGATCTGTGAAACTGAGGTGATATCTAACCCAGAAGGATCACAGTAAGGAAAAGCTATGAACAAAATAGCTAATGATATAATAGGTATTCCATTCCAAGGTACTATTTTTGTCATAGATTGAAGAAAAGATAGATAGATTTTCCCTTACGATTAGGAACTACTGTTGGTGGCTTTCAAACTCTGACTACAACTAAGCATCTGTACTCTGATGAACATGTATCCTATATACATACCTTATTGCGGGAAATGAAAGTTTCACAGAACACTGACCCTTAATTTGTGCAACACATGCTTGGATCTTCCACTCTATTTCTATTTTAGGTTTTCAAATGCTGAAAATGACCCAGTAAACTTCTTTCATGGTCTCACTAATGGATCATTACCCTAAGTTTAAAGAACACTGAACTCCTGAATAGCAAACATCCAAATGAAATATTCTACACATAATTAGTAACTGAATATTTGATTGATATATGCCCTTTGTTGGTTGAACAGCATTTCTTCTATCATTGTACAGAACTGCGTAGTTCAAATAAATGAGCTACTAATTAAATAATTTAGCTTAACCTCCATTATGGCTGTATTTGCAACTTGGATTTGGCAATTTATCAATATCCGTCTTTCGGAGAGGAACTGGCACAGGAGTACCGAGAGAACCAGCAGAAAAATTGTTAAAATAGGTTATAGCCAATTACAATGAACATTATGTCAACAAACAGGGGTCATCTATAAAATATGTTATTTCCATGGGCCTTATTGGTTTGCTTGAAATGCTTTCAGGATACTTTGCATGCAGATAGGAAACTAACTGTATAGTTTACATTATAGTTGGAAACTACACTTTTCATGTTTTTCATTACTTTCATTAACTTGTTTTCTTCAGATTAAACATCTCCCCAGAAAAATCAAAACTGCTTTAAAAAACGACTCATACAATTTTAAAAAATACATAAATATGTATCTCTTGGGATGCATCAAAGAGGAAATATTTAATAACTCCCAACATCGACTAACAGCTGTTTCCTTTTTGGGGGGTATTAATAGTTTGTATTAATAAAGCAATTCTTTGTTTAACAGACAAAAGGAATGTTTCCAAAAACATTCCCTTACTAGTTCACAAATTGTTTCTGGCCAACTCAATTTTCTCCCCTAAATCATGTAGATTGGAACTGTAATTTCCAGAAAGATATTAATTACAATCAATCAACCAACCAACCAATCAATTCTACTGTAGCAAAAAAAAATTTTTTTAACATTATACACCAATGAGGTGAGGAATTTATCTACCTACCTACCTATCTATCTATCTATCTATCTATCTATTTATTTATTTAGCTAGCTGGCTGGCTGGCTGGCTGGCTGTCTGCGCTGGGTCTTAGTTGCGGCATGCGGAATCTTTTTGTTGCCGCGTGTGGGATCTTTTAGTCGCAGCATGCAGGATCTAGTTCCCTGACCAGGGACCGAACCCGGGCCCCCTGCACTGGGAGCTCAGCATCTTAACCACTGGACCACCAGAGAAGTCCCTGTAGTAAAATTTAGAATGTCCTATGGAATTCTATATAAGGAAGTTCCACCTGTACCTTTAAGAAAAGGGGCAGCCTCAAATGCCGAAGATTTATTAGATAAGCTTTTATGGCTGAAGACTAATGAAGGGCGGGGAGTCAATCTAAAAATCCTTCGAAATTGATAAAAACTAACCAAAAAATACTGAGGTCTCAAGAAAGTAAAAAATCTCAAACTACCTAATTATCTTCCATGATACAATAATAAGTCCTGTGAATGAATCAAGAAAAAGTAATAACTGTGGGTAGGGGAATAAAACCTCTTCTAAGAGGCTTATGATTTGAGTCCTCAGATATCCTAAAATTAAAATCATGTTTGGTTCGTGCTATTAGCTTATTAGCAGATTAAATAAACCTAGTAATCACCAATAGTTAAAAGTCACACTGAGGAAGGGGTTGATTCTTAGCAAAAGGAGTTTCCCTGGGTTCCCAGGCTAGCCAGCATTTTTTGCTAATTGTGTAGAGTATGTTCATATTTTGTGTGAGATAATGACTCTACTCACTACTAGGTTACAGCACAAGTGATTTACTACTCAAAACGACAAAATAAATAAATGAGAGCATTAATTAAGCAAGGTGGTTTTTTTGGGGGGGGGGGGGGGGGAATACATAAGTATGGAAGAAAAATAATCTGCAGGGAAAAGGAAGAAATGAGTTTGTACAAATGAGAGGAAAATGATGTAAGATTCACGGTAGATCAAAGTGATCAAATATTACTAATTTTAAAAGCATTTAAGGGAATTTAAACATATAAGACAATATTATAACAACTGAATACCTAAGCTCCTATCTTTTACTTAGAACTGACCAGAAATATAATTAAAATTGCTTTAAATTCTACAACTTAAAAAAAAAAGTGAAAAACTTCAAAGTGGTAATATCATCCTCCTAATTAAAAACGGGGGAGGGAATACCCTATATAGTAAGTGACTCCGTGTAGCAGTTATTATTTACGTTGGTAGTACAACAACATTCTGGAGACTTGGAAGGTGCCCATAACCATGCTAAAATGAACATTCACTTAGAGGAGTCTCTACAACTGATAAAACAAGTGTGGAGGTACTGTTTTTACCTCCATACTCTCTGGAAAGGTGTTACTTGTGAGCATTTCTTTGTAAAGAAGTTACTACAATATAACTTAACATGACAAATGTGTTCCTGAAAAGTTACTTCAAAATCAAATCTTTTTCTCAAGAACCAAATATATTAGTTAAAGGAACCCTGTGGGTTATAGTAACGAAGATGCCTAAATCTAGTGAAAATAAGGATGACTTTGTAAATCTCTTCCTGACAGTGATGTCGGCTGAACGCCTGGAGCAATGGGCACAGCTAACATCAACTCCGCTCAGTCATTCTAACTTTGAATGCCAGGACCATTCTGCCTTCGTTCCTCTGAAGTCCATAAGCATTTTAATTTTCTGAAACAACTGTTGCAAGAAAATGGTCATTATGTTCATCAATCCACACACTCATTACAAGCAAATACATCTAAATATGCCACTTTTAATGTGTATTTCAAAGGATGTGTATTTCTAACTCCATAAAATTTATATGTATTATTTTATTACCTTTCAGGAAAGAATTGACTATATAAAAACAAAGTATGTATATATTGAAAATAGTTTAAATGCACTCCATTCTAACTGAGAATGAATTAAGACTTGTTTCTAGCCTTAAAAGTTATTTTTAATACAAAAAAAAAGGACACTAAAAAGAAACTCCCTTATTTTCTCTAAATACAGCAATTATTTCTTCTATTTTCTATAATGTGGTTACATTATTTATTACTTCAGAATTTTTAAAAATTGAGGAAAATTTTTCTATGATTCAGTTTCTGTAACAGGAATCATTTTTTTGATAAGCATAAATATGATTTAAATAAGGCTTTACTTTTTCTTAGAAGTCAAAACCATGTTCTTAATTGGGACAATTTAGCATTTTTCAAAAGAATGACTGGGATGCTTGGTTTAATCTCATTATTTTTATATGATGTATGGGTTCACATGGGGCTAAGTATTCAGTAATGAGATAGCTAATTTAATAGTATTTCCAAATTCTGCAGACTGTTATATTAAAGATTCAATTTCTCCTTATCCAGTCACTTAAAAAGAAAAACAAAAACAGCACTACTTGACTACAGGAGTACTTTATTCTAGACTTAAAGCTCTTGTAGTACAAAGAGCAATATAAAGCCTTGGGCCCTCAGCCCTGCTTCATTACTATTATTGATGTTATCTTGAATAAGTAATTTAGTCTTCTAGGGTCCCAGGTTTCTCAACTATAAAAGGAGAGATAATTAGCATAAAATTCCACCTTTCGTCCTCTAAAATTCTGTAGCTTTACCTCGCATTAAAACTATAATGTACGGATCTTACTGTCTAAACATTTGAAGAGTGCAACAACTGTTTTAAAGTTCTTTTTAACCTGTATTTAGTGACAAAGATTTTATGACTCAAATAACTGTGCTAAAGACAGAGATAAATGAGATAACTGATCAATTTCAAAGAGCTACTTTAATTTTAGAACAATTTACTAAGAAGTTTTACATAATGAAATATGATTCAAAAATTCAACTTATTAACTTTTTAGAAACAGAAATAAAGGTGATTCTCAAATATTTGGACTGAATGATTCTATGTCAAAATCAGGTAACATTTCTAGCCTGAAAATAAAGACCTTTACCACAAAGAAAAGAACACTTTTTCTTCCCCCTCAGCTAATTTAATACACAGCAGCCTTAAAATGATTGAGTTTATGATAAACTTGTACAAATCACTTATACAGTCACTATCAACTACTGCAGTCAAATACTTAAGTAATGGAAAACAAAAACATACCAGTACTAAAGAGTCGAATCATACATTCATGAAGCCAGGGATGACTAGAATCAATAGCAAATGCCCTCTTTACTGATTGTAGCATCAAAAGAAACTTTTCTATAAAAAGAAAAAGATATATTTTGATCATTTGATAAAAAGAGATGTCCTCCTTTGGAGGACTAATTTCTTACAAATAGAAAAACTCATTTAGAGTCAATCACATCTGAACTGAAACATATGACTAAAAGCAAATGATTTCCTCAGATTAGCAACATTAGCTAATATTTTCCACACAACATTCTTTAAGAAAAAAAGGTTTTATTAAGTATAAAAAATTTAGATAGCATTCAACATTACCTGAACTAATGCCATATAAACAAGAAAATTTTGAAGCCATTTCATTCCCTAACCTCTTTTTTGTAGTCAAATAAACTAATTTTTCCCATTACTTAGAAAACTTCATTGTTTACGCTTGAAACTAATATTGTTTATGCCTTTCTTGTGTTTTGTGACACATGAAATGGTTTCCCTTCCACCTGACTGTTCCTCCCCTGTCAATCCCTGGCTTCTCTTCCCCCTCAAAAGGTATAGTATTCAACAAGGTTATGTCCTTAGTCATTTTCTAATCTTTCTCAATGCTATCTCCTCCCACCCCATCCCCCATGTTCTCCAAGCTTCAGTAGTGTTTCCACCTGATGAATGGAAAATTGCACCTGAATACTCACCACACTTCCAAGTCTCATCCATAAACACCTCTTTGTTAAGACTTCCCTAGTTTGGTATCATTCTCCAAATATCAAAATTCAAACCCTTGAATTCTGACAATTCCTTTTCCCTTACCCCCTACACTCAGAAAGCTAAAAATACTGCTATGCCCTTTGTCATTGCCCATTTCACACTGTTGCAACTCTGGAGTGATTCAGAGGTTAGTACACAGCAAAGAAGCCAACTGAATGGAATTTTCATTGCCTTTCACCACTTAAGGCAGAAGGGCTTTTGTATTTTATACTCTGGGGTTCCATGCAAGAATATTTGTTTAAAAGACAGTTGTGTTGGGCTTCCCTGGTGGCGCAGTGGTTGAGAGTCCGCCTGCCGATGCAGGAGACACGGGTTCGTGCCCCGGTCCGGGAAGATCCCACGTGCCGTGGAGCGGCTGGGCCCGTGAGCCATGGCCGCTGAGCCTGCACGTCCGGAGCCTGGGCTCCGCAACGGGAGAGGCCACAACAGTGAGAGGCCCGCGTACCGAAAAAAAAAAAAAAAGTTGTGTTAACTGTTAAAAGTTTTTAAATTACTTGACTATTTATTAAACTAATTTTCCAGATTATAACAAAATCATTGTGGAAAATAGAAAATATAAAAAAATATTTTAATCACTCAAATTCCATCAAGAGACAATCTCTTATCTTTTGATCTATTTTCTTCCTGGCTACTTTTCTATTTTACATACTCATATAAATATCTTAATAAAGATTAAAATCAAACTATAGCTAGTTCTGGATCTTATTTTGAAACGTTATATAGCAACCTTTTCCTGGCATTTGATAAACATGATTTTTTAAACTTATTTTATTTATTTTTAAATATTTATTTATTTTGGCTGCACTGGGTCTTAGTTACAGCACACCAGACCTTCATTGCAGCATGAGGACTTCTTAGTTGTGACATGCATGTGGGATCTAGTTCCCTGACCAGGGATGGAACCCAGGCCCCCTGCACTGGGAGCATGGAGCCTTCCTTACCCACTAGACCACCAGGGAAGTCCCAGCATGGGTACTCTATAGAGGTACGATTTTATTCTATCTTGTTTAGCAGGACAGTTACACTGTTTGGAGCAGTGACTTGTTGTCAGATGTTACTAACCAGTTTCTCTTTCCTTCAATATGTATCACCTCGGTGATAAACTTTTTTTCAATGAACCACTTGGATTACATAAGAATTCTATGTATATAAGAATTCTAAATCTGGTAACCTACAAGATTTCTAAATCTGGTAACCAAGATCCTCCATTTATCCTTTATGTGGCTCAGGCAATACAGATAACCTCAACATTACTTACACACACTTGTGTTTTCTTCATGGATACTCTTCCCTTCTGTGCATCTTTTCTTTTAGAAGTATGGTACATTCTTCAAGATACACCTCAAACATCACATCTTCTATTTATAACAATGGCTAATAGCTGACATTTATTTAATGCTTACTGTGTATCAGACACTATTCTAAGATCTATGTGTATTATGTATTTACTAAATTTTATCCACATATGAACATGATAATGCCTGTATTTCACCTTAATCCTGGTTATATACTGTACATCTATTTTTGATGCTCATGTCCTAGAAGAAAGAGATAATCACATCATCGTACTTCCCCACAGCATGTTGTAAGCAGGAGGCATTTCTGTGAGGAAGCCGCACCGGCATTTGCCAAAACACCCTACAGTGGTGAGGCTATCAGAACTGGGTGACTGTAGCTAAGAAGTTCCGTGATCGATCTTATCAGGGCCACTGTACCCTAATTGCCTACCTTTCCTAAAGTAAATCTCAAAGGCAAAAAGATGAGTTTCTATCTTGTTCTTCACCAAGTTCTTCAACGGAGTTAAAAATTTAATAGCTTCTTCCAATGGAGTTTCAACCTAACAAAAATAAAAGATATTATACAAATGGAAGCAAGATTTTGGGGGGATGTGAATTTACTCTTTCTATCAAAAACACTTTTTTGCTAAAAATCACTTACCAGTCGCCCAGAAATACACCGTCACATTTCACCCACCCGTAATCTAAAGGAAGAGGATTCTGAACTCCTCACCGGGTTTTAAGTGTTGGGATTGTGCGTTGTCTCTGGAGAGAAGCTATCCAACAAGTAAGGAAGATTAAATAGAACCAAAACCAGGAGAAGAAAGACAGTATGAGGAACAGGTAAGATAGCCAAGGGGAAAAAAGACAGAGAGGGGAAGTGAAACAGGATGAAAAGGGCTTAAAAACTGTAGAGGACATTGAAGAATGAGTGAATGCTGAGTATAATCAAGCTACCAAAAAATAGTACGATATCCACTCTGTTGCTTTGTTCCACTACAAATTCTACAGAAATCTACATTTATTCAAATGCCATGCTATTGGTGAGATGTCACTGGAAAAGATTTATATTTATAGAACTCTGTCTCTACCGCCCTTCATTAATTATAAAAATGTACTAATTACATATCTGTGATATTACTGGGCAAGTATGATGCTTACTAGATAACTGTGCTACTCTACTCCTAGACTGAGTACGGAGACAAGACTGTTCTCTGTAGACTGGGGTGGAGGTAGGTAACAACACTGTATTTATCAGAAGGGCACTGAACATCTGGGTCCTATATTCACCTTCTCTCATCACAGAGGCAATAACAATTTACCCTCAATGGAATTCGGATATGCCATATCTGCCCAACATGCTTCTGCCAGTACAGTAAATTGTGGTTTCACCAACACATTTTCCAGCCAAGGAAATTATTTAATAGCATTAAAAGCAAAACAAAAGAAAACAAACAAACAAAACCAAGTCAAGCCATAAACGGTGTTTATAGGATTTTTACCTTGTACTAGTATGTAAAGCACTAGCCGTTATTCTTAAGGATATATGCCAGAAATCAATATATGACAGCATCACTCTAATAGTTGTAGATATCAAGAGACAGAGGAGAAAACAAGGGCCCTCATAAGTATGCCTTTCTCACATTTGTAAATATTCTGCTTCTTATTCCCATGACTCTATGCTCTACTGAGTTAGAATCTGTGGTAAACAGGGGAGGAAACAGTTACCAGGGAAAGGTAGAGAGCTGGAAACTGAAACTGCCACCCAGGTACATCAAGCTTTTCATTCCTCAAGAGGTACAGATGGAAATGAGGGTCACTGTATTGACCACGATAATTTACTCCAGGGAGATATAGCTGTTATTATTATAAAATAGAAACAAAAAAGGATATTGGGAAGTGGAATCAAGCATCTGACAAGCATTACACTGACTGAAATCAAGTGTCTGATTTGGAAAGGAAAAAGAGAGGAATGAATTCTGTCTGCAGTTCTCATAAATGAAAACATACGCCCCCAAAGGAGATGTGGGTCTCTTGCTCCCGCATGCTCCTCTGTGACTTGCACAGGGAAGATTTGTCAAGCTAAATCTAAACAATAAAATATAGGTGCATAACCAAAATAAAGCTAACTGCATTTCTACATTTACATATATACAGTGCAGTAGAGGGTGGTATAAACAAAAGCATATAAATAGGGATGATGCTCTACAACCAGTGCTTTAAGATTAAAAAAAAAAAGTCAGGGCTTCCCTGGTGGCACAGTGGTTGAGAGTCCGCCTGCCGATGCAGGGGACGC